>NW_026126418.1:58345000-58727500 GCF_943737965.1 Phodopus roborovskii | reverse complement strand
TATTTAAAATTCACTAAAATGGATCATGTTTCTTCCCTTGAATCACTCTGCTTGTATAAAGTTAAAATCAAAACATTACTTGGAGAATATAAATTTTCTGGTGAGAATAAATCCCAAAACATAGTGTATTAAATGAATTAATTGAATACATTCACAAATAAGTAAGATTTATTTGTATGATAATTTTGGCAAGCCCAAGTCAGTTCAAACATATACAATACTTCCCTACTATATGTAACATGCTATGTATTTTTTTTTTTAAACCACTGTAACGAAATGCTGTGAAATCAATTTAGACCACCAGAAAAGAAAGGACAGAACAGAAAACAACAGTCCCACTGGATGAAACGTAACGAGAATACACATTATATCATGAACCTGTTTCAGTCATACACACACCTATAGTCACAAGTATATGGAGCCACGATGTGAATATGTATTGATGTCCATCATGGTCAGAAGTTTGAAAACACTGTAGTATAGGCTGTGTGGGTATTATGATATTCCTAAGAACCTTCTATGGAGGAGTGCAGCTACACTACAAGGCTAAATAAAATTCCAGCGTCATTCAAAGAAAGACAGTGGCATCTTTGAGAGGTTGAGGATTGTGTCTGAAGTGAGTCTTGGATGACAGGAAGAACTCCTACAGGTAAAGCAGGAGTCTAGGTGCCACCTTCAGAGAGCTTTGAAGTATCTAGACCACAGCCCAGTATATACATCTGTGAGTAATGATGTAGGCTAAAAAGGCATAGTTATTTCTTTTACCCATAATTTCACTTTTTAGCAGTTTTGGTTAATTACCTATTGTCAACTGAGATCTGAAAATTTTAAATTGCAAATTCTAGAAATAAGTGTTAAATTGTGCACCATTCTGAACTAACAAGAGCCTGGTAAAAAAAAAACTCACACTGCTGTGCTTTGCTCCTCACAGCCATTCCTTTGCTTCACTGAGTCCCCCCACCCGCTAGTCACCCAGAAGGTGATCTGCTGGTTTGCTTGTCAGATGGACCAGTGCTAGTCCAGCTTTCAAATAACCTTTAATTACTTAATAATGGCTTCACAGTGAAATAGGAGGGATGCTGATGATTTGGAATTGCCAAAGGAGCACTGTTGTGAAAAGGTATTTTTTTCCAACAAGGCAAGGCAAAAACAAAACAAAAAACAAAAATAAAACCCCCCAAAAACTCTGTGGCATTTTGCTAAAGTCTGTAGTAAGAATGAACCTATCCATGAAATTGTAAAGCAGGGAAGATTCATGGTATTTGTCTATTGAACCTCAAACTGTTAAAGTTATAGCCTTCCTGTAGTAACTGTTTAGTAAAAATGTAAATTTATTACATATATATATGTATATGTATATGTATATGTATATGTATATGTATATGTATATATGCAAACAGGTTTGATGTTATCCACATTCCAAGATCTGGTAAGGTGTTTCTCACAGAGAAGAGAACACTATACTTGTCTGGGAAGGACAGAGAATGAATCTGTTTTGACCGATGAAGAAAAAAACGTTCTCAAGAAAGAAGTCACATCTTTGAAAAATTCAAATTAGATATGGCTTGTTGATGAGCTCCTTGAGCTTACGGATACAGGGAAGGATGGATGTGGGAGGGAAGAAGTCTCTGGGTACCTGGAGGCAAGAAGAAAATGATAGGCAGTAATGGGATCAAATCACAGAGGAGGGTGACTAGAATAGCTATGACTGTTCTATAGCAAGAGCTCTCAGTTACTTGACAGAGAACAAGGATAGGAATCAGAATAATAAGGAATGTGTTTTGAAAAAGTCTCATTATGATACTAGTTATTTTCTTCATAAAATTTGATACAATGTTTTCAAGAGGCAATGTAAAGCTCATTTGAAGTTGAGAAGTCCCAGTCTCCAAAGGACCTCTGACTTCCAACTTCTTTTGAAGAACAGGTTTCATAGATGAACGGAATGAAGCTAGATGACCCAGAGGTGAGTGGCAGAGCCACAACTACACAGATAGCCTTCCCAGCTCCTGGTCATGTTCATTTCACACCAGCAAAGAGCTGATTTGAAAACGAAACAACATAGGACAAGGGAAACAGAGCTGGAAAAGCTCTCTGCGTGGTTCCAGATACACACTCCCCATTGTGGGCTGTGTGTCAGATTCCAGTTCTGAGATGTACAAAAGAAACATTTAGGCTGAAACACATGGGCCTTCTCTGGTCTCAAAGTGGGGAAAATATTACTGTGACCACATCACAATCCAAATCACAACAATATGCAAATGCAGGAACACAAAAGTGAAACACCAAAGCACTGGGTGGAGGTATATTCTTAACTCTCCTTTGTACAGAGATGTTCTTTCTTCTATGTTTCAGCACATCTAAGCTATGTGTGCTGTTACAAGCTTTCATAGTTACATCTATTCCTACATTCCTATTTGTCTATTAATGTCTTGATCTTTTCCATTCATTAACTGACTTCTACAAATCTTTCTCAAATGTACATTTCTCACAAACTTTGAGACCATTTTATGAAAATGAAAGAACATATTTTCCTCAGTGATGTTCACACAGCTATAACTTCTGAGAACAATTTCTTGAGGGATGTTTTGGGAGTTGTATTCCGGAACATATTATCTTCATGGTCTTCCCCCTGGTAGGATGCAAAATGATCTTGTCTTGAGGCTCGCTCTGCATCTTCTGGTTCTAGCAGAAATTACATATATCCCACTCAGCGGAGCTGAAGGAGTAGAAGATAATAAGCTGAGGCATGGCACGCCTGGGAGTGACCATAGTAGCAACACAGACTCTCACAGGAGGCTGCGCTAAGAAATTAGAGTGAGTTGCTACATTACTTGCACGAAGGATGTCTTCAGTGTTTAGACAGGAAGGGTGGGAAGAATTAACAAGGCTTTTCTAGGAAGGGAGCTGCTCAGCCCCCTTATCAGTGGGGGGGTTGAAGTGTGGAGTGCCCTGACTCCTGTGGGTAGCTCATCCTGAAATGGTACTAAACACCTGGAAACTGTTGTCTAGGTAGCTCTGCCTTGTACTTATTCCAGGAGTCAAATGTCAAATGACTGTAGTGCAGTGTGACATGAAGTTGGCAAGTGAAGGAATCAGTAAGGGAAGTAAAAAGGCAAGAGTAGGGAAAAAAACTTGACTGGTCTTGGGATTTTGTCAGAAGGAGAAAGGGTATGAGTCTTGTCTATGGGAGAACAAACACAGGACTTTAATCTATGAATAACACAAGACAAGAGGGTAGGCAAATGAACAGATACATTCAGAAAATGGCAAAAAGAATGGGAATTCATAAGACAATAGGCTGGGGAAGGATTACAAAGGAGCCCCCTTGCTTACAAAAGAAACCGGAGTTCATCCTACAGAAAATCTTTAAGCTATGCACTTATTACTACTGCAGTACCTCAAGTCTGTTCTTGAGTGTTGTGGGTTTAGGAAGGATGCTGACACTAGGGTGAACTGAACATACAGATGCCCAGGAGCTTGAGACTAATGTGAGGCCTTTGCAAAGTTTCAGAAATAGGAGCAAGCCTGCCAGAGGCACCAGCTGAAGTATGGGTCAGGGACAAACAGGACCTCAGTATTCTGTTAGCAATGGGAAGACAAAGAAGGGAATGGGGCTAGAACTTGGGCCATGTGTTCCTCTGACCTTGAAATCTACTAGATGCAATTTGTGGTGTGAGATCACTGAGAAAAACAGAATTGTATTAGTTTACACGGCGCAGAAAAATGATTCATATTGTCCTCATCCTGATGCAGATGTTACCCCACAAGTTGGCTGGTCTTAGTTATGATATACTATTACTTTCATTGCTTTGGTGAATATAACTGCTTACTCATAAATCCCATGTATTTACATTTACTTTATTACTGGAAAAATTAGAGGTTTCCCCTTAAAATTTGATGTGAAATTTATTTCTTCTCATATCACTCCTTCATTGTTTATCAGCTGCACGACTTCCAGCAAGTTACTTAACTGAAGCCTTCGTTTCTTACCTGTACACAAGAAAAAAGTTGGACCTACTGAGGGATGCCGGACAGAATGAGTTGGCAACATAACAGCCCAGCTTAGTATGACACATAAGAGTCATAATGTGCTTCTGCCATCACAGGCCTTTATCTCTGTGACATATTTACAACATGTGCTTTATTTATTTTATGTTTGTATATAGTCATGTAAGTGTTGAAGCATAAATATCTAAAACAGGAATTATACAAATTCTTTTGCTACTTTTTACTCCATGGAAGTTACTAATTTATAAACCAGTTTCTTGTTTTTACTAAGAAAAGGCCCATCAGATTTTAAACTGGAATTGGTATGTTATTGTTTGTTACTCTGCTTATTAGATATTAAGAATACACACACACTCACACACCAGTTCGTTTCTGAATTCACTACTTCTGCTGACTTTTCTACTCTCAAGTTTGTGAGTCTGTAAAGCACTCTTTAAAAAGTTATCATTTCATAAGTGTTCTGGATTTGACAGGCCAGGTTTTCCATTGTAATTTCTCTGTACTTGGTATCTTTGACATTTTGCTCTTTCATTTATTTACTTTTTAAAATATTCACAGCAGTTCTGTGAGGACAGCAATGCTGTGGCACCCTAACTGGACTCTTGCTAAGTTTATAAATTATCTTAAGGTACACTACCATTTCTGCTATGAAAAAAAAGGTATTTATTTATTTCCAGTCAGGAGCAAATTCATTTTCATTTCTTTACTCTTCCTTATTATTATTTATTTATTTTTTTGCCATGGTGGTTTGTCTTCTTTATTTCACCATAAGACTAGCAAAAAAATTTCACTCAATCTGGGTTTCAGATTCCCGGGAAACAGGCCTTCTCACTTGCTGCTTTCTGGGAGCCACATGAGGGCAGTCCCATTACCAAGCCCTTCATTTACACCTGGGCATCTAAAATGGAGCTAATAAATCATTTTTCTCCACTATAAATTTTCAATGTCAGTATATTAGATTGCCTTAAAAAGTAGTTCATAAGCAATATACATACCCCAAATTATGAGAAAGTTATAAACAAGGACATGCCATAATGTAGATATAAACTTTCCTTTCTTGCTTTCAAATACGACTGTAAAATCCTAGGGAATTTTCTTCTCATGGTATTCACAATACATTACAGGAGTATAAGACAGAGCTGGTAAGTAACTTCATGTCAAGGGAGTAAATAATTACAAGAAACACATTCAGAAAGAGGACTGGCTTAAGGAATGGTAAGGTCCTGACTGAGCGGAGTTCATGCAGTTGTGTGTCACTGGTAGAATTTGTTTCACATCACATATAAACTTATGATTCAATATTAATCAATTAATAGATTACTTTGTATTGGGCTTGATTTGTAGACGAATGCAGACATTTTACATTAATGTGTTTTATTTGTGTACCTTAACCTTTCTAGAATTGACTCCTTGGTATGTCCGTCACACTGCTGAAAATGAGACAGTAGCTGGGAGCTGAGGGAAACAGGAAGTGGAAGGGGAGGAAATCGCCACGTGATTATCTAGCATTTGACTCCAGAGCTTAAGAACTAGGACCACGACGAGAGATCACAGCAGTAACCACTGCCAGGCCAGATGCTACCCAGAAGCTTTCCACACACCACTCGACCTAAATTACAAGGAAACCAGAATAGCTTCTGCCTGCCAAAACCATGCTTCAGGTTTTCAGTTTTCTTCAGACCTTTTTGGCTGCCCAAATGTCTCAAGCTAAAACTTGTTTGGAGAAAGAGGACCATATATCTGTAATAAGGAAGAAGAATTTTACATTTTACATAAGGCCTTGGCTGCTTGCACAAAAGAATATTTTGTTTGGAATTACAATCTGTGGGAAATTATGAAGTATACAAACACATTCCACTGACTTGATATCTAAAGCATTTTCTGGAAAAAAAAAAAACCAAGGAAGTCATCGTCATCTCAAGGGCTAACAATGTGACCTTGTCATGAGAACTGGCTAACACTCAAAACATGTGCACTGAAGAGTTCCTAGGTTTTTTGGTTTCCTTTAAACATGAAACTAGATGTAGATGGTTTATAGAGCAGAATGACCTTTTAATTGTCTAAGTATGAACTTTTGAGATATAGCACCCTCAATGTCTTCTTTGGATCCAGAAAGTATTTCACAAACTCATTCTAGATACAAACTCTGAAGTGAAGTCCCAGAAATTTATAATAAAATTTGTAGCCAGGCTATGATGGTGTACACCTTTAATCCCAGCACTCTGGCCAATCTCTGTAAATTTGAGGTCAGCCTGGTCTATAAGAGCTAGTTTCAGGACAGCCAGAGCTGTTATACAGAGAAGCCCTGTCTTGAAAAACCAATAATAAATAAAATTTGCACAGTACTTTAGCACTTTCCCCAAAATTACCTACGCCTATGGAAATCTTCATAAAAATTCATTGAAATGGAGTAGTTGGTTTTATTATTTTTCTTTCCCATGTCCTTTTTATTGCATAATTGAGTTAGCTGAGGCTCATCTGGAAAGCTATAGGCCCCCATTCTAACCTGTTTTGCTGATTTAAATTTTTGTAATCACATTTTCTTAGTCATGGTGCTGCTGATATTTTTATTAAGTTGGGTATGTTTTTGTTGTTTTCATTGATCCTGCACTTTCTAGTGGGTTTGGAAGAATAACTGATGTCCTATTTGGCAGGAATTAACCCCCTGTCCAACAGTTATGACAAAATTGTGTGTGGATGTTGACAAATGTCCCCAGGGATGGAGGTAAATCATTTTTGGTTGGTAATCTCTATAAGAGTTGTACAATGCCAAAGCATCTAGAAGAACCCACCCTATTTCAGACATCACCTCTCCATCATAAAACTTCCCTGTTAAAGGGTATGAATTAACAGATGCATCTTCAGATACCATCGGCTTGCTACCAAAAAGAAGACTGCAGGCAATGCTAGCACATTTGTAAACTGGGCTAGATTTACCTAGATGAGGGTGGGAACATGGAGAGGCATGTCTCTCTCTCTGTGGAGAGAGAGTTCATGAAATTCTTTGTTTCCTTATGGCTTATCAGTGCCTTGAAGTTGTGGCTAATGAATGGAGCAGAGCCATGTGATATTTCCAAGCCAGTGCAGTTGCTTGGTGACATGGGGAGTGAGTTTTGTAGTTCTTAAGGTGGCTGGAAATGCTTAGGATGATGGTTATTATCTGTTTATCAGCTAGGGTCCTCATTGACTGTCATGACCAGTGCACTCCCACTCATCTGCATAAATACATGGTGTGGAGAAGAAATACATTTTGTGTTTTAAGCCACTGCAATTTTAAGGTTTTCTGTACCTTAGAGTAGCCTAGATTATTCTAATTTAAGAGCTAAGAGTTGAGAAGAACTTTTAAAAATTACATTAAATCAGGGTCATTTCTGTTGAATCAGAAAACATAATTCAAATCTACTTAGAACTTGTCTGACTTGATGTTGTTGTATACTGAAAATGTCTGTTTTCATCCCTTCATTCTTTAAGATTTTGTTTCAAAGTATACTCCTCTAAGCCTGATAACGTATGCAAATTGTACTATTCTAGTACAACAAACCCTTTCTGTCATCTGAGTAATATTTAGAGAACACTGATGCTGAACATTATGTGGGATTCTTTTCTACTTCAAATTTTGTTTTGCTTACTTTCTTATGAGGAGGACACTTCAATATCCAAGGAGTGAAATATATTTAGGGCATGAATTTGAGGGCTTTTAAAATTGGCGTTCCACTTGCAAAAGTATTATCAAAGAACAGGGAGCTGATTCACAGGAGTGGTCAGGATTTCCTACAAGCATATTTCCTGTATTCTCTCCTGTAAAATGGAGAGAACAGTGTAAGCATTGGCCTTGGAGACTGCATAAAGTTTGGATCACGGTTTTGTGAAGCTTCATTTCTCTGTGATCTTACTTTTCCCATAAATGGCAATTCCAATATTGCCTAATTGCAGCACTTATTATGAAGACTAAGTAAAGACTGCTGCCTCTCCTCAGTGTGGTTGGAGAATCATGAGACTTAAATGTCTTCCTATCCTCAGTGTGGCTGGAGAATGAATGCCAGCTCTGAGACCCTGTTCCTGTCTTACATGTCTACCTCCCTAGTGCTGGGACTAAAGCCATGTGACCCCAGGTGCTGGGTCAAAGGCATGAGCTCTATTACTCTTTACTCTTGTGTAGGCCATGGTGGCCTTGAACTAACAGAGATCTGTCTACCTCTTAATCCTGAGTCCTGGGATTAAAGGTATGTGCCACCACTGCCTGATCTCTATAGCAGCTTGAGGCTGACCTTGCTTTCTGAATCCCCAGGCAAGCTTTAATGAATCATAAATAATATATTACCACACCATGCCTCCTCCTTGATCAATCATCCTATGTGACTTGAAGTGCCTGGCACAAGGGAGACACTCAAAACAGGTGTGTTCACAACTATAGCAACACTGATGAATGGAGACTATGACCAGCTCTGCTCCTGTCCTGGCCAGCCCCTTGCCTACATTGCTCAGTGTATCCAGCAGAGAGGATTGCATAAGTCACCAACTATCCCTGTGCTTCTTCCTCTTTTATAAATCAATGATTGTTTGGAAGGTAGGACTGCTAGATGGTGAACTAGGGAAAATTAACTTCTTAAGTTAGGTAATGTTGAATCAGAAAACAAGTATACAGAACTCTGAACAGCATACAGTTACAGCTTTATTTAGTTGTGTGAACTTATTTGGTTTCTTTTTTTCCCCAGGTTCTCCAAAAAAGAAAAAAAAAAAAATAGAGATGGTCCTAATCAGGAGTGTGAAAAGAGTTAGCTAATATTTGCAAGTGGCTTAGAATAATGCCTGGGATATAGTAAGCACCATATAAGTATTTGTTAAATTCACCAGAGGAATGACAAGAATGACTTAATTCTACAAACTGGCTTATTAGGAAGCTTTTGGAATAAAGGTTACATGGCCTTCAAAAGGTACAACCTGGAAAGCAACCAGACACATTCACTCTTTCAAAATTTGCAATTCTGTAATAAGCAAGCTGAAGAATGTTGGCCATGAAGGGTTGATTCCCATTTGAAGTGACACATAGGCCAGTGGCTGAGGCATAAAGGAGGCTCAGCTCAGAGTGGAAGTAAAGGAGCACGTGCACAGAAAGTATGATATTCTTTCCTGTGGGTTCTACACTTCACTGGAAGGACTGTACTACAACCCAGCTGAAGTCTTCCATGATGCTACATAGTGAAAGGCAATGTGTGGGTGTGAAGAGTAGAGATCTGAAAGTACCCAAGGATATGCTACTTGAAGTAAAAATCTAGCCTGCTTTACAAAGGTGGGGCTGGCTCTTAGGCATCTCCTCTAGCCTCCTCTGCCAGTCCATCCCCACAAACACTTAATGGTGGCACACACAAACCAAACTCAACAATAATGAAAGCTGGCATTTTTTTTCCTTTCCTTCTTCTTATACATAGTCCCTCAACTAGTGTCTCTGCTAATGCTGCAGAATCAGCCTGGGCTCACCTCATTTACTTTAGTGATCAACATTCTTCTTGGCACTACCCTGTCTGTGGAGGCTGTACTAACTTACCATGTTGAGATGCAGAATCCCCTTATTCCACTCATGTTAGCGATACCAAAGCAAAATGTTTGCTTTGGTTGCTTTCACTGTTTGGAACAATTCAATCAATCTTTTACTTCTGGCTATTACAGAAGCTTTGGCTATTAATAGACTAGTTCCCTGTTAACCCTCTAAGCTCCATATGCCAATATTCATGCAGAACTCTATCAGTTTGGTCCCCTCTGTTTTCTGTGTTTAAACACGAATGCTCTCTCCTTAACACAACTATAAGTTCCTTGATGGGAGGGAGGAGCATGGATTACTTGTGCTTACTTATTAAATAAGTATTACTGCCCTAGAGTCCTAGAGAACTCCACTGGTAAATGTGTCAGGTGACAGTAACGAATAAGACAGCTCTAGTATTCCTCATGTAACTTACATTCTAAATCCTAGTAATTGTGTATGCATGCAGTGAGTGAACCGTGAAAACATGAAGCACAGTGAAGAAAAGCAATGTGCTAGGAAAATGTGAGGAACTTTCAAGAAAATGTTCCAGAGCAGAGGTTACAGTGATAAAATAGAAGCTAACACACAGATAGAGTCCACAAAAACATGGTACCCAACAGAACCAGATCAGGACCAGAAGGCAAACCATGAGATGAGCCGCTTAAGGACAGGCTAGTTGCAGTTCTGGCACTGAGCTACACTCAGGAAGTACTGTCCAAATGAGTGTGCACCCAGGCAGCCTTTTAGTGTCATAACACACCACAGCAAGACACTACTCAATAAGACTATGTCTTGAACCTTCTTCATCGCTTGGTTTTAAAACAATGCCCAATACCCAGGCTGTAAAGGAACAGATACAAATGCTCAAGAGAGGTGTTAAATCCCTCATTTTCCTGGCCCCAGCATGTCAGGTGAGGATATAAAGTGAAGGAACTAACTCTGAAAAGATGCTGTGAAGCATAAAGAACGAGAGAACAAGCTACTGATAGTTCCACTTTAACATTTCTTCGGTTCAATGCAGAGGCATAGACCAATGGCAACAAAGATATGGGTGAAGGACCACCCCACATCATAAGTTGGATGCCCACATGCTTTATACAGATGGTAATACCTAACAGATGGTAATGCATTCTGATGATTAGCAACAGAAGCAGGATGCAAAGTCATGACCCCAGAGGTGGAGAGGTCATACATTCAATTATAAGTTTCTACTTTCTATAAGTGTTAAGATGCCCAAAGCAATATATTTTGTTTATATAAAATCACTGTGTAAACTATATTTGATAAGAGAGATGACTGCTCCTTCCAACTTAAATCAAAGAATGCTTACTTAAGTGTTTTTTTTTAATTGAATCAGACTTTAATGCTGTCGTATAATCTTGGTTAACAGTGCTCATCTTGATTATTCTAACAAAGAAGAAATTAATACTTCAGTTGGAGAGCTCAAGTCTCTCTATAAAAACAAATCAACCAACCAAACAAACAAACACTAGAAAATTCAAAATAGGTACCTGGGACATCTGTAAAAGTTTCTCCAAGGACAGAGACATGGAAATTGAGTCCTAAGTCCTTTAGCTGCATTAACACCTTAAAAAAACTCTCTGGATCTTTGTCATGCTCCCTGTAAATAAACAGAAAACATACCTAGTGTTATCTCAGGGTACAAGGTAAGAAAAGCATTCTGTTCACAGTGCCAGTTCCTGTCAAGATCTTGTTCTGGGGAGGAAGCCCCTCCCTAAACAGTAACACCAATGTGGGAGTCATCTCACATCCAGATCAGCTCAAACAATCAAACTCAGCCCCATTGATGTGTTAGAAAATAGAAGGACCTTCTACTGGAGGGGAAATCTGTCTTATTTTGTATCTTTACATAAGACTAAGGAAATACAGTACTTTTCTAAAAGTTAATTTTCCACTAAGCTTAAACTTATTTTCTTAAAGAAAAAAAAAAAAAAAGATTACTCTTTATTCAGCATCATGAGACTGTAGTGAAGATGCTTTGCCTTTCCACAGGAATGAAGCCCTTTCTCCTATGGGTACCCAGCCTCATTATGCTGACCTGGAACACACACATTTAAAAAAGAGACTGTAGCCCTTTCCATTAATCTCTTATTTTCAATAACCCAGTAGAAAATTATAATGCAATAAGAGGGATGGATAGGTATGAATCTATCTATATTAAGTGTCAACTAATGGAGGCTAGTCAACACATACAAGAATCAGAAGAAAAGAATATACTTTCATTTAGTACAGGCATGAAAAAACAGCAAATATTTTGGGCTTATTCAGTTTGTCAGTCTTTTCTAATGACAGAATGATAGGTTAAAAGACACTAAAAGAAAAATATCCTTCAACAAATCATACTTAAATGGAATAATTTTTAACATTCTAAGGTGTGAATATTTCAGTATTTCTTGCATTTAATTACACTATTTTTAAATTATCTTATTTCAGACAGATGCAGACCAGATGTCTTCAAAATATTTGTTTTTTATTTATAATTCAGAAATTTGATTCTTTTCATTACAGAAAATAGTTATATACCAGCAATTGAATTTCTCATTTACTAATTATATAAAATAAATCTGTAAAATTATTAAACTGCTATATGAAATATGAAAATTACATCATTCAGGAAACCTCATGAAAAATGACATCTGTACCCCTTAATGTGTTAATTCACAATTCAGTCAATATTTTCAGTATCATGAATCGAAACAAACGCATCTTCTAATTAACATTTTAAAACAGCATTTATAATCTTATGAAACTGTAAGATCTTATAAAATTAGAGTTCTCAAACAATTTGTTTTAAGTGCCACGTCTCTCAGTTTGATTTACTTCAAATAATAAAGATGCAATGGCAAAATGTTCATTGCTTTTTAAGATGATGTGTATTATATACATGTACCATTGGGAAGTGTTTGGATAGTTTTCATATATACTACCGCTGTGGGCAAGAACAAAGACTCAAAACAGTTTGAGAGGAAAGAATATACCATATTCAGTCTTCAACCATATCAATCAAATAACTGCCACCTTATCTGTAAAATGCTCTTTTAGTCTGATTCTCTTGGAGATACTTAGATGAAAAGGATGGAAACAATATAACATAATACAGCTTAAAGAGAGAATAACACTAGGGAAATTTAGCCACTCAGTTCTCAAAATTTTTCATTTGGAGTTCCAAAAATCTAGCTACAGATCCCTGGTATATCATGTATTCTAAATATTGTCTAGTGTGTGTGCGTGTTGGGGAGGCGTGTGGGCACATGCATGGAAAAATAAAAGGAGATACAATTTGTAGGTGGAATGAGACTTAACTGGGTAAAGAGTATAGTTCCTAAAACTTCCAGTATTTTTAAAGCACTGAGATTTACAAATATCCATTTTTATTGCTTCTGTACAGAAGAAGTATCACATAACTTAGATGTTCTTTCTAGGTAGATAAAAGCTTTAATGTTCAGTAGTCATTTTGTATAAGAACACAAAAAGAGTGGTGTGAATCCTCTTTCATTTTGTTTAAGTCACAATATACAGCTTAACATAAAGTGAAAGTTTATTTGTTAAAAGTTATCCCTCACCAAACGGAAATTTTAACTCAAATCCTTATAAAAAGTGTCAGAACGTGGGGGAACTCTGTTCATTTTTGGGAACTGACTGTTAGTCTTTAACTGATGAGATTTTTGGGTGATTTTTAGCACTTCTTCTCTTGATACTACTAGTAAAAGCAGACTCATAGGAATGAAGTAAACACTGACATGCAATCATTTGGGGAAGTATGACCAAACAATTCTAAGTGCTGTGTGGTTTTGAAAACATATACTCACAATACAAAAACAAAACACTATCATCCTGCCAACATACACACACACACACACACACACTGATTAAATGGTCACTAGAGAACATGAGCAGCAAGCAAGTTTCTATAGCCGGAGAAGAGATTTCTAGCAATGTCATGGGACAGTTTCAGTCTTGTTCTGTAGTCCTTTTAGACAGAATGCTAGACAACAGGTGGTAGAAACAGGCCAGTTGTCTGAATAAGGGTACCACTCCAATGTCAAGAGTGCAGGAAAGGTGAGCTTGAAACAAAATTGCTTCCTGAGGTACAAGGGTAGGAAAAGAGCAACACTTCCGAAGGCATTCTCCATCATACAGGATTTATAGTATTTTATGTATAAAATAGTAGATTTTACTATAGCTATAGTCTCATTTATCAGATTTATGTTGCTCAAAGCTCAATATAATCAGCATCATGGGTAGCTTCATGTCAACTTGACATAAGCTAAAATCATCTTCTAAGATCAGGTTGTAGTTCAGGCTATAAGGTATTTTCTTAACTGCCAATTGGTAGTGGAGGGCCCAGTCCATAGAAGGTGGTGCCAGGTCCTAGGTTCTATAAGAAAGCAGGCTGAACAAGCCATAGGGAGTAAGCAAGTAAGCAGCTCCCCTCCATCAGCTTCTGCCTTCAGGTTCTTGCCCTGTTTGAATTTCTGTTTCTGTCCTGATTTTCTTTGATGATAAACAATGATATCAAAGTATAGGCCTCCCAAACTTACTTTTTGGACATGGTGTTTGGTCATGACTACCATCCTAACTAAGACAATCAGTTTAGCTGAAAGTGGTTTTTTTTTTTTTTTTTTTTTTTTTTAATTTTCTCTTTGGCTAAATGGGGGAAATGTCTAGCATTCAAACTTAAAAGAGTTTCACAAATAACAACCATACCTTACAACAAGTGATGAATGAACAGCAGAACCAACTAGTGTGTCCTGCATGGAATGAGCTCTAGGCATCCAATGGGCCACAGAGTGCCTCTGATTCTAATGGACCCATTTAGGAGAGCATGCCTTAAATTGCTTTCTAAAACGTCTAAATGTGAAACTCTCCTCCATGTGGTTATAGCAGAAAGTATTATATGTATAGTGAAGGGTCTGACAATGACATATCTGCTATCAAGATTAAACATACTTTTCACAAGAAACTTGTCTTTATATCCACATTTCTGTTCTCGTGTTTCTGGTGGGAAATGGCTAATACAGTCTTTAGAGGGCAATTTGCTAATGGCCACGACAAGCCTAAATATGTGTATTACTTTTTGCTCTAATAATTACAATTTATGAAACTGACCCTAAAAAGATGGACACAAAAATTCTGCTACAATGTATTTGTTACAGCATTACTTAAAAATCTAATGTGGTAACAAATACATTTTGGTATGTACAATTCTTAGCACCTATTAACAATAATTTTGCATGTGTGTGCTTCTGGACATGGAAAAATATCCAGGACTAAGTATTTAGTGACCAGTACTTTTAAGTAAAAAGAGCTGCAGAGAAGCATGAGTTTTATCATCTGCTGGTGCAGGACAAAAATGCCTATAAATGCTACAAAGTTCATCTCTAAATTGCTAGGGTTGTCTGGTTTGTTTTCTATTTTGTTCTTAATAAGTTTGGTTTGTATAAATGATTTTGAACATTTTAAAGAACTCTACCACAATTCTGTGTTCATAGGCTTTTTTTTTTAAACTTGAACATTTCAGTATCCACGTATTTCATTTTGTTTTTCCCATGACCCTCTATGTTTGACAAATGACAGTGAATCAAACTTATTTTAATAAACAAGACATTTCAGTCAATGTGTCAGGTCCAGGCTTCCTGATCACATCCATCCTACTGTGTAGGTAAGGATAGAACAGTCTGGCAGGGAATTCATTCCTCCATACCCCCACTACAGCAGAAGAGACCAGCAGGGAAATATTTCAGGCTTCCTGGAAGCAGAAGATACGGCAAGAACAGCTTTTATTCCCAAATATTATTCAGAACATTTGAAAAGCATAAACTGTTTCCATGTGTTTTTTCTTCCTATATCTGTCTTTCTGTTGCCTTTCCCATTTCGTTTCAGAGAGCTAAATTTCTTCTTACTCCTCACTTAGCACTCATTCAGTAAATATTTATTGAGGATTTCTAGGTTCTCCATACTTGTCACTTATACTGTTACCATTTCTGATTTTCCCACATAACTGTGTATATACTGAGCAGTCTCTTTGATCTAGCTTCTGCCTGGCTTGGGGGAAACTGGCTCTGCCCAGAAGCATACTACTCTGCATCCAGAGCTCTGTGGGAAGGCCAGAGGATGTCTGCTTTGTTCACTGGGTACCAAGTGCTGAGCTGAGCAATGGGGGAGATTATTTGTGTTCATTAATATCCAGGTTTCTATTTCTGGGGAAATAGAGTCCTTATTTACTCCCTTGCTGTGGGAGAGGCCCAGTTCCAGTGTGCCTTCCCTTCCATTCTATGCAGTTTTTGCTCAAGAATGATTTAGTGAGCAGTCTTTACTGCTGACTAATTTCTCCATTTCACTTGTCTTGTTCCCTCTCATCCTGCAATCCAAATTTCATTCTCTCTTCCCTCTCCTCCATGTTCCCATCTTATTTGTCTTTCCTTTACTATGTGAACCTTCCAGTAACAATTGTTTCTTCAATACTCTCCCCCCCTTCATTTTTTACAGCCCTTCCATATTGGTAATTAGAGGGTAGTCATACTGCATTCTGTCCTTTAAACTTGCATTCAGAGAGAGAAACGCAGGACAGAGAGAAATGACTTTGCCATCCATACCCAAAACAGCCAGCGGGTGTGTTGAAATCAGCTTCTATTAACTACTATCTCTCAAAATTTCTGAGATCAACTTTTGTATACTCCAGATAAGAGATCACAGCTGTGAATAGTACTGTAATAAAGAAGGAGGAACATGTGCCTTTGACATACTGGTCTTGCCCTTTAGATAGACAACTAGCAGTATGGCAAATGGATCACAGGGAGTTCTGGTTTTAATTTTGTTGTTCTGTTTTAAGATAGGGTCTTGTCATAGCACATCTGGCTTTGAACTGTGTATTCTACACTAGCCTCAAAGTCCTGATCGTTTTGTCTCAGTCTCCCAAGGGCTGAGATTACATGTTACTATGCCTGGTATTATTGTTGTTATAGTATTTCTTTTAATGTTTGGGAATCTAATTATAACATTTCCCCCTCTGGTTTCCTCCCTTGGAACTTTCCTATATACCTTTCCTTGCTCTCTTTAAAAATTCATGGCCTCTTTTCTCATTAATCATTGTTACAAACATATTCATATATATATGTAAGTACAACCTGTTCAGTCTGTATAATGCTACTTGTATGCATTTTGTTTTTTAGGGCTGACATCCTGATATTGTTTTGTAATTTAAATTGCATGCCACTGATAGTGTTCAACACTCCTGTTTCTACACACCCTTGACAGCAATTGTTATACTTTACCCTTTGATATAGATATTCTTAGAAATTTTAATCAGTTTATCTTCCCTCTATTTTCTACTTAGAAGGAATTCAAGATGGTAATGTGTTTTATGTTCAATGTTTCAAGGAGGCATGGGGCAGTGAGAAATGCTGCCAACTTCCATAGGTGAGGTCTCTAGGTTGTTTACAAGCTAAATTCCAGGTAGTGTTGAGGTCTACAGCAGGCAGAAGCATGTAAGTCATGCCAATGAGTAGAAAACTCCGAGTCTCTTCACCTTTGGCAAAGGGATAATGGAAAAAAAAAGTGAATAGAACTGAGAGTCCAGGTTAATGCCTGGGAAAGAAGTAGGATGAAGGGAGAGTAAAGAGACAGAGAGACAGTATTATATATTCCTAAGAGATAGTACCAGGAAATGCCTTAAGAAACTTCTGAGCTATGTTGTACTTATAAATAGAAGCATCTTGGTGAATGTCAAGGGAAAGACCATAAGGCTGCTTGTAGAGTATACATGAGTAGTGCCCTGGCTTGAGGTTAGGAAATAGAGGGCAGTGTTCTGGTCTACTTGAGATTTCTATTAATATATTGAAAATTTTCACCATAAAGAAATCAAATTAAAAACTATAATTTGAATTCAGATATCAGAATTTCATGTAATTTGCATACTGATATTACTATTCTTTTGATAGCAGACAGGAGGAGGGAGGTCTATCATAGAAAATAAAGGCTAGTAGTACCTGTTAGAAGTGTTTCCATTCAGCTATGGGCAGTGATTCTGTCTCTGCATCATCTGTCTTTGAAATGTCCTTTTCATATTAGCAAGAGAGCTTTCTACAATGCACCCTTTCTAGGTGGCTCTTCCCAGGTCATCTCATCTCACAGTGGCAGCTGCATCCCTCTCTTGACCTCCTGGGTTTTGCTGAACCCTCTGCCTGGATGAGAGTGCTTCCTAGTGGGTCTGCTCCTCTAGGTCTCTCCTGTTTGCTATGTGTTCTCCTACCAGACACCTCTGCCCACTGAAGGGACCCTGGCTTGACCTCCAATTCCCATGTTAACACTTCAGCCTAGCACTCTTGTCTGTGTTACATCTTCCTGCTCTTTCCATCTGACTGAGCTGGTCTCAGTATTTCTCCATTAGGTCTCCAGTGATTTCCTTGAGAAGCTCCCGTACAAGAATCTTGATCGTCCCAGACTTTCCTTCATTTCCTGTATGTTACATAAATACGTTTTGTCTAGCAGTCTGACTTGACAGTGAGCTCTTTTTTTACAACTCTGGTCAGGAAGCCCAGACACACATCCTGCAACAAACTGGCCGGCCACAGTATCAGTTAATTACTTCAAGAGTCATCATCCCACACTGTTCTATCTCAATGAGTATGGCTACTTCCTTAGATGTGGGAAGCTGTACAGAATCAAATTTTCATCTTCCTAGTTTGTTACTAAGTCTTGTGATTTTTTTTCTCAAATACAGTGACTGATCAATTAAATTTTCTTTTGAATTTAAACATTATTTTGTTTGTTCAAAACTACATGTAGGGAATATGGTTGCAATTCTCTGCTAGTAATACTAAGAAGTAATACCAGTGTCCTTTCCATCTTAGACATTTCTCCCAGGATTCAGTCTAGGAAATTCTTTGTCTTTAAGAATTTTTTTTCCCCCCAGGAAGAAGTCAAACTGTCTCTATTTGCAGATGATATGATAGTTTATATAAGCGACCCAATAAACTCTACCAGGGAACTCCTACAGCTGATAAACACCTTCAGCAAACTAGCAGGATACAAGATAAACTCAAAAAAATCAGTAGCACTACTTTTTCGGATGACAAAGAGACAGAGAAAGACATCAGAGAAACATCACCCTTTACAATAGCCACAAGCAACATAAAGTATCTTGGTGTAACGCTTACCAAACAAGTAAAAGACCTATATAATAAGAACTTTGTGGCTCTAAAGAAAGAAATTAAAGAAGACACCAGAAAATGGAAAGATCTCCCATGCTCTTGGATAGGTAGGATAAACATAGTAAAAATGGCAATCTTGCCAAAAGCAATCTACAAATTCAATGCAATCCCCATTAAAATCCCACCACAATTCTTCACCGACCTTGAAAGACTAATAATCAACTTTATATGGAAAAACAAAAGACCCAGGATAGCCAAAACAACCCTATACAACAAAAGAACTTCAGGAGGCATCACCATTCCTGACTTTAAGCTCTACTACAGAGCTATAGTTCTGAAAACAGCCTGGTATTGGCATAAAAATAGACAGGTAGACCAATGGAATCAAATTGAAAACCCTGATATTAACCCACACACCTATGAACACCTGATTTTCGACAAAACAGCTAAAATCATACAATGGGGCGAAGACAGCATCTTCAACAAATGGTTGCTGGCACAACTGGATGAGGGTGTGTAGAAGACTACAGATAGACCCATGTCTGTCGCCATGCACAAAACTCAAGTCCAAATGGATCAAAGACCTCAACATCAATCCAGCCTCATTGAACCTCTTAGAAGAGAAAGTAGGAGTTACCCTTGAACAAATTAGTATAGGAGACCGCTTCCTGAACATAACTCCAGGGGCACAGACACTGAGAGCAACAATTAATAAATGGGACCTCTTCAAACTTAGAAGCTTCTGTAAGGCAAAGGACACAGTGGACAAGACCAAATGGCAGCCCACAGACTGGGAAAAGATGTTCACCAATCCTATATCCGAAAACGGGCTGATCTCCAAAATATACAAAGAACTCAAGAAACTAGCCAACAAAACACCAAATAACACTATTAAAAAAATGGGGTACAGAACTGAAGAAAGAATTCTCAATAGAGGAAATAAAAAAGGCTGAAAGACACTTAAGAAAGTGCTCCACATCCTTAGCTATCAGGGAAATGCAAATCAAAACAACTTTGAGATACCATCTTACTCCTGCCAGAATGGCTAAAATTAGAAACACCAATGATGACTCATGTTAGAGAGGATGTGGAGAAAGGGGAACATTCCTCCACTGCTGGTGGGAGTGCAAACTCATACAGCCATTTTGGAGATCAGTATGGCGGTTCCTCAGGAAAATGGGAATTAGTTTACCACAGGACTCCACAATCCCCCTCTTAGGCATATACCCAAATGATCCCCATCCATGCAACAAAGATAATCTGTTCAACTATGTTCATAGCAGCACTATTTGTAATAGCAAGAACCTGGAAGCAACCTAGATGCCCTTCAATTGAAGAATGGATAATGAAGATGTAGCACATCTACACAATGGAATACTACTCTGCAGAAAAAAAAATAATGGTATCTTGAAATTTGCAGGCAAGTGGATGGCACTTGAAGAAACCATCCTGAATGAGGTAACCCAGTCACAAAAAGAGGAACACAATATGTACTCACTCATATATGGATTTTAGACATAGAGCAAAGGATCATCAGCCTATATTTCACACCACCAGAGGAACTAGGATACAAGGTGTATTCTAAGAGATTCATATAAAGTTCCTCACAGAACCGGGAAGGGACAAGTCCCTCAGAGCACAGGGGAAGTGGTGGGGGCAGCGAATGGAGAGAGAAGTAGGAGAAAACGAGGGAGAGGAAAGGAAAACACGTGCGACCAGGAAGATTGAGTCCGGTTAGGAATAGAAGACAGGAAAGAGAGAGAGAGGAGAGAGAGAGAGAGCATAAAAGAGGGAGCCAATATTGGTTTGAAGATAAAATGGAATACAAAGAAAGGTCTAGATAACTACAAGACTGCTCCCAACTAACAATTTGAGCTTCTATGGAAAGGCTATCATAAATGCCCTTTCCGGATAGTGAGATCAACAACTAACTTATCCATAGAGCCCTCAACTAATGCCTGTTGGAAACAGGATCAAACACCCATACATAAATACTGAGTCAAACTAGAACCCAGATGCAGATGGAGAGGACAATACCAGGCCGCAGAAACACATAGACAGCTTACCTGAGCAAGGAGGAGCTAAGGGGCCCCCAAACTGATAGCTGGGAAGCCAGCATGGGACTGACTCAGGCCCCCCTGAGTATGAGTGTCAGCCAGGAGTACTGAGCAGTCTAAGGGACCTCAGACAGTGGAGCCAGGATGTATCCCTGGTGCACAATAGGACTTTGCAAACACATCCCCTCATGGAGGGATAACTGCCTTAACCTAGAGACAGGAGAGAAGCCCTAGTCCCTTCTTCACATGACCTGTCAGATCTACATGACCCCAACTGGATGGCATTCCCCTATGTATGGAATTGGGGTGGGGGGGATGGGAGGGGAGTGTGGTTAGGGTGCACGTGAGAGGGCAGAGAGGGTAAAAGGGAAGGAGGGAGGGAGGGAGGAGGGGAGGGAGGGAGAGGGAACTGGGATCGACACATAAAATAATAAATTTAAAAAAAATGCTCTGACTCCAAAATTTAAGTTCAAGGACAAGTTACTGGGGAAAAGGATTTCTATTTTTGTTTCCACAGAAAATGAAAAGCTGTGGATTCCTTCCAGACTAATGTGGCTTGATCAAGCCAGACCGCCTGAAACAGGTACCAGGTGATCCTACATTCCAAACAGCTGGACAAAGCAGCCTTGCAGACTACAGTCAGGATTTCTGCATCTTCTTAGAATCCCCCATGACAACGCCCCTTACCAGGAGGAAGTAGTTTGGAAAGAACAGCGCCCAAATTCCCAAATATTGTCTATAAATGTTTGTTTTCATTTAAATGGGCTTGATTATAAATATATAAAAAAGAAAATTTCCCCTTCTTTGAATAGAAATAAGATGATTTCCTGTCTTAACCTGGCTTCTGAGGAGGACCTAATAGACTACAGTAAGTATCAAGTAATTATCAATAAAGATGATGGTACTGAAAATACAAAATAACAAGAACAATCAAACAACCTAAAAGCTTACTCTATGGGCTCCATAATGAGAGATGTATGCAGGAGACAGAATTAGTAATTCAGGGATCAACTGCACAGGAATATAGTAGACTAAAGAATATAAGTGAGGCTTAAAGTCCTAGAGGGTGAGATGAGAGGATAGGATACATGAGTCATCATAAGGAGATCCTATTATTTTTACATCTGCATGAACATCTATAATTGAATTCTCAATAAATGAAAAGTGCATACCCATTTTAACAAATGCAAATAATTCCCTATCCTGGTCCCACTGCTCAGGAGCCACTAATATCAGCAGGTGTCTGGTGACTTAGTTACAGACCTCCTGTACAAACTCCAAAATACTCATGTAATGGTATTTAACACTCAGCTTTCTCATTTTATGAGATTAAGGCCCACTATTCTGCACTTTGATTTTCACTAAATATCTTTCTTCACTAGCAGATAAATACATATCATATTTTTAAATGCTTATCTAACATTTTAACTTTTCATTAGATAATTCTTATATCTGACATTAAATTGCAGTTTTTAAGTGTTTCAAGCAATACTGAAAGTGATACCTATTTATCATAATTCTCAAAGTTCTCTTTCCCAGCTCATACATTTCCTTTTACTCTGTCAGTGTGCAACTGCAGAGCTCTTCACCAGGCACACTCTGTCTTGTACCACACTTGTCTATCTTTGCTATTTACTTTTGTGCAAGGTTATACCTACTTCCTCCTATGTTTTGAGTTCTTCCAGAGCAGAGGTCACAGATATGCTATCATCCACTGTCTAGCAGAGTGGTTTGCACATCATTGAGAAAGTTATTAGACTTTATTTTCTAAGTCTAGATTATCTATAAATTTAATCTTTTTACCCCTTCCATACTGGAGTTAGTATTTTAGTGCTTTTAAAATCAGATTCTTGGCAGAATCTTTATTTGGCTTCCATAAGAACAGTTAGAACACTTAAAAACAAAACAAGACAGAACAAAACAAGACAAAACAAAACAAAAAATTTGCCTGCGGAGTTAGTATGTCACCACCCAGCCAATATTTTCTGGGCCATAAGAGAATTGATAACAAATCTGTCTTAATGGCCAGCTTATTGATAATTAGGCTATCTTTTCTTTTCCCCAAAATTTCATGCCCCCTTGCTCACCTCCATTCTTATGTAACTGTTATTCTCTATACTTCAAGGTCTTCACAAGTTCAGATGTTCACTATTTCAAGCTGCTTCCAAAAAATGGCTGCATTACACCATTATCTTCAACCCCATTTTCTGTTTTCTCTAATGTCTAGGGACTAGAATCTATTAACTTGACCCTTCCAATATTCAATCAAGTGTCTCCATGGCTCTAATTCCCTCCATACTCTCTCATTTTATCCTATGATCTCCTGCCTAAAGTTCTCGTATCTGGAATAGAATTTCCCTCTTTCTTTGTCATCGTTGTCCATGACTTCTATCACTGTCTTTGACTTTATTTGTACTTGCAATTATCCTGAGAAATTCTATTTCACTCTAACTCCTGCACTAACAAGAATTTACCACAGATGGTTTCACAAATGTGTCCTTTTCTATTGCCTGCTATTTACCTGTATGCAATACTCTTACAAAGGTCTGCAAACCCCACATGTAAGCAAAGTTCCTAAAAACCATGGGTATTACTCAGACTATCATACCTTCCCGTGGCTATATAATATCCTACCAATTGCTCTTAATGACTGCATGTAAAAGTGGGTAAGTAAATTCATGATCTCTTCTTCATTATTATTGCGCGCACACACACACACACAGACAAATACTCATACACATAAAATAAACACAAATAAATCATTTAAGAGAGTTTTAGAAACTGTTCTTTCTGTTTTACACTAAAATTTCATGGAAATCTTTCCTTTTAAAAATCGCATTTACTTACTGTCTTAGAGTTTCTACTGCTGTGAAGAGACACCATGATCAGGGAAATATTTTTTTCTCTTCTTAAAATAACTTCTTTATTGACTCTTTGAGTTTCACATCATGCACTCCAATTCTGTTTACCTCCCCAGTTCCCCTCTTCTCATCCCTGCCAAGGCTCCCCCAACATAAAGAAACAAATCAAAGTAAGTAAGCAAGTGAACAAAAGCAAAAAAAAAAAAAAAACAAACCAACAAAAAAACCCAACCCAACCCAACCAACCAAAAAAACCTCCAAACAAATACAAAAGAAAAACCACCACACAACAGGAAAATCTCTTTGCTTCTCCTTCTTTCTTGCCTTTCCAACACCTCTTCATTGGTCCTAGTGGCAATGGAGGCTTCAATGTGCCATATAGGATACCTCTTTGTCCCATCTGCATTACTGGCACATGTCTATTGCAGTGAGTCACTGATCTGGTTCAAGGCCTTTGGCTTCTGGTACACCACCATCACTGGATCACCACTGGAACTCCTCTGTGATATCTTGTGGCTGCTGTGAGTCTTAGAGAGCTTGTGGGTATCGTTCCACAGGACCAGGACCTTTACCAGCTCCAGCAGGTCTGAGATGGAGTAGATTTTATGGTGAGTCAACCCAAGACCTGCTGTGGTCCTGGATAGTAGCCAAGCCAAGTCCAGGCTTCTGGGGCCACACACCTTGGGTGAGTGGGTGGAGTCAGTTCCCCTACATGCAAGCCCTCAGGGTCAGTTCACCCTGGCCTGTGGTGAGGGGTAGGAATCATCTCTCCAGCATGCAGGGGCCAGCAACGGGCAAGAACAGTTTTCCTAGGGCCAGCAATGGCCATGGCTGTCTCAGTATGGCCCTCTGACTTCATCTCAAATGGCTCCTAGGACCTCCTGAGGTGACACAAGCCAGAGACATGATGACAGACCCCCAGCCGTAGCTGGATCATGGACCCTTGGCAGCATCTTGGGCTCGTAGACATGCTAAGACCAGGGAAACTCTTATAAAGGAAACCATTTAATTGGGGTGGCTCACTTATAGTTTAGAGGTTCAGTCCACTATCACCATGCTGGGATATGCAGGTATGCAGGAAGACATGGTGCTGGAGAAGAATCTGAGAGTTCTACATTTTGAAGGCAACAGGAAGTAGTGTGTCTCATATGGTGATATTTTGAACACATACAAGACCTCAAAGCCCACTCCACAGTGACATGATTCTTCCAGCAAGGCCAAACCTACTCTAACAAAGCCATATCTCCCATTAGTGCCATTCCTTTTGGGGGGCCATTTTTTTCAAATTACCACACTTATTTGTGTGTATGTTTGTGGGGCGACATGCAATGTGAAGGTCAGATATTAACATACAGGACCCGCTTCTTTCCTTTCACAACGTGGATCCCAGGGATAAAAAAAATCAAGTCAACTATACTTCGTAGATAGTTTTTTTTTTTTTTTTTAAATCTGCAGAGCCATCTTGCTAGCCCCTGGAAATATTCATTCATTCATTCATTCATTCATTCATTCATTCATTCACTCACTCATTCTTTTTTCTTTTAAAAAAATGGAATCGGTAGCATACTTTCTATATGATAAACCTGTCACCAAGATTTTGAACTAAATGTCCATTAAGTTATGACATTACTTTAACTAGGAAACATATGATACATATATGGACAAATTTGAATTTGTAGAGTTTTTGTTTTGTTTTGTTTTTGGTATAAAATTTCTTCAGATTTCATCGCAGTTTTGTTTCACATTTTTATACTCTTCACATTTATTGACAAGTTTTTAATGTTAAAATCTAGGGTATTTATCAGTAAATCTCACATTTTGGAATTATTAAGCTAAAGTACATTTTAACCATTTAGATGAAATTACTGGGTTCCTGTCATTTATAAAACATGTAAGTAGCAAGTGCCTACAGCTGAGTGCTTTAGTTGTTAATTGTTCTTCAGAAGGATGCCATGCAGATCATCTCATTTTCAGAGTGACTGAGAATGGAACACATCAGCTTAGTTATAGGCTCCCTTTAATTGGCGCTGCTTTTGCTATACCATTGAGACTCTAGTAGTTGAGAACAGCAACAGAAACTTGCACCTTATTTTAGCCTTGGGACAAGCATGCCCTTGTCTAAATTCAGTGACTTGTTTGGTGGAGGAGAACTAGGCACTGTCTCTCAGACAGGCTTGGGCAAGATGCTAGGATATAAGCATAATCCATGGGGCAGAAGAGTTCACTCAAGACTTCAGACTCTAGTCAATTCAGAGGCCATTCTGTACTGTGCTCTACAGATCAGAGGGAAGCCTTTCCTCATCTACCACAACTCATCTGTCATGCACACAATGCCCGAAATTCCTTAAGGTGAAGCTTCCCACATGTCCTTGTAGCAGAGAGGTACTGTGTCCACAGTAGCTTCCTCCTAAACAAGACTTAACAGGATTAGACAGTAAGTGAAAATTCCCTGTTAGAGATTCATTTTGTGAAATGAGCTAAGAAAGAAAGCTTCCGACTATAAATATCTCCTAGGAGATAATACTAAGATATTAGCAAGAACTAACACTCTTTTATGGCTTAGTCTAAAGATGCATTTTCTATTCTTTTGGGATTAACGTGTTAGAAAAGACCTCAAAGAGAAACTATGTTCAGATGGTTAAGAGGGTGTCTACCAAGAAGGAAAGATTTTTGAATGTGAAGACTACACAGGAAGATAAAAACTGTGTGACCTTGCAAATGAACGCTTTGGGCATCTGGGTATGACATCAAAGCTCATGCCAGGGGTGATGAGCAATCTGTAAAAGTATGACGGAGAGAGCCTGACAAACCCTTACCCACTTCACAATCTCTTGAGGGTAATGTTCAAAGTGAGGATGGCATTCACACCAGGTTAACCATTTCACACGGCTTCCAGTTCAAAAAGCTTCTGAGCACAGTTCAAGGCCAGCAATTTTTAGATGGGTAGGGTGGGGGGAAAACTTCTATATGTTCATTACAGCTCAGGTGCAGCTCTAGGTCCTGCATCTTTTTGTATGTAGGTGTATGATTTTCAATTTAAATAAATAAAAAAACTTGAGAATTTCATTAGCACTCTACTTTCGTTATTTCCATAGTTCTCCCCCAAACTCCTGTGATCCCCTCACTTTTTCTCAATTTCATGACCTCTTCTTTAATTAGTGCTGCTTGAATGTATATGTGGCTGAACACTTCTGATTAGATAACCTATCAGGGGCTCATCCCTGGAGAAGACTGATTTTCTCTCAGCAGTTGTTAATGGGGTAGGGCCCTGTAAGAATCAAGGATGAATGGATAATGAAAATGTGATATATATCCTATTTATCTATAAAAAATGGCATAATGACATTTGTAGATGGAACCAGAAAACATTATACTGAGTGAGGTATGCTCTGACCCAGAAAGACAGAGAAGGACCTCTTATTTGTGAATCCCAGTTCTAAGTCTTTAGATATTAGTATATAATATTGAGTCACTACAAAAGTCAGGAAAGTAAAAAGGAATCATGGGTAGGGAAGGAGCCCTAATGAGATAAGAGGAGAAATGGGGGGAAAAATATCAGAACATTTTAACTAGGGTTGGGAGAGGGAGGAAAATACAAAAGAAGAAAGGAGGAGGGATAAATTATTATAAGGATGCTTGCAAAGGCAATACAGAAACTTTATCTTTCTTAAGGATAATACTGTTATGTGTGTGTTTTATAACCACTTGGGGTTATAAAGCTCTCCCTGAGTACCACAGATTACCAAAATGCCAAGTACCAGGCATGGGAAACCTTTCTTCCAAAACAATACAGACTATTCCTGTTAATCTTGGTTGACTCCCAGAACTTGAAGGTAATAGCCTATTGCTGATGATACCATATACTTGGAAAAATTGATTTGGAAGCCTCTTGCCTAAAGACTAGCTTTTATATTATCTGAAGGTGTCATGTAAACTGTTAAGGGAGAAAAGCAATCAATAGTCTTACCAGATGTGAAGCCAACAAACCATAACAATGACCAAAATGGCAAGATATTCCATAATGTGCATCAGTGGCACTTACATCCTGGAAGTAACCAACTTATCTAATTGAACTTAAGGACTGCTCTACAAGAAGGAATTCAAGCTGAGTATTATAAATCTAGCCCATTACCTATAAGCTCATGAAGCTATGGGCCCTACTTCCATTTTCCCAAGACAGTATATTCTCTAACTGAATTCTAAATACTTATCCTGGTACTTACAGGTAAGTATAGCTTTCATTCTTCAAGAAAGAAGCTTCTTTTATTTTCTATCTATCTATCTATCTATCTATCTATCTATCTATATCAATCTATCTATCATTGCAGCATACTGAGACCATTACATAAATCCACAACTAGTCAAAATGAGGAGAACAATTCACCCAGACCTAACTGATACACCTACACTATAATCCCTATACTTGGAAGGCTTGGGGAACAATGCAGTAGAGTAGGTAGAAAGATTGTAAGGGCTAGAATACCAGGGCAACTGCTTCTAGATAGTGCCTTTTCTATGTGATCGAAAACTATCCTTATGAAATGTCAACAATATGGCCATCTAAATAAGACCAGGACAATGAGGACACCAGTTGACATGTTAGTGTGGATGGGGAGATTTCACAGACTTACATCTTGAGTTATGCATCCCAAATCAAAACAAAGGGCTTTGCAGTTTTGGCTGAGTTTTTTCTGAGCTTCTTGAATACAGGTTCACTGCTTTTTTTTTTTTTTTTTTTTTTTTTTTTTTTTGCAACATGAGTGACTCAGGAGTTGGGAATCATATGGCTATGGAAAGCCTTTTTTCAATGCTGCCTTCCTCTATGGAGCACTGACTGACTTTTTCCCAGCGTAAGTAGTTGTTTCTTCTTTTGGGGTTCCATTTAATTTGTATTGAAATAATCTTAGAGTTCTCTGAAGTAGGTGAAAAAAAAAGAAGCCACACTGACACACATGTAGAAGGGTATTAGAAGTATTAGCCATGTTCTTTTCCTTTTCTCAACTCAAATATATTGTATACAAAATGTAGTTACAATGGATATACAAAGCATTATAGGCAAGGAGAAAATATAGAATAAATAATGAAAAGAGGAAGTACTAATCAATGAATTTAAGTTCCACCCCAATTGGTACTCTGTACTTTTCAGATGCACTCTGCCTGCCAGAAATAGCAGTAAGGACATTCTATAGCCTCTTCCCTTAGATGAGATTATTTGATAGATATGCCAAGAGAATACATTTAAGTCTTGACTTCTGATACTGAAGTCTAAAAACACATTTGGAGAATAATACAAGGTACGGTTTCTTTAACACTGTTCTTACCACCTAAGCCACAAAAGACAGACATCAAAACAGGCTCTTGGCTGCGGATGGAGGGTGTGTAAATAGAGACGTTCTTAGAGATTCATGGAGCACCAATAAACACATCAAATGAACACTGATGGCAAAGTACTCATCCTTCACTACTGGAACCCAGGGCAGCAACTGCTTTGCAGACACCCTTGTGGTCAGCATATCATGGCAATGATTGAGGAGAATAAATAGCTTGGGTCAGAGAGGTCTGACAGCAAGCTTGCTGCTTCATGAGTCCCAAGGATATTAGAAATGAACCAAATTATATAATCCCCAAGAAATTACTGGACAGAGCCAGCATGGCCTGCATAGTGCAACAGTAAGCCAAGGAGCCCCTACACACAACACTGGCAAAATGAGAATTAACTATGTAGACACCAACACTGGAAGGCCATCACTAAGAGCCAAGCATAGTAATATGGGTTTAAATGTTCACTGAGAATAAATCATCTCCACATCTCCACAATGCTCTTAAGCACCCTTAAGTGAGTATAGAGAAGTACAAGTTACAATGGCAGCAGAAACTTATACAGAACTTATATGAATTCTTGAAAAAAGAACATCACAAGAACAATGGGTAGAGGAAACCATCATCTTTACAACAGCTACTGAGGTAGGTGGTCATTTTTTTCTCTTTATAGAAGAAACAAGCTTAGAGGTGTAAGCATTTTTCCCAGTGATACATGGGACAGACCTGCATTCACAGCAGGCAGTCCAGACACACAGTCTGTATAGACATTACAATATGGCGTACGTGGGCACAGGAAATGGTGACTTCTTGTAAATCTATGTTGAAATTGTAAATAACTGAAGTAGAGAATGGTTTTGGGTTCTTTGCAGTTAGCACTATAGTTCAAATTCATTTAACATGAATTGATGCTGAATTACAAAAGCAAACATATTTGAAAAGAAGTATTACCAGAATATAGTTCTAAAGTATATACTTAGCAATAGTCACTGCAGGATAAAAATGCTTGCTCTGACTCTTAACTTACTTAAGACATCTTTACCAATTTATCTTTCCCCAGTGCAAGTCAGAATTTGAGATATTTTTCTTACTTTGTATTCATTTAATATTCTGTAATTGTCTCTTAATCAGTTACAATGTTTTCAATTTTGGGCAGGTGATGGTGATGGTGGTGCTGAGCTTAAACTTAGAATCTTGCTCATTCTGGGCAATCATTTGGCCACTAAACTACAGCTCAGATATTTCTTTACCTTTTAGAATTGAGACTGGACTTCACTAAATTACTCAGCTGTCCTTGAAATTGCAGTCCTCATTTTTTTAATTTTATTTTTTAATTTCTTTTATTTTTGAGATTGTAATATAATCACATCATTTCCTCCTTCTCTTTCTTCCCTCCCAAATCTCCTATATTTTATTCCCCTCCTAGATATCTCTGAAACTAACAGCCTTTATTTTTCAAATGTGTAAATGCATGCAAATATACATATACATTACTAACATCACCTTCTCAGTCTGTATAATGTTACTTGTATGTATGTTTTCATGATTGATCTTTGATACTGGAGAATCAGTCAGTATGCTCTTTCCTAGGAAGACTATTTCTCCTACTCTCAGCATTTCTTGGTTGCCTCTAGTTCTCTGTGTAGGGTGGAGGCCTTTAGGGTTTTCCATCATCCACTTTGGTGTGGCTACTACTGTACTTGTTCAGTTCATATTTAGAGATTCTTATGGGTGAAGCTTCTGACATTACTAGGAGATAAAACCTCAGCACAAAGTCCCTGGTCCTCTGGCTCTTAGAATCTTTCTATCCCCTCTTCTGCAATGTCTCCTGAACCTCAGGTGCAGGAGTGTTTTGTAGATGTAACCCTTAAGACTTGACTCCAAATTCTTCTTTTTGATTGGTTGAGGTTTTCTGTAATGGTCTTCTATTGCAAAGAGAAGTTTCCTTAACAAGAGGCGAAGAATATCCTTATCTATGGATATAAGGACAAATATTCAGAATGTAATTAGGTATTGTGCTGGTTTAGTAAAGTAATGACTGTCCAAGATCCATGACTTTTTCAGTACTTGGGAGTTGGCTAGGTTTCTAGTACCAGGCATAATTTCCCTTTGGTAAATAGTTCTTTTATCTAATTAGAGAGTCATTGGTTACTGCCAAGGCATACATGCTACTACTGTAGCCTGAGGATTATTGCACCATATTGATTGTCTCTGTTCTTGTTCATAGGCATATAGTTGGGTAAGGCTATTTGTTGTTTCCCTCTTTTGAAAGCTTGAATGGCACCTTGTAATACCATGAATGCTAGTTCTTAGGGAGGAGGCTTCAGGAAAGATTCAACTCGGGCTGCTGAGCTCTGTGTCAGAAGTGCATGGTATCTTCAACAATAAGAACATACCTTCCACTTCAGATGGTAACCAGGGGCAATAGTAATCACTTGTATGTTTTGAGTGTGTTTTTGACATACCTGACCAACAACTCAAAAGAGGGTTTCTCACGTCTGGTATGGTGTTTTTGTTAGGTGGTCTTTGCCTTTTGGAGGAAGCATTAATAACTCAGATGAGAAAATTTAATTTAAAATGTATTTGTGTATCTATACACAGGCTTCTGTGTATCATGTTTTTACAGGGAGTTAATAATAACTTACTAGATTTTATATTTCTTCTTATTTTTTTTTACAGACAGTTTTACTGTTATTTTACTTTATTCCTTCGGTCTTCTTTATCTACCTTTTCCTTCCTACGGAGCCCCATTTTTTTCCTATTTCCCTGATCAGATCACTTATATCCTGCTATTCCCCCTGTATTGCTCCCCTACCCCAGCAACGAACCCCATTTACTTTCTTTGTTTTTGCAGTGGCTCCAGGATATGTATGAGAATGGGAGCTAAGAACCTCTGTTGAGAGAGAATGTCTGATATTTGTCTTTCTGGATCTGGGTTACCTCGCTCAATATGATCTTTTCTAGTTATATCCATTCTTAGCTCTTCAATTAGCTGGGATTACAGGCTTGTGTCACAAGGTCTGGTTCTCCCCCACAGTCCCTGTAATCTTTATCTGTCTAAAACATCTATTAGTAAGACCTATTAGTTGTTAGCATGTGTGTGAATAGCAGGATGGAAGGACTAGAGTGCATGGAAGCCATGATTGAAGGATGGATGCCACAGCTTAGGAAAATAGTCCTGTAACTTCCCTACCTCATATTAGTCCACTGAGTGGCCAGACTAACAAATAACCTCAGGTAAGAATTTAGTGCAAAGGCAGATGCTCCATTAGCATTTGAGAAACCCTCTGAGAAATGAAGACACACGTCAGGTAGAACTCAGATTATCCCATGTCATCAAATATCAAAAGCATAAGTGTGTCACAGTTAAGAGCACTTGTTGCTTTTCAACGGGATCTGAGCTCAGTCCCCAGCATTCAATTTGTGCAGCTCAAAACTATCTGTACTCCAGCTCCAGGGGAATCCAATCTCTGGCCTCCATGAGTACCTGTACTCATGAGCATATATTCACATACAGACATACATGCCCAGACATAATTAAAAATAATAAAAATAAAGCTTTTCAATATAAAGCACAAGGAGAAATATCAAAATCATGCCAGGTGTTGTGAGAAAATGACAGTAAACTCATAAGTTTCTGATACTGGGATTATCAAATATGAAACCTAAAAGCATACTTGGCCAGTGTTTGAAGAGAAAAAGATATCAACTAAAGAAATACTAAAAATGACTGAACAGTTTTAAAGTGGAAGTAAAACAATTTGGGGAAATAAAATAACAGAAATTAGTTAAAGAGCATAATCAATAGCAAATCTGAGAGAGTAAATACAGAAGGCACAACACAGAGTTATGGATGAGAAAGGTTAAGGATCATGAAGCAATGAGAAAGAGAAAAATCTAGAGTCCTTTGGGGAAGAAGGCAAAAGGAGACAGAGGGAATTTCTGAAGATGCAGTGTAAAATAAGTTCCAGGATTGATAAAGACAGAAGCACTAAGATGTAAGAAGTCAGACATGTTCCATGTGAGATGGGAAGGGAGGGTGGCAGAAACAAGTAAACAAGGCAGGAAGGAAAAAGCAAAGAAGGAAGGAAGAAGTCAGCAAGGTAGGAAGGACCAAGGAATGAAGGAAAGAGGAAACAAGTAAGCAAGAAGGAATGAAGGCTCACGGTTGGTCTGCTCCTACATGTATCAGAGTAAAGGTGAATAATAAAGAAAAAGACAAAAAATCTTCTAAGTGGTCACAGAGGAAAAGACCGATGAATTAATTAACTTGTAAACGAGATGCAGTCTTATCTTAGACCATTATATTTGGCAAAATTCCCTTAAAGAACAACAGAAAAAAAAAAAAAAACCCAAAAACCCAATACTTTAGTTTGGCATCAACAGTGCCTCACAGAAAGCAACTTTTAAAGATGTTTATGGAGCTATGGATAAGGGAGGGTGTAAAGTGCAAGAGGGGAAAGCAAGCAAAGAAATAATGTATATGGGTCTATAATTACCAATCCAAGGAGTGTATAAATTCAACATAGAAATTTGGGTTGTAAGCTCTAGCAAGAGTAGCCATGGATTACTGTGACAATTACTACAATGAGATAGTGATTGACAAGGCGGAAGGAGGGGATGTTCCCACCCTTCAGAAGCTAGAAAAGGAAGAGGGATATCTTTTCCAGGGCTTTATTTTAGTGAAGAGAACAATGCTGGAAATCTATGAAGGCTTCCTATCTCTACCTTATTCCATGGGCAGTTGGCTCCTTCCATCACTGAGTTCCTGGCAGTTGCCTAGATACTACTTGGTATATATTTCCTATATTAAGTCCTTCAAAACGATAGATTTTTCCTTCTTTATGAGGATTCCTATGAATGAATACCTCATTTCTGATTGGCAGAGAGCAAGGAGATTTTTATGCCCAGACTGAATTTCATTCCAATAACAGTGTCGAACAAAAAGTTGACTGTGCAGAACTTAATAAAAGGCCTGGCTTTAAGAGAGGCTTGAGAATAGCCAGTCTTCTTTACCTTCTGAATGAATCTTAAAGGGAAGACTTGGCTGATAGGTACTGTTCTTAAAAGGGACTTGCATATTCTTTAAACAAACAAACAAAAGGAATGGGTAGAGATGTATCTCACTTGTAACCCCAGCACTCAAAAGATGAGGCTCAGATGTTTAAGGTCATTTCTGTTAATCCTCTGCTACATGTGAGTTCAAGGTTTAAAAAAAAAAAAGTGAAACATAAATTTATTAACCTAGTTAGCCTCATTCCTGCCTATGTATCTATTCCAGAATAATAATAAAAAAATATTCACACAAATAATTCTATGCAAATGTTCTCTTGAGAATTACTCAGTACTCCAAAATAGTAGAAATGTCTAGCACATGGTAATAGGTGATACCTACATAGCCAAAATCACTTCACAAGTAGAAAGGAGAGCCAAAAATCACTTCATCAGCTGACACTAATGAGCCTCAAAAACACTATCATAGGTTAAAAAACAAAACAAAACTAAAAAACACATGAAACAATTCATATATAATTTTCAGAGAAAGTTAATCTACAGAGTTACATGCATATATGACTTTCTAGGACCAGGTAAAGTACAAGGCAATATGATTCATTCTGAGCTGATGAAGTATTCTAAAATACAAGTAGATGAAATATTCTAAAATACAATAATTTGATTGTATATATGAACTAGGTAATTATTTGTATTTTTTTATTTTTCGAGACAGAGTTTCTCTGTGTGTAGCTCTGGATGTCCTGGAATTTACTGTGTAGACCAAGCTGGCCTTGAACTCACAGAGATTCACCCCTCCTCTGGCTCCCAGGTGCTGGGATTAAAGGTGTATGCCACCACTACCCAGCATCAACTAGGTAAATTACATCCTATTAAAATACTATCTTCATTTTACTAAAACAAAATACCAGAGGCAAGTAACTTATAGCAAAGAACAGAGTAAATTAGTTTACAGTTCTGGGCTCTCAAGTAAGCCTAAACTTTGAACCATTTACTGGGTAGCAATAGCAAGACATATGTACTAGAACCATTCACACACAAGGCACAAAGAGCTTTTTGGCCTGAGGTCTCATAATTCCCTTTCAGTACACATGAGAACCAACCTAAGGACCTCCCAGGGCTCTTTGGTACCCCCAACACTGGGCACTAAGCCTTTGACAGTCACAGGACATATTCATAGCATGTTACACATGAAACCATTTATTATTATCAGGTATATAGGCTGGAAATACCTTTACCAGGTTATACATTTGAAACTATATTTTTTACTGTTAAAATTATACATTTTTTTCTTGTGTTTTGCTAATCAGTTTTCAGCTGACAGCCAGCACTGCATGCTTTAATTGCATACATGGGCTGTGAAACACACATCATTCAGTAACGCTGAAGTCCAATACATGGCTGTAGTACCTCAGAGCTACTGGGTAAGAGCATGGAATGTCTACACTGAATTTACCAAGCATGCATTCTAAATCTTGTGTGAGACAGGTTGGCTGGAATGCAATCCCCTCTGTTATCTACTTCTCTACTCCATGCTTCAACGACCCATCAGTCAGCTTATGAGGGGCTACGGCATACGTCACACATGAGAAAAGTGAGGAAGGGTTATTTTGCCCCACAATGGGCCTGAGGCAAAGCAGCATCTCCCAGCAGTGGGAAGCTGGTGGAGTAGGCTGCTTAGCTCAGGGCACCAAGAAACAGTACAAGTGAAGGCAGGCCTCCTTTTTATTCAGGTCAGACCCTTTCTTACATTATGGGATGGTGCTGCCAGAATCAGGGTGGCTTCCTCCATTATTAGTCCTCTGGAACTGCTCTCTCAGGGTGTAAGTACAATTCATGACATTGGCATGTTTAGAACCTACCACTTCTTTAGAGTCTACATGTGAATGGATGATGAAATACATTTTTCTGTATCTGGCTTACTTCCCTTAATATACCATCCTTCAGGTTTATCCAAGATGTCACAAATATGACACCAAATTCCATGATGTACAAAATACTCCATTTTTAAAATCCATCCATCAGATAGGTTAATTCCGTAACTTAGCCATCATAAATAGACTAATTTGATTTTCTTTGGACTCACACTCAGTAATGGGATTGTTGAATCAAACTATAGTTCTATGTTTAAATTTGCGAGGAACTTTCAGCCTGATTTCCATAATGGCCATACTAGTTTACATTGCTACCACAGTATAGAATATACATCCTGTCTTAGTCAATGCTCTATTGTTGTGATGAAACACAGTGACCAAAGCAACTTGGGGAGGAAAGGGTTATACTCCCATATCACTGTTCATCATCAAATGTCAGGGCAGGAACTCACAGCAAGAACATGGAGGCAGGAGCTGATTCAGGGGCCATGGAGGGGTGCTGTTAACTGCCTTGCTCAGCCTGCTTTCTAATAGAACCCAGTCTCCAGCCCAGGTGGGGTACCACCAACAATGGGCTGGGCCTTTCCCCATGAACCACTAATTAAGAGAATGCCTATCCCTGGATCTTATGAAAGCATTTTCTCAATTGAGGTTCCCTCCTCTCTGATGACTCTAGCTTGTGTCAAGTTGACATAAAACTAGCCAGTACACATTCCCACCCTTTTCTTTACATCCTGGCCAATACATTATTCCAACTTAGGTTAAGTGAGAGCTCCTTGTGGTAGTGGCTGTATGTGTCTTCAGTTATGTCTTTTCAGGCCACCAAGCCATCTTTAAATCATATGATTTATTTTCTTGCTATCTAGGCACCACCATTATTACTCAAAAGCTAACAGAATCCATCTTGTTAAAATGGAAATAATTTGTGATATTTGCAGTGTGAGTGCTTGATGTAAAAAGGTTAAAAAAAAAAAAACCCTTCCATCCAGGTTTAGTAATACCCTAACAGTCATACAATGAGAAGCGACATTTGGTAGCCTTTTATAGACTTCATTTACAAGGCAGTCACTTAGAAGTGTTTGTTCTGTAGTTTAATTCCATTTTTTTTTTTTTTTTTTTTTTTTTTTGCACAGTATGTACTTGTTTTGGTAGGCTGAAAACAGAGACAAAAAAAAAAAAAGATAACTTTATTTAGCTGCATCATTTCTTTTCTTATTCTAGAAAGTTAGGAAAAATGGATTTTAACCAATAGGAGATAGTGGGCAGCAACAGTCCTGTGTAAGCTACTGAAGTACTTGGCTTAATTCATTTTAAAAAAAAAATAATTAATGCAGGTTAATAGGGGTTCTGCCCCGTCCAAGAACTGTGTGTAATGGCTCATTTTCATACACCATCTTCAATCCTATAACGCAGGCAACATTATCCACCTCCTCTAAAGAAAAACAAACAAACAAACAACAACAACAACAACAAAACCAAAAACTGAAGTTAGCAAGTGGATAACCTGTCTTCAGGCATGATGCTGATGACAATCACAACTAGAGCTAGGATAGTGACCATACCCACAGACTTAGGATAATTTCAATGTTTATAACTAGAAAGGTAAAATTTAATTTAAAATGTAGCATCTTAAAAATTCTCTAAAGAAATTGTTCATATCCCACTAATAACTCCCAGGTTGCCATCTTCAGTCCTAACTTCTCTCATCTAAATGACATTTGAGAATCTACTTGCTACTGGACATATTCATTTGCAGGCTGAAAACATCGCTCTAACTAAATCGGTGCAAATGAAACTTTTAAAACCTATTCTTCCCCAATGCCCACCTTGCTAAATAGCATCTTCCTTGGCCCACTGCAGCCAAAATCTTCATAGCATATACTGGCTACATCTGTTGTCTATGATTATTATGCTAGTGAGATCACCTAAAGTAGTTTCTAGGCTTGGAAGTAGCTTCATCGTTTCTGATTAAATGCTAAGATTCAATTAGGGAGTCACATCAAATAGAAGCCAGAAAATATGGTTCAACAGTCTTTCCCAAGAAAGAAAGAAAGACAGGAGTTTGGGTAATATCTATAGTCTTCCTTTTGTGTTTTCATTCTAGAGCTGCTCTCTGGAGATACTCTTGCTGAAACCAAGGACTTGTCCCAGCTGTGAAGATTACAGCTAATCTCGGGTACATTATTTTAAAAGAAGCAGCATTCAGGGTGCTGTTTAGAGGTACCATGGTATGCCAACCCGAGGTTGAGCAACAATGTATGCAATACTAACATTGCATGCCAGTCCAAGGATAAGTGACAGTGTATGCAACACCAACAGGGGTGTACTGAGTACTGTTTCCTAAGGAAATATCTGAAGATTTTACTGTAAGAAGAAAATAACTTTTGACAGGTAAAAAATAATCCCAAGAACCACAGTAGAATTCTACATCAAGTCTGTAAGGCTCAATCAATGTTTTTTTTTTTTTTACCTTAAAAAGAATTTATAGTATGTGGTTTTTAGCACTGAGGATGCTAGCACTTTAGAAAACAAAGACTAGCGAGGACCCTTTTGCTTTTGTCCATGTTCAAGTCTTAGAGGAGAAGGAGCTGGCAAGAGGAGGCTTCAGTGAAGGCAGCAGAATAATGAAGATGGAACAGTATTCTACACCATAAATCTTTTTCTGCTCTGTAAAACATCCCACTTTCAACATAAAGGCTCTTTAAAGAAATAAGAAAATAAAGCTTTAAGAAGGGTCTTGATACGTTATTTATGAACATATCAAGTGGAAACACACCCACTCCCACAGTTTAATAAAAATTTCCAACCAGTGTATCTCATTTTGCTCCTATTTTAAAAAGTCAATTATGAAATAAAATGCTACTATTTTAACTGCCACTCAGCTTTCTTCAAGAGGAATGTTTCAAATCAGCAGAATCACTTCCCCAAAGTTTCTGTTTCTGAAGGTCAAATAACTATGTAACTGCTTAATAAAGAAGAGAAGTCCCTCTAAACACTCCAGATCTTACAGACTTACATGTGGCTTCTTAGGTGAGGTATTAGCAAAGCTTATTTATTTTCATTTCCAAGGCTTTTATTTGCTCATTCCCTTGTGGAAAAACTGATTTCCATGATGATTCCCTTCTTAATTTTAATACCCTTTTTACTCATCATATAGACATAAGAATTTCCCATAAAATAATAAAATCCTTGCAAAGGAAATGAAGACAACTCAGGGTAAAGTATACTAGCTCTTTTTCAATTAATTGATCCACTGACATGCTCATGTAAGATTTTTTTTAAACCTAGGAATATAAGGTTAATTAACATAAAAGAGCCTCACTCTTCTAGATGCTGAATTTTGTATTTTACCCATGCTGCCTTAACTGCCTTGATTTCCCAGTAATGACCCAGTTCTCCTAATGAGGAACATTAACCCCTGGCTGTAGCTGTCCAGGACTTAATTGTCAACTGCAGCTGAAATAGGGGAGTTTGCCGATCAGCAGGTATGCGCTATATTAACTCATGTCATTTCAACCCCTGATAAATAAATGTGTTGCTAAGGCAACAGGAAGATCAGCTCCATCAGGATCCTCCCCTCTAGTAACCAGTGCACTCCTGCACTCATTGGGAGGAAACTGCCTTTCACTCCAAGCATAGGAAAAAAGGAAGGAAATTAACTGCATGTAACCATAATTAGAAGTAACATCATTCATCATCTTAGAAACATATCTAAATTAATGAAAAAGGACAGCATAGAAAGAAGCTTTTGAAGAACATTGTGACACACCATTTCCTTCAACAAGAGATGGGCACTGTGAGGCACTCCCTAACCAAGCAAAACTCTCACATCTGCCTTTCTGTGTGAATTTTCTTCTTTTGTTTAACCAAAAAAAAAAAAAAAAAAAAAAAATGATGCTAAAATGAATAGCACTGAAATAGCTAATTAGTTGCACAGCCAACAAAGATGATACGGGGGTTGGGGGGATACCTTAAATAACTTTTAATAATATACCTGGGAAATCTTCAGTGTAAATGAGTAAGGAAAAAGACTGGCCACTGAGCCTCAGTTTCTATAACATAAAAGGCCCAAGATCCCATTTACTTGGATTTTAGTAGGAATCTAAAAAGTGATTTTAGTGGATGTTTCTAGTAATAGCACCTGGATTATGGTGAAGAAGTAGGTAGAAGGCATTCTACAGTGACAATGGTGAAGTTACTTTGGTTTTTAAGCATTTTGAGACTCTCTTCCCAAGTGTTAGTATCCTTCTGTTACAATAAGTGGTTCAAATTTTAACAAACTCATGAAGGACTTTTATTTACAATATCTATGATAACTGGACCAGGAAACCACATGCCTTCTGAGAGCAATGCTGATCCCACAGCCACCTCCACTTGTGATAGTCCTTCTTCCCAACTGCCTGAGCAGGTGATAGTTGATTCCAACTAGTGAGTCTAAATGTTATCACCATCACTATCAAATCATTTTGACTATGTCTTCCCACATCATTCACTCTGGGTTTATGCTATTGAAACAACCTCACATTCATTTCAAAGTCTATGTCTCTACCCCAGAGGGCCTTGGCACTTAACATAAAGAACATTATTTAAAACACGATGCACGTGGTGAGGTGGCATGTACAAAGAGTGAAGTACCATTCCATGTTTGTCTGTATGGGTATATGGAACTGTACAATGTACACAGTCATGGAACCATCTCATAGTCAAGGAAATTCACAGATTGCTATTAGAAAGGAAGCATACCTATCCAGCTACCCACCCCCACACACCTGTGAGCCATTTATTTACTCCTCCACTCCTCATCTGAACAACAGGAGATATAGGGAGAGGCAAAGGGAGGCACTGTCTTCTGTAGTTCTGTGTCTGTCATAGCATGTCAAATTCAAATATCTTTGCAGTAACTATATGTCTATGAAATGAGTTAAGTGCAGACAACTTTTTTAACTACATTAAGCAAGGAAAGGGGAACAGGAACATTAGTTAATGTTCCTCTAATGATAGCAATACCAAAATAATAATGATGACAGGTATAAGTTGTTTATGCTGACATCAAGTGTAAATAAAGCAATGACAAACTTGAATTGTATCAACTTTGTTTATACATTATGTCTTCTGCGAAACAACTAGGAAACAGACTATAATAGATAGTAGGAATTATATATGGGAATTGGGTGGGGCTTAATTTTTGGGCATGTATTTTAGTTCTATTTCCTACCACTTATGTGCTATACCTTATAACAGAGCATCATAGGATTATCTAGCAGTGCCAAATTATTAGTTGATATACTACTATACAGTAGTTTTATGTTAGTATCTGTGTTCAAGTCTAATAAAATTTCTTGAGAGACCTTTTTGTGTTTTTTTTTTTTTAAATGCTGCAAATTTGAAATTCTTTATGCATAGGTCAAACAAATAAACAAAGCCCCCCCCAAAAAAAACCTAGGAAAAAGATAAATCTTAACAAAATTTACTGATTTGGGAATGGCTATAATCAGCTCAGACCTTCATGTGAGCTATGATCAGCTGATTGATAAACACAAAACAGGTTGCCATCGCCAAGCTCTGAGAATAGCTGAGGGCACTAGAGAGAATCTGTGGAATCACCTCTGTTTAGAGGTTGGAAGAAAGCAGCTTCCACTCAAATGCAGAAAAAGGCTGTAGCCAAGTGTGCCAGAGAGCATACGGCCCCCACATGAAAATTGTCCCCAGAATTAGTATTCTTTGAGGGTCATTTTTCATTTGGGAAGAGATTTCTATTTAACACTGAAACTGAACACAGGATGCTTATTTCTGAATTCCAGCACTTGGGCTTCTGACTCTTATGAAAGGAGAGTATGGCATCTGCACAGACCTGCAAGAATTTTCTAAAGCAAAGACCAGAAAACAAAAGAAAACAAACAAACAAACAAACAACAAAAAATAAAAAAATGAAACCCTTCTCGCCCCAGTTGTTTTGGTGATAAGAAACCAAGGCAAGTCCTCCTTCAGCCATCTAACATACATATGTCCTTTCAGAGGTAAGCATTAACTTGGTTTGTAAAGTTGGGTTTTAAACTTCAGTCAAGAAATAAAACAGAGTAACTTATTTTACTACCAAGTATTAATGGATAGGTTTCTATTTTTGCATCAATAATTTTAGTTAGGGGTCATCAAAGCCAGTAAAGATATGGATGCCAATCCTTTCTATGTTAGATAGGGTTAATGTTTACTTAGTTAGTCACGTAAGTACATTTCAAACCCTGATGGCTAAGATTTGTCCTTTCTAAAATCATACCCTTAATTATAATCAACTTGGAATGAGTCAACTGTTCACTATTTAATGGAAATTTCTGCAAATGCCAGATAGACCTTGAAAATCAATATACTTGGAGTGAAACACTCTGACAGTTATCCTACAGTCCAAATGAAAAGATAATGGGGGAACTTTAAAAAAATTTAACGTTTATCATTTTTATGTGTTTGTGCATGTGTTCCCAAATCCTGGTGCAAATGCGGAGGTCAGAAGATAACGTGTGGGAGTTGGATCTTTCTTTCTACCATGTGGGCTCTGGGGATGGAACTTGGGTAATCACGTTTGGCGGCAAGACCCCTTAACTGCTAAGCTACCTCAGTGGCCCAATTGAGAAATGTTTAACTTTAACCACTCTAATAATTTCAAGCTCCTTAACACACCCACCCCAACTTTTCTTTCTCAACCAGAAAACACCGACTTAGACTTATGGGATACTCAAGAGTTTTTTTTTTTTTTTTTTTTTTTTTTTTTTTTTAAATCACAGCTATCTAACTTATGGTTTCCTAACCACTTAATTCACCCGGAGGTAAATTCTGTTTGGTCTGAGTTTTCTCATATGTGACAAAGACTTATTTGCTGTCAACTGCTAAGACAAAAATTGTAATTAGATTAAAATAAAATATAATGCAATATCTTAAAATTCAGAGCCAGAAAGTTTAGTTCACAAGAATGAAAAATCAAGCAATTCTAATGGCTAGTGGCGCTGATCACACAGTGGTTTGCAATGACAGTTTGTGAATCCTAAGAGTGCTTTCTCTTTCAAGGACTTTTTAAAATCAAGATATTTTTGACAATAATCTTAAGATATAATTTGACTTTTTTTTTACTGTGTGACACGTGCTCTTATGCAATAAAAGCGGCTGTGCCTGAGCACAATTCAGGACAGCGGAAGCACACTGAATTAGTGGTATCCTAGTTTTCACCATCTGCCTTTGCAGCAAAAGGAAACAAAACAAAAGAAAACACATTTGCTTAATTTAAGAATGTGCTTGGGGAAATAATAAAAATTGTTCATATTGCTTATTGAATCTTTTTTAATAAATATTTTTTAGTATTTTCTGTGATCCAATTGGAAATGTATATGAAAGAACTTCCATGAAAATTAAGATATAGTAATGATTATCTTTAGGAAGAATATTTGTATGAATGCTGACTTAGATAAAATAGTTGCTTTCTTGAGGAAACAGAGTTTACTTGAATGAATGCTAGATACACCACTGCTAATCGGACTTGAGTATGGCAAATATTTTCAAATACAAACAATGTGAAACTCACTTTAAAGAAAATAACTTGTATATATGTTTTTTAATCATAAATTCAAGGTTTTAGATGACCAATAGAATTCTGATGAAACTGTGCCTACCCTATGAGCCCAACAGTTTTCTAAACCTCAAGCATGTTTCTTATGAGATTCATAGTGACATCTCAAAATCACATGATGGATCATGTCAACGTGCCACAGACCCACATTATTCCAATAAGCCTCTGTTTTCCATGTGACCTATACATACACAACGCCAGAAAAATCTGTTCAGTCTGCAAGGAACAGACAATAGACAATGCACTGTGGTAGCTCTAGATGACACAGTGCAACTCAGCTTTAACTTTCCTGTCAAGTTTTGATATAGCATGAAAGAAGAGCATAGACATATATATATATATATATATATATATATATATATATGTCCCTTATGACACTCCTTTTAAAGTGACACCTTCACAAGGCAGGGTTTTCTTCATGGTCTTCCATCCAAACGACACACTGCAACCACCACAGAGACACAGTGACTTCATGTCACTCTTCACCAGTATCTTTTATTTTGGAAACTTTATTTTTCATGGAACATGACTTATGTTAGCATGTGCTTGTCAATGTGTTCTTGTTATTTAAAATGGCAATATGAGTTGGGTATGCCTTAACCCTAGCACTGAGGAGGCAGAGGAAATTGGATCCCTGTAAATTCAAGGCCAGGAAAAAGAAAATAAAAAGACAATGTAATTTACAGATTTGTCCTTAGTTTTCAGGACGAAACCAGTAAATACTTCTAGGTATAATCTAAACAAAAGCCTTTGGTGTCTTACCAGTTTTATAAAACTTTGTTATGTGTGTGTGTGTGTGTGTGTGTGTGTGTGTGTGTGTGTGTGTGTACTTGAGTGACTGCAAGCACATGCATGTATAGAGGACAGAGAACAACCCTATGGAAGTGGTTCTCTTTGCACATTTTCATGGGTTTTGGGGAGAGCCCTTGGGTGGCCAGGCTTCCTGTGTAAAAGCTTTCACCCCTGAACCATCTCACCAGCCCGCTAATTTTAAGAGTGTGAGTTAGAGAACAGGGGCCTGGACAAGTGTGAGCTTTCACTATATTCTAAACTTGTTTTGACTCTCCATCTAGCAGTATGTCTGTGCCCATTATGATACAGAAATATTTGCATACAGGTTGAAACCTGGTATGATGCTGTATTATTTGGGGAAAAAAAAAAAAGAAAAGAAAACTAGCATTGCCAAACACAGCATTTTTCACAGATCTCTCTAAGCCATTTACATTAGCTGCACTGTGCTACAGATGTTTATAACCAGACATTAAAGACTGGGTAGAAAGACAAAATCAAATTGGTCTGCAGAGAGCCCAGAAACTGCTAAAATACTGTCAGTTATTTATCTACTGTCAGCACAGGTTGTACACTATAATCTTTGACAATCTCAATTCAGAAAGACCAAAGAGGGGCAAACCTTGCAGACATTTTAATAACAGATACAAAGCCAGAATGTATCTTCTAAAAATGTCACTTTTGATTTTGATATATATTCTACCAAGGAAGTTCTACATTTGGTTGACAACATACAAGATATGTTAGATACATATTCTACTAAGGAAGTTCTACATTTGGTTGACATCATACAAGATATGTTAGAGGCTAACACCTCGTTTGAGACCATTTATGGAAGAAACACAATGAGATCACCATCATTTCATTTCCAGGTAGCTATTCCAACTGCATGATTTCATGACAGATTTCTTATGACAGATCTTAGGACAGTGCTATCTCCCCTGTCCATTTCTCCTTTCTGTAAATTCTGTACTGAAACACATCTCTGGAAAATGTGCATGGCCAACCAAAAATGCAACAGACAACAGAGCTTCCCACAGCTACTCAGGAGAAACCCAGGAGTAAAAGTGGCTCAGGTGCAGACAAGGGCACAGTTAGCCTAAGTGTGGAATTGTGAACGAATAGGGCTGCATGAGAGACCCAGACAGGCCTGCTCATTTCCAGTGAAATCTTGCTTTCCCTCAGAACACAATTCATAGTGATAGGTCAATGATGGGATTTCCAGCCATACAACTGGAAGTCTAAATGAATGTGTGCTTGAAGCTGGGGATGAATGCTGAACCAGAGTCTTAATTTTCTAATTCATATTCACCAATTAAAAATAAACTGGATTTTTATGAGCAAATTTACATAAATCAGATGATAAAGCACCTACCACTAAAGGGTAGGAATTCAGCTCCTAACATTTGCATATATTCTCCTAAAGAAAACATAGGCATTTTAGCTTTTCATTGAAGACTCTTGCTGTGCTGGAACTCTAATGGGCTTAGAACAGTAAATTTTGAAGAAACTGATTGCTACCCCTGTAGCTAGTAAATGTCTGCCTAGACCCAGTGGCATTTGAAAAAAGTGTTTTATCATAAAATTATCCCAGCAGAGTCCATTCTGCAAGATAACATCATCATCATCATCATCAGTACTCCATGCAGGACCCAACAGCTCTGGCACAATATTGCCAGTCATTTATCTGTTGTCAGCACAGGTTACACACTGTAATCCTTGACTGCCTCGGAATTAGAATGTCTTTGATGTCCCCACAAGAGTTTTTTGCCCGAAGGCTTTACCAATGCTCGGCGGCTCAGTGTTTATTCCTCCTAATCTTCCTCTCATCTCCAGGCTAGCAGTGACAGATGGTTATGGGCACACAATAGTATTAAGAGTTTGATATTTTTTTTATGCTGTGCTCTCTGTACAACAAATAGCTATCAGACGCGGGCCAGAGAGCTGACATGGCTCGCGTAGGTAATGGCAAACAAACAGCTCGGGTTGATGCTTTCTGTCATTTCCCCTCCTAACCCTGCTTGTTTTCATTGTATACTCTCAAAGGTAAACTATATTAACCTTATAGACTGTTATTAAAAAGATATATCTATATGAGCATAAAGTGCTTTTCTTTTTTCTTTTTCTTACTCTTTTGATTATGAAAGTAATACTGCTGACATATTGAACAAATATCGAATGTCAACATAAATTTTTAGTGTGTGATAATATCCCCTTCATATAGCTGTGTGTCAGGCGGGAACCCGTGGATGATGCATAGCAGTAAATAACCCAAACAAAATTAGTTCTCTTGTCAGCTTCTACCTTGTATGTCCCCAGGCATCAGTAAAATTGACTGCACGCTAGATTTTCAAAATTAGCCCTAATGTTAGCTATGTGTCTGGCAACCTCCAAGTTTCCAATGTTCTACTATATTACCCGTAAGGATGAATGTGTTACTTTTATATTTTGGCATTTACTCTTGCTGATGCGGCTTTTTTCCCCTCTTCTCCAAATTAAAAATAATTTAGCTTTAACAATAAGAATGTGCACAAACATCATGCTGCATCTCTTTAAGCAACTAACTTTAGGCAATTAAATTAAATTAAAGCAAAAATATACAAAGGAAGAGAAGGAATTATTCAATTTAATATTGTTAATTTTATTAACATAGCTCTGTCTAATTTTGTGCAAAGTATTGAATAACATGGTTCTCAATCTGCCTCTGCATTGTTGTTTGTTGTTTTGTACCCACAGTTTCCAAATTATTTAATGTTTTTATGAAAATCTAGAACAAAACTTTTTAGAATTGACTTTCTTGCAATAACTATTCACTGAGAGAGAAGCAAAGCTTAATGGAATAAGAGAGGTTTTCAGAAGACGGTAAATGAGAATGAGTATTTTACCTTTAAATAGGGCTCATTTCACCCGGCCCACTGCACCTCAAATCACATGAAAGAATACTGAGTCTTGTGACATTCTGAGTACAACATGAGGCTGGAAGGGTGTTGGTGAACAAACAAGCCCCAAACTGTATCTCATAACAACGCTTAGCCTCTAAATTTCAGGTTCATGCATTTAGAATCAAAGACAAAATCCCTTTAGGTACCAGATGCTGCAGATCAACTGGGAGAGCTTGTGGAGTTTTAATGTGCTTGGAGGCAAATCCTGGGCAAAGGCGCTTTCCTGCCGGTGTGTGTGCTTATTACTTCACCTGCAAACAGTTGCTCTCAATCGGACCTAATGATCAGCCCAGCATTGCTGCAATAAAGAGGCCATAATCTGTAGGGGAAGCAACTCTAATCAGGCCACATGCAGATTAAACTAACTGGAAGGAATAAAAACTAGATTAAAATATTCATGCCTAATACCAGAAGATTATCAGGACATTTTACCTCCTTAAATCCTAATTTATAGAAGCCAGGGCTAGGTTTATGAGTTTATATTTGGTGGGATTATATGCTGCATTGACTTCCATGTGATGAGAAGAAATTCAGTCGGACCGTTTGTCTAGCATAATACAAAGGCATTTGGCAGAAGGTAGACAGCTTTACATGCACTAACACATGTACAAATAAGCCATGACAAATAAAATGAAGCTGTCCAGTTGACACTGGTCAAAGTAAGAGTAAAACATGGGAATTATTGTTTTAAGAGTGATGTAGTTAACTGATGTCCATATGTGAATTAAATCTGGATTAATACTTGCCACTCTCTGTATAATGGCATTTGATTTCTCTACTTTGAAACTTCTTGTATAAGATTTGATTTTCTAAATGTGTCTGGCTGCTATTACTAGTTGAACAAATTATTGCAAATGTTATTTATAATTCACATATAAAGTAAAAATATAGCAATTAATGTACAGTTACGGGTGGTGCTGCCTTGGTACTGTACTAATAGGAAACTGTAAATGCAAATTCAAGTGACCTTTTTCTAAAGCTACAAGACAGCATATTAGAAAGTCCATCATCAAAACCCATTTTGTAAAACAGTAAACTGGTATGTCTTGACTTACCACCTATGGGGCCACGTGATGTGCAGCGGTCTTTGCTGATCATCAGCTCCACAGAAAAGGCTGCTGGGACTAAGAGCTAGATTTTTGCTCCCAGGAAGAGAGCTTGAGTTATCTTCTGACAGGCTGGACTTCTCCAAGCCTGATTTCTGGATTGATGGGTTGTCTGGGGTTTCTTGTCCAGCATCAAGGCCAGGGTGTTCCTCAGACTTTGATTTAAAATTCTCCAAGAACTTCTTAGAATCCTTCTTCTCTGGTTGGGAAGGAAGTATCACAGACAGGGCTGCAACACCATCTCCATTAAGGCTGAGCATCCTCCTTAAGTGGGCTATTTTGTGCTTGGGCATGAATCTGTTACAAAAAGGGAATGCAATATGGTTTTTGTTGAAAAAAAAAAAAAGTAAAATTAGTTCCTTACCTTCCTATAAGGACAAAGTGACGACATACAAAACTGAGAAAAAATAAAGATGTTATGACAAAAGTTCTCAGGAAAGTGCAACAAGTATTAGTCACTAAGAGAAAGCTCAAAGATTTGAAGTTGGTCAAAACTGTCTTTGAATAGTCTCCAAAGCAAACGGGTGTGGCACATACTATAGATCACAAGACTATAGATGTAGTTTATCATCTGTCACTCATTTGTCTTCCTGGATTCCCATTTTGTGTTTCCTAGTCATTCCTTGGCTTAGAACATTTCTCATCATTCACTAACAATGTTTGAAACTTCCTTGGTTAACTCTTGCTATTTCTGTTCATGTGGCTGCTTTTTATTCCTGGGAACCTATATATACTTTCTATTAAATTGACCTGGCTGGTATTTCCTGAAGTATGTTTTACTCTCTGTGTAATTTTCATTTCTATATTTTCCTACAATGCTATTGTAAAACAGAGTTAAATGTGCTGCTGATTTGCAAAGAACCCAAATAAAACAAAATCCTTAAAAAAAAAAAAATCCCAATATAACCTAAAATCAAGGAACCAGCTACAGCATTATAAGATTTAACCTCAAGGATTTATCCATCTATAGGGACCAAACCATGGGTAGGTAAGAGTGGGAGAGGGGTAAGTGGACAACCAACTGGCCTATATTTTTGAACTATATTTCTATACTTTTGAAACCGAGGAATAAAAATAGGCTCAAAGAGAGCTTTATTGAAACATTTTGCAAGGCAGGCAAATCCTGTATTGAGGAGGTAGTAGAAAACACGTGTAGGAAGAGGGCCTCATCTGGAAATAGCACATGACCTAGTTCTGGATGCAGGTCTGGAGGAGTAGGCTGGGCCAGGTGCCTGGACTCTCTAGGCCTCTTACTGAATTGGGGGGGCAGTGAATAAGTATTTATGAGGCAGGTGGGGAAGAACCCTCCTGGACATAGAATAAAGAACATAAGTGGAGAAAGTTATTTTGGGAGAGTAAAGGCACAAAAGCCTTGAAGGATGATGGCTCAGAACTTTGACCTGTCCCATGTTGATGGCTGCTAATGCTCACAGAGTCTCTGTAGGGTAGAGTAGGTAGAAACCCTGCAGAGATGAGGGTTTATGAGTGAAAGGCAGAAGGATAAGTGGGTAAGGCACAAGGACGTAGGGCTATTTCCTTGGGGACACTTGATAAGTCAAGAAGGATTCTGAAGACAGGAAAGTCTTGTAAAACAGAGAAAAAAAATTACAACATATGTGATGAATGGCAGGGTTTATTAGGAAGGAGTGGTTTTTAAAAGATAATAAATGGCTTTCCTGAAAAGCTGAAGAAAAAAGAAACAGGAAAACAAAACAAAACAAAACAAAACTGTCTTAGACACCAGGTTGTTATAGGGAGACTTATTTCATGAAGCTATTAGTTTAGGTCCATTATTTCAAGCCAGGTGAGTAGAAGTGGATATTAGAATTAAAATCACAAACATGTGTGCATATATGCCACCATGCAGGGAAGAGCTTGGCAGGAAGTCCATGCAGTGAAAGGTGTTCAAAAACAAAAAATCAAAAGAGGTGTAAGAGGGATGAGGACAGATCTTATGGAATGGGGAAAGAGAGTTAACTGGGCATAAAGCCAGGCCTGAGAAGCAATGCTAGAACGCATAGGGGAGTGTAAGTGAGCTGAAGAGTCTTTTTATAGCATACCATAGAGATTACACAATGAAAAGACATCTTCAGGGATGCCTATGCTTGTTTTATGAAGCCTCATATCTATTCTGATTGCAAACAGGTAGAGAAAAATCAACGAGTTAGACAGAACTCCTTCCTTCCCAGTACTAAGCAGATGGCAGCACAGAAAGAGAAATTACAAAGAATGGATGGACCAAATCTGTAAGTACCTTAATAAAATAGTAAGGCAATTTTTGATTTAAAATGGTAAGAAGTCTGGGCAGGTACAGATTGTAATTCCACCTCATAGGTGCAAAGTTTTAAAGGAACAAACAAACTTTCTACTTGAAAAATAATTTCAAAATATGAAGAGCATTGTAAGCTCTCACTGATGACGACAATGGGTATGTATGTGGATGTGACAGAACTTTAACTTCCTGGACAGAAGGACAAATGGTAAGAGAAGTAGCTTTCAGCCTCAGACACATCTGGAAAGCAGCAGAAATATAAGTCTACTTGTTTATGCAGATAAAGAATGCCAGCAAAAGGAAAATAGATCCCTACAAAATTACAAACCATGCATGAAGGATTCACAATAACAAATAAATCAATGGGCATCGAAACAACATCTTCATTTTTAGAAAAGAGTATCATGGCCAATCTTACTCTATTAAAAGCCATTTATACTGTCCAGCATGTGAGGGAAACTGCAAATGAAAAGAGATAGGAGATTGGCTAAAGGGCTATAAACAATAGACACTGATAACAGACAAGGAATTTCCTGGTGGGCAGCTTCTAGGCCTGATTGTACTCCACATGTTTTCCAGCATTCTCAGGGATGATCAGACTCTCTGGTTAATACAGGTTGTGGCAGCTGCCTTGATAGGTGGTAGTGAACAAGGCCATGGAAGATGCAGGGAATAAACAAGACAGTAGCTCAAGGATTTTACAAATCCCTCAAACCCATGAAATTGGAATCAGTCTTGAAATAAGGATGGACATAGGAAAATGTCATTTAAAACATTCTGAACTGGCCCAGATGAGCAAGTGCTGACTTGACCCCATAAACTGCACCCCAAGTTCTGGGTCCCACTGCAAAGGTGGGGAGAAGCAGAGGCTCTGAGAATGCTGATTTCATTGGGGCCCCTGACAACTGTATGTTTGAAAGTGAGAGAGATCTTGGAAGAGCAATAATAATGATTAAGGCAATGGAAGAGTTGATTTATGAGGACAGATTAAAGGAGCTAAATATGAATGGCCTGGTGAAGTGACAACTAGACAGATACATAATAGGCGTCTCTAAGGAGAAAGAATAATTATTTAGCCTGGTACAAGGGGGTATAACTAGGAATAATGAGATGAAATTAAGAATGGGAAATTTTAAGCTGAATTTCAAGAAAAACTCCCTGACGGTATAATTTATTAGCTCATAGAATAAATTCCCCATGGAATGCTAGAGCTAGGAAAACTTAATAATTGAGCTGGACAAAATACCAATAAATAACATAGATAACAATCCAGTACTTAGAAGAAGATGGTTACAAGCAATTTTTCCCTTACTTATACATCTTTTCACATTTTTAAACATTCTATTTATTATAGTGATTGGCACTCGAAGAAATATTTAGGTGTTACCTGGATTTAACAGGGCACCTCATTTAGTTGGGGCAAGTCAAAAAACACTATTTTCACATACTTTTCAAAAAAAGTGATAGCACAAAATAAATGCATTTTAACTACATTATTTCAATAAAGCTGGCTTTTAGGCAGGCTGGACAAATACATTAATTTGAAAATAAAAGAAAACAATATCATTCGCCATCCCATACAATCTAAGTCTTGGTGCCTTTGAGCTCATATTTTCATAGGCATGTTTATGCAAACAATTTACTGTCATAATAGACATGGAAAAAAAAAACAACACCCTTTCTGTCTTTCTGAATGCAGCTCTGTGGTCAATTACTTCTCATCAATACCAAGTTCAAACAGGCATAATACTAACAAGCAGTTTGCTTAATAATAGTCACCACTCTAATTAACCCATCCAGAACATTCTTAACCAGACACTATTTATAATCTACAGTTAAGAGACGCCTGGCAATAGACTGTTCTTATGCTTAAAAAAAAACCAACCAAACAAACAAAAAACAAACAAACAAACAAAAAAAAAACTTAGAGATGGGCTGACATGGAAATAGATAGAATGTCCTGGCTGTAATCCACAGAGACTCTGAGAACAGGCTCAAGTTTCAACACTTCCCTCTCTTCCTCAGCTACAACTCTGGAGGAGCTGCTAATGAGAAGATAGAGAGAAGGTTCTAAAATAAGGCAAGAAGAAAAGACAAACCATGGCCTGACTTCCAGAGCAGACATCAGGACTCTCTTTGAAACATGGTCAGAAACTTTTGGGATTATGGGTACTACTCATCCCCATGCTTCCAATCTGTTATTAGCCAGAGGACTCTTCCTTTGAACTCTCCCACCAATGGCCAATATAGAAAGAGATTCCTTTCTTGTAGACTCTTCTTTCAAAATCTAATCTTTCCCATCTCTGTCTCACAGTCGCCAAAGACATTGTCATAAAATCCCAGGACCATGCCAGGCAATATGTAAAGACAAGCTCTGGCAAATGTTTCCTAGGTCTAAATTGATATCCCTCCATCTCAATCTTTGCAAGTCCACACATATAAACCTAGAGCTGAACCTTAAGTCAGTCAGGAGAACCAACAGATCCTAAGTAAGTATAAATGATGGTAACAAGGGGAGTACATAAAGGAAAGCCTCAAATGACCTCAGTTAATTTTTGCTAGTGTGCAGAGATATATGTAGCTGACCAGAGAGGGATTCAAGAGGAAGGCATACTTTAAGGGAAGGAGTGGCAGCCAGACATGCACATGGGTGCATACCATGCTGAAGGGAATCTTTGGCCAAAACATATTCATGAGCAGATGTGCTACTGATAATTCTTTTTGACAGAGTGTAATACAAAGTACTTATCATAGTGATTTCCAACTACAGAGTTCTATAAACAAAAGGTAAGTCTATGGACTGAAAGTCAACAAGATAATGGTTATCTATAGTCTTGCTTCATCAGAGATTGGGAAGATAGCAGATAATTTAACAAAGGAAGCAAAGTAGTGGTTACTGAAGAGGAAAGGGCAGTGCAAATGACCAAAGGGTATCCAAATCTGAGTCTGGGAAGAGAAGGAGAATGCTGAGTGCAGTGTGCTACCTGGTGTCAAAAGGAGAGAGGTCTGGATTCAGCACAGGTCTGGGACGGAAGGGGCAGAGTACTGATCACCACTCTCACAGAATTTATTTTATGCAACACCATTTCTATGGAACATCAGAAAAATGTTTCATAAGAAAACAAATTTAAGAAATGCTGAGATAACATTATAGAGCTTTTAAATTTGCACACTACCATGGACTGCAAAAATGTTCATTCATCCAATCTTTTGAGTACCTAGTACTCATAATATTTAAAAACTCTGTTCCAAACTTAATGGCCATGGAATAAGAACCACCCCCCCCCCAACATGGCATCTTCAGAACTAACGATTAACGGGAAATGCTACTCTAGCCCTGAAGAAACATGGGTAAAAGGCATATCAGGGGGATGGGAAGAGGTATTCACTTGGGAAAATTGTGGCTCCTAAAGCAGAAACTATAGACCGAGACTCTAGATTAGTAGACAATATTAGTAGGATATATGAAAGAAATTATAGAAAAAGACATGGCTATACACATGAATGGTAGAGAAAAAAAAATCAACCATGTTCATCTAAGTGATTTCTATAGATTCTTGGATTGAAACCAATTTAAGAAGAAAGAAACCATGAATAATAAGTAACTTTTAAAACTAACCAGAAAGACACAAATACAGACAGTTCAGTGATCTAAGCCCTTGGGCAATTTATTTAAAAAAAAAAAAAAAACCTATTCATTGTTACCCAACAATGTGTTAGAAATTAATTACAAAATTAACATTTTTAGAATTTAGCCACATAAGCAAATAGCAAAGATAATTAAAAGATCATGCTTGCCCACATGTCTCCAATACATCAATTATATGGTGAGCAGATTTAGATACTTTATAGTATACTCATAAAATATAAAAGCAAAACTCTTGACGTAGACTTTGAATGTATACATATTCTCTTTGCCTCCTGCCATGCTATCTTCACTAAACAGAAGAATCACAAGCAAAGAAATCCATCCTAATTATAACTGTATGTTTATAAGCTACAGCATTAAGCAGAAAGACCTGTATCCTCGGTTGGCTCACTGAGTTATGGAGGCATGCTCTCTTTCATTGGGGATGACTAAGGTCAAATATTAATACAATAGGTGGCATGTGTCCATGGAGGTTGTTTCAATGTTGTTTGACTCAAGTCAAAGACGATCAGTCATGATCCTACACATCCAGCACAACTGCTTTGGAGAATGAGACACTAAACAGCACTAAGATGGGTGAAGCTGCTTTTATTCAATATTTAATATTTAGTGCCTGAAACAAAATTTGTCATGCTACAAACATTTATAGTCAACATGAAATATTGACAGCAATGTTGAGAGGACAGGAGGCAAGAGAGTCTTACTTGGACAAGGCAGAATTTGTAATAGGAAATGAGGAGCCTCCCAAATTAGTAAAGGATAGTTTCATTATAGTCCCCTTTAAATGGCCGGATATAAGGCTGTCTTAAGGAAATCAGGGGCCTATTTCCACTTGTTTATACTTTCCACTATGACTTATAAGAGTAATTTCTACATATCTAACACTTAGGGGTTAACTTTTCTTTTACCATTTGCTTGACTCTCTTAGAATAGTGGGCATAATTCATGTTATTTATCTTAATTGGTTATACATTGTGTCCAATTCTTTCTTAATTTAGATTGTACACTTTCCTAGTTTAACGGCTACTTATATGAACAAATCACCTTAGCTAATTTTATAAAACCTCTTTAGGATATAGTCTTCTCACACAGAAGATTTAAATTCCTTACGAATTTGAAAGCTACCCTGCATCCTTGCCAATATGAACTTTTGCCCTGAACAAAGAAGCTATCTAAGGCAACAACTAAGTTTTGGCTTATACAAGTTTTCCTCTAACAGTTCTATAGTTAGGGAAATTCCTACAGTTAGGGAAATTCCTAGCTGAACCTTCAAGGATAGAACTTGATCATTTTTTTAATTATTATTATTTTTTTATTATTATACTTCTTTTTCTTTCTCTTCCCCTTGTCACCTAATGGCACCGTGGGTCTCTCTGCACCCTCTGGCCACTTTGCTCTTACTCACATTATCTAATGCTGGGATTATTCCTAAAATAATCTTGGGTATATCTGCATCCTTCAGTCACTCAGTGAATAAGTCACTGTGTTTAATAATCAAAGACATTCATTCAACAGATAATGAAGGCTCCTCTATGTGCAAGAGGTTATATCTATACTTACAAAGTTTTAGCTTGTCTACAGTGACCTTAAGTATATACTGTTTTCATTGCCCATATCATTCATTATCCTCCCTCCCTCCTTCCCTCCCTCCCTTCCTCCCTCCCTCCCTCCCTCCCTCTCTCCCTCCTTTTTAACAGTACTAGGGATTAAATCCAGCACTTTGAGACAAGGTCTCAAACACTGAGTTGCATCTGTAGCCCACCATAACATTTTAAACTAAACTGTGACTTTTGATACCATTAATCAATGCTTCACAAATTCCATAATTTGCTCATCAATTTTTCTTGTAGCTTAGAACTTCTACTTATATATCTTGCTTGATGATGGTGAAGTACTACAGTTTGAATCTGAAATGTCCCCTCCTTGTGCTCATCTTCTGCATGCCTGTTCCACAGTGAATAGGAATATTTTAGAGTGTGGAACTTTTAAGAGAAAGCCAAGTCAATGGAAGTAGATAAGGATAAGCCCATGGAGGTTATACCCACCATTCATTCAGGTCCAGTATTTTCTGTTTCCTAGTCCATGCAATGTGAGTAACAGCTGCTACCACCTCCCTACCTTCGATTGAAGCATTCTACTAAGGACTCTTGCTATCATGAACTGCCATGATGGACTAAACTCTCCATGTGCCAAAACAATCCTTTTCTCTTTATGTTGTCTCTATCACGTTTTTGGCTACAGCAATACAAATGTCACTACGGCAGTATACAAATCTAAAACCATTCCCCCCAGTGTGGATTTAAAAGAATTTCCTTCAAACTAGAGGAAGGGGCTATTTATATGCACACCACTGACTTGCTGTGTAAGGATTTACTTTTCAGAAAGTCTCTTAAACATTAATAAAGCGTGGATACTTGGACAGAAGGTCTGGAAGTTGCCTCCACCCAGGTGCTTTATTTTAGGATTCTTTTTCTTCCTCCTGACAAGAGACATTATTGAGAAACTTTTTAAAAAGTGGGAAAAATACACTGGGATTGAAGAAAGAATCTTCCCCCTTTCTAAACAAATTTTGGGTAGGATTTATAATTGGACCATTTCCTTTGAAGTATTACAAGATATTTTTTTAAGATTCTAATTTTAGTATTTTTTTCTATTTCCTTTCTTTCCCCTCCAAACCCCCCATATGTTACACCCTACTCTCCTTCAAATTCATGGCCTCTGCCTGTGGATCAACATGTAATTCTTAGCTAATACTCAAGCACCATGTCTACCTGTGTGCCACCATGCTCCCTGCCATGATGCTAATGGACTATAAGCTTCAAAACTATAAGCTCCCAATTAAATGCTTTCTTTTAAATGAGTTGCTGCAGTCAAGGTGTCTCTTCATAGCAATTGAGCAGTGACTGATTCATATATATATATATATATGAATGATATACACACACACACACACACACACACTCACACACACATGTAGTGACATAGTCCTTCTGTAACACTGACCACGCCCATTGGGGGGTGGAGCGATGGGCGGAGGTGACCTGAGGAAGGAGGTCGGAGGGGGCCAGGAAGGCGCTCTCTCTTGCTGGCGGGACTTGGACAGGAGAGGATCAGGTTAAATTCCCTGGTGTTCATCTGTCTAGGTTGTAAGTTATTTCTCCCTGAATAAACATCTATTCGGCCTATTTGTTTATCCTGATCCTTATTTACCGCAATACACACACATCACATTCAGTCCATAAAAAGTTACTTATGTATGTTTTCAGGCACTGGGTAATCAATTGTGCTCATCCTTGAGGAAGAAAATCTCTCCTGCTCCCAGCTTTCCTCAGTTGTCTATAGTTATTTGTATATGGTTGAGGCTTCTGGGTTTTTAACCTATTGCTTTGGCATGTCCATTGTGGTATGCCATAATTTCTTACTGGATATAATGGTGGGAAAAGTGGGGAACAGGTACAAGACTATGATAGGTGAAACTTCATGAAAAGGGTACCAGGAAAATAATGGAGTGGGAGGCGCTACATCGAGGCTGATAGTGACAGAAGAAAACCCTGTCAAAGTGAGCTAAAAAACAAAAATGAAAGAATTGGGGCAATAAGAAGAATGTTTGTAAGTTTTGCTTCCCAATGTTACTTAAAAAAACAAAAACAAACAAACAAACAAAAACAACAAAGGTCCAAGATTCAAGACAGAAATTTCTTTTAAGACTGTTTGGGTTTTGAATGTTCTCTTAATCTCAGTTGTTTTCAGTTTTCTGATCTGTTCCATGAGGGTGAGACCACTTGCAAAGTTTTCAAAGAGGTAAATGTCAAACTTCTAATATAGTTTAATGATTCCCTTACTGCTAACCAGCAAACGACATGAAGAGTAATAATGCAGGACATAAGCATGTTATCTGGTTTCAAAGTCAGGACTCTGTTGTATTTTAACTGTCTTGAGAAACGTGTTTTCATCAAGTACCAATTAACTTGCTAGTAATAGGGAAATATTACTGTTTTGCAGAATTATGTTTTCCTATTGGTTAGCACATGCTATGAACTCAGTCAATTTCCACTTTAAAAAGCTGATGCTAATGGTGAGGATCAAGATAGTATTTTGTGTTACTAAAGGGACACCGAAAATTCTGAACACTCATGCACAGGGTTACATTCATGCTGTCTTTAAATTTCCTTCCACATTACACTTTAGTCACCCATTGCACACAAGCAGTTTAATATGCTATCTTCATTTATATGTGAATTAAAATTTGTATATGTGCCTTAGGGGCACATAAACTGCAAGATCAAACAAATATATTCCTCCTTCTTTCTTTCATGTAATACTGTTTTCTGCTTTTCACTTTTCTCCCAGTTTTTCTTTACTGTCTCGTTTCCCTTTAAACTCCATAAAACTAGAAATATAAAAGCAGGAAAAAAAAAAAAGGCATCAGTTTCTATCTCTCAGGTATAAACACATGGCATCAAAAGTTCATTTCTCCTTCTCTCTCTTATTAAATATTATAATGCTAGGTACTGAGCCACTCATGTTCTGATTATACTGTTGTCTAAATAGTTAAGCCACAGAAACCAGCCTTAGCCAAAACTAATTTTATAAGAAAGTGTTGTTAATTTTACATTTGAAGTAAGTGTGCAAATTAAAGACAATAAATATAATAGATAATCAGAATGCCTGACATGCAGGGGCATTTCTACAATACAATCAAGGTATAGGGAGTCTGAAAAGCCGGTGAAAACGCTGAATATAAAAGGTTTCCATAGAAAAAAATTCATCTCCCATTCAAGCAAAATTACACATGCTAGAGGCCAGCTGCCATCATGGGGCACAGCTTGGGAGGTGCTGCAGTTAGGAAGAAGCTGGGTGGGGCTATAGCAGAAACCACAGCTGGAGAGGGAGGGCCTGGCTCCAGAACTTCACAAGAAGAGGATGCTCAGCTCTGCTCTCATCAAGGTCAGACGTTTGCCTGGTATGAGAGTGAGAGGTGGGCTGCTGCTATGGTTTGGATGCTTTTGTCAAGGGTGGTGCCACTGAGAGGTGGAGGTGGTAGACTTGATGGAGAGATGAATTTTAGGGGAAAGGTCTTCAGGTAATTTGGGATTTGCCAAGGAAGGTAGATCTTAAGAGTTCCTTTGGTAACTTTGGCAAAAAATTACTACATAGAAGGCTAAGATTGTCCCACCCTCCCTCTCTCTGTTCTGGTTCAAGATGTGACTGTTTTTACACATATTCCTGCCATATGTGCCACCATCTGCCATGTTTAGCAAAAGCCAATCCAATGGGGATGTCTGATCTTGGACTTTGAACTTCTAAAACTGTAAGCAACATAAACCTTTCTTTGCATATGTTGGTGACCTCAGGTATTTGATTGTAGAAATGCAAAATTAACTAACAGAACTGTAAATAGGGGGGAAATCATACATGCAGATGGCCCAGTGCATGCCAGACATGGTCCAGAAAGAAAAAGTAAAAACAGCTAGAGCACTAGTTGGGCGGAGGATAGGCAAGAAGATAGGGTAAAGAATGATAAAAGATGAGGCTTGCAACATCAGCAAGGGAGGTTTTTGTCCTTAATAATCAAAGTGGAGGGGCTAAAAGCTCTTGGGGAAGTTTTGGGCCAGCAGGGTACTATAAACACTCTGGCTGTGATGTGAAGAACAGCTTAGGATAAATGTGGAAGAGACAACAATAACATATAACCTCCTCTGTTGTTTGAATCCCCCTAAAATAATGTAAGGAAGAGACTCTTACATACAAAGAGGACAAAGGGGGAAATGTCACTGGAAAAAAAAAGGCAGCAGAATTTTAGAACACGGAATGCAAATGGATAAGTGGTGCTGAATAGAGAGGAGGCAGAACACATGCTCAGCACAAATAAGTACACACAGGTGTGAGGATGCTGTCCAATAAGCTGCTCATGTGGTGTTGCAGAAGCTCTGAAAGTATCAAGAACTGGATACTGGAGGGACACATGGAGGTACACTTGCAAAGTAGAACAGAAGCATAATTGACCATAATTCTGTGTAAAGTTACATGAAAGTCTCTGATTATCTCTCCCTGTCTCTTCCATCAACTACCTCCTTCCCTGTCAGCTTCCATGTCAAGGGCAGAAAGGAGGATCTTTAACTAGAGGGGTTGGTGCAGAGGCCAGGCAAGGACTAGGACAAGGGCGAGTAAATGAAGGGGAAACAAACCCATTCACTTGTGGTTTTCTAGTAACACTTCCATTTGATGCCTAGACAGCCTGAGATATGCCTCTAAGAGACTGTCTAAGCTTTTCTCTGGAAACTAACTGGACTGCCTAGAGACACTGTGAGATGTGACCAAAATGACCATTTAAAAAAAAAAAAAGTTAAACTCTGTTTCACTGAACTGAATAGTCACCAGTGAACAAATTCCAGCTCTAAAGAACTAATCAAGTTTTGAGGTCTTGTTGTCAAATATGAATGGATATAAGTGACTCTACAGAACTCTTTAAAAAAAGATTTAATTTTATGTGTATATTGTGTATTTGGGTGAATATATGACCATATGTGAGTGGCTACCCACAGATGCCAAAAGGTTTCAGATTCATTGGAGCTGGAGTGGTTGGGTGTGAATCACCTGGTGAGCATGCTAACTAAACTCTGGTCCTTCTGGAAGAACAGGATGGCTCTTAAATATGGCCATCTCTCTAGCCCTGAAGGAAACCTTTTAACAGGAGATAAACAAGACAAAGCAAACAAATGGATGAATATAACTTGGAGAAAAAAGAAAAACATAAGCAAAACAAAACCTCTTAAAATATGGAGAACAGAAGGAAACAGAAATTGTATAGTAAGTGTCCCAATATTAACATTTTATATCCATGGAAGGAAAACCAAAATGTAATAGGAAAGGGCATTCACAACTAAGGCAAACAAAAGTAATAATTTAAAATATTACAGGGGGTGGGGAGGTAGTTCAGTGGTTAAAGTGCTGGCCTAGCAAATGGTAGAACAAGAGTCTGGATCCCCAGAAAACTATGTAAGTGATGACTAGACTTGTCTGTCCATCTGGAATTCCAGCCTACTAAGGTGGAGAGAGGGTACTCCAGAACAGGATGCCTAGCAAGACTAGCCATATCCTTGAGCTCTGAGTTTGATGGTGAGACCCTGCTGCAGTGCATAAGAAGGAAGAATGAATGAAAATGATTTCCATCATCACCTTGTGATCTTTACATATCTGTAAATGTGGGGTAGCCACACACAGGCAAAACATGGAAACTACACACACACACACACACACACACACACACACACACACACACAAACCAAACAAACCAAAAACCCCACAGAAATATCAAGAGAGCTAACATCACAGTGGTAAGAAGTTGTGAAGTAATGCATTATTTTTTAAAAAAACAAAAATTCAAAGTGTAAAAAATGAAAAGTTTTGTCAGTGGAAGGTGCTGTGGTAATTATGACGCTTGGAGATGATGGTTGGAAATAACAATTTTGTGACCTATTTTGAAATGTCTCTTATTCTTTCTGACTCTGTAAATTATAAACGTGTTACATTGAGAATTATTAATTTTAGTAATCTTTGGGCATTTAATGTAATGATCTATTTGAATGCCAACATTTCAAATTTTTCCTTCTTGATCTCTTATTTGACATGTGTTGGGTTATTATTTTTCAAAATCTTAATGTCCATTATGAATTTACTTTTAGGCACCACTCAAAAATACCTGGGAATAAGTATAGACATACATTAAGGAGCCAATGCAAGAGAATTAACTCAAGGTTTGATACCCCAAACAAACAAACAAACAAGCAAACAACCACCAGCATTTCCAAATCTGAAATGTTCATGGTATTCTGCAACTAGCATGTTTCACAGAGGGCCCGCCTAAATGCAAACATTTTCTCTCAGGAGAACAAAAATGTGGCACAATGCTTATGGATGTAACAGACCAATATCTGATTTGATTTAAGGCCCATTCCACAAGGTGGAACCCATACCTGACACGGCTTGAATGACCAAGAATCAGGGACTAGCTACTCCAGGGACTAGCTACTCCATGGACTAAGGATAAAAACCACATATTACTGTTCTGCTAAAGAATTGTAACAATAAAATGACTCCTAATGATGTCCTGCTATACTCATACATCGGTGCCTTGCTCAGCCATTATCAGAGATGCTTCCTCCTTAAGTAGATGGGAACAGACACAGAGACTCATAGCCAGACAATATATGAGAAACCTAGGGACAGTCAACACTAAACCAGTGGTTGCCATCAAATTCCTCCCCCTCGGGGCTCAGAGAACCCCTTAGGGGAGAAGGTAGAAAAAGTCTAATAGTCAGAGGTGATGGAGGACACCAAGAAAACAAGTCTATCCAAATACAACAGGACCAACCCACATAAGAACTCACAGAACTGGTATGGGCCCACACCAGGTAAGGCCCTAGAGCTGAAAGGAGAAGTGGACACAAGTCACTACCCCTAGTCCAGAAGCTATCTCCAATTGATAACCAATACAAATGAAAAATGAAAACTTAGTTTGCTCTGAGGGAGTTTCACTGGGGAAACAATACTCTTCTGGATAGGTTGCATGCCCAAGCAATAGATGGCCAACAGGGGAAAAAAAAAAAAAATACTCAACAGTACCTTTGGAGATTCTTTGTCTCATGTTTGTTTTTGTTTTATCTTATTATATTATTATCTCCTAGATGTCCATGTTTTCTTGCTTTTTGTGTTTTTGTTTTTCAAGACAGGGTTTCTCTGTGTTGCTTTGGAGTCTGTCCTGACACTTGCTCCATAGACCAGGGTGGCCTCAAACTCACAGAGATCCTCCTGCCTGCCTTTGCCACCTGAGTCCTGGGATTAAAGGCGTGCACCACCACTAGCCAGTTGATTTCCATGTTTTCTAATGAGAGACAGAAAGAAGATAAATCTGGAATGGAGGGGATGTGGTGAGGAACTGGAGGAGTAAAGGGAAGGGAAACCATTGTATGGCAAAAACAAACAAAAAAAACCAACCAAACAAACAAACAAACAAAAATAACCAGACATTTCAGCATCATGAGGCTGACTTCCTCCCCTTTAAATTTATTACTATTATCAAATAATTAATTAATTAATTGTGTGTGGGGGGTTGGAGGGAGAGTTGGCTGCCATGGTGCACAAATGAAGGTCAGAAGACAGCTCTGTGGAGTCCACCTTCTTCTACCATGTGGGTTTGAAGGGTTGAGCCTTTCTTTACCCACAGAATCATCTTGCTATCCCTCAACCTTTTTAAATAAATGAAGTGCTGATTACTTCCAGTTCATTGAAATGCACATTTTCTTTCAGGGTGTGAAAATTATGCTGATGTTCAACAACATTTGCAGAAGAAGTTTTACTTTTCACCTTGAAATAGCCTTCCTTTGAGGGAGGGCCTAGTCCCTACTCCAAATGACTTGACATATTTAGATGACCCCTCCTGGAAGGCATCACCATGTGGAGTTGGGGGGGGATGGGAGAGGAGGGTAGTCGGGGGATATGGGAGTGTGGGGGAGAGGGAGTGTGGGATTGATATGTAAAATAAGAAAAATAAATAAAAATTAAAAAAAGAAATATCCTTCCTTTGAATAGTGGGTTTATAAATATGCCAAATTCTCTCATGAGAGACATATCCATTCACTTTTTTCCTTAAGTATTAAGGAAAGTGTTTAAATAATTAAGTGGATAGAAATTGAAACTTCATCTTTAGTATATAATGTATTAGAAAAAGCAACTATTTAATGGAATACAGTAACTCAAGGAATTCTCATACAAACCTGAGCAATCATTTCACAATTTAGCTGTACTGAAGCCTGCTTTTAATGAACTGTTTTAAAGTACTGTATCACCTGAAATATCAAGTCTCATTCATATATGATTGTTACTTCAATCATGTATACCAGGGCATAACTGAGTCCCAAAAGTGTCATAACCCAGATTATTCTAGAACTGGAAGTTCTAGATAGCCCTGCAGTAAACTGCTGAAAGCCATTAAAACTAATACATGAGGATATCTATTCCAACAGAGAGCTATAGACAACAAGCTAATGAGACACCAAAAGACTTGTGACAATATCTTTGTTAGCCATGAATAAATTTCAATTTTATAGAATGCAAGTTAAATCAAATCTTGTTCTTTACTTCTCAGTAGTAAACACATGAGCAAAATCAAGTGTGCTACCCTGCTACCCATAGTAGATGCTCAGGAGCAGCTGCCAAGTGAATGAGGAAGAAAGGCTATTGACATACTCCTTTATAGTCTTCTCCAGCTTGGCTGCTTCTTTCTACTGATATGTGGAGTGGGAACTTTAGTTATATTATATTTAGGTATTTTGCATATATGAAGTAGGAAGAAGTGAGGTCGGTTGAAGGGTAATTATTTCTTGATGGATAAATATAAAAGTATACACAGCATAGCTACAATTATTGTTTAAGCAAACTCAGCTCTTCATTGCTCATATGCGATGCAAATGGTATACAAAATACGAAGTCATCAAAGAGTGACTGCCACACTGTGGGTAAAGAGAATGAAGACCTGCTATGCAGTATTACCAGATATATTGAATTTGTTGTCACTAAGATCAACAAAATACTACTTAGAAGGCCTGCACACTCTTGGCATGGAAACAGCTTTGCAATACAGAACACTCTTCTGACATATTGTACTTAAAAAGGGTTATATCTCTAGAAGAACGGAATATCCATTTATTGATGACCAAGGCCACAATTGAAAAAGCTACTACACTGATCAGAAAACATCTGTGATAAGTGAAAATTTACAATACAAAAATAACTCCATGTTAAAGACTTTGCCTAGCATATCAGCTTAGGCCCCAGTACTGAAGATTTCCCCTAAGGGGTAGGTAGAGGTGTTAGGAACAGCTCTTAAGGACTTGCTGATGGCAAAAATACTGTCCAATCACTTTCTACCAGTCTGACAAAAGAATGAAGACTGGGGAGGAGGACATATGCAGTAGATCCACTCTACAGTACTAGCAAGGTAAGCAGCCTGGCACTGATTTCCCCACGAGCATAACTGCCATACTGCCCAAACTCAACAGTCTGGATGCTCCTATTCCAATAACAGAGTACAAGGGAATTCTTAGAAGCTCAGAGTGGCTATTGTGAGATCAACTTTATAAATGGAGGGGACCAATAGAAGTTTTCCAAAAACAGGACAAATAGAAATAACAGCCAAGAAGCCTTCTACTTATACTACTTGGAGAGCAAAAATAACCCATCCCTTCCATTTCCTCCTGTAGATTTGGTTGAGGGGAACGAGAATTGATCAATTGAAAGAACAGTGTTCAAGAACACTGCCTTCTGGGTAAAGTAAATATTCCTAGTGTAGAACCTGAAGATATGTATGATTACATGATAGGGCTTTGTCCAACATAAACAGTCTTAGTCTCCCTTCTGCCATCACTTGTCCACCTCTTTCTCTCTGACATCTTATGCAGGAAAACAAAAGAACTTTTGGGCCTCACAGGAGTAGTACTTTGCTCCTGCCCAACAGAAGGCAATCCCCCTCCCCTCTTCTCTCTCCTGTTGGAGCTGGAGAAAGACAGGTGACATGATGGAAAGTGTGTGACTAGTATCTTAACATGAAGGATTCTACCAGCTATAACAACAGAAGACACTTCTTTCTATTTCTACTTCTGCCTTCAATTACAGTCTCAGAGCTTCTTTTCCTTCTTATTGGTGACAACATGCATAGTTGCATAGTTTTCATGGCTTTCAGGCTTTTATTTTCTTCTATCTATTATTTTTCTGTCTGTCCCACATTATAATCCAGGCAAAGAAATACCACTACCAGCCACATGTATTAAAACAAAAACACTTGGATTTAATACATCAAAAGTGTCATAAGACAAGTGCAATGAAACCTGAAGAACTAACTATAAGGGATATCTGAGCACATACAACAGTAGGGCTAGGGATCGTGTTAGTGATCCACTGTGTCTGAATAGCTGGGTGACTTAGAGAAATCCAATAAACATCTTAGACTTTCATTTTTTCTTATTTGCAAAGGGATGTTAATAGTTTTATCAAATCTGGGAAGGGTTAAATAAGGTTTTCTTCATCTATTCTGTCTGTACTGTCATAATCTACCATAATGAGACTGTTACTTATACCACAAAAAATACATAAACTATTTCAATTAAAATATAAGAATGAAAGCAGCTGTGAGTTGCTGCCAACTTCACCGGGTAGGAGAAGGTAGGAGCATGCTTCTTGAATTTTATAGGTGACTATTTGGCTTAGCTTCTCGTATGTGGTGTCACGCAGAGCTACAGAAAAAGCAAAAACATTCTCTTCCGATATAGGCAAGGGCCGTCTGGTCATTCATTGATGGAAATAAATATCCAAGGACGAATTGTATTTGCACTGACCAGTCTGTGTGCACACAAGGCATGCAAAAGGCATAAAAGCCTTAGAACACATCCATGAGAGCAATCAAGATTTTGTTTTGCAGTTTCGTGCCATGGCGTCATGTCAGGTTTCAGTTGTTTATTGTATCACCTCATTTACCCTAATGAAAAATTACTCCTAGGACTCAGTTTCCTTTACTGGCACCACTATTCATTTTGGGCACAATTTTACTTTAAAAAGGGAATGGAAAGATACTGATGTCATTGTCAGATGAAGCAAAACCACATGAGAGGCCCTGATTCTGTTGCTCATTTAGTAGATAGAGGTCTGGTGAAGAAGCTCGGGGACGTATGTGTCACAGCATTTTCAATGGCCGACTTCCACAAACAAGGCTGGTTTACAAGAGAGGAACACATAAGGTAGGAAGGGGTTTCAGTTTTTAAACTACATTACTAAGTACACATTTGCTTCTAAACTTTAAAGCAGTGCTGAATTGCATTTGGATAGAGTTATAGCATGGCTTTAAACACACACGCACACCCAGACACACACCATGGAGGTAATCCAGTTACTCCTGCGGCACAGATGTGCACAAGAATGCTCTAAGTGATTAAGATGGGGCTTTAAAGTTGGCTAATTAGAACCATCTTTCTTACTATGATCAACACTGATATTAGCTCTAAGTTCTGATTGGTGGAAATTTATATTTGAATTTAGATCCTCCCTTCAGAAGCAGGAGTACTGACTACACTTGCTCCCATGCTTTGGAGTTGTCCTACTGTGAGGACTGACAGTTTTAAACTCCGTCCATCAAGTCAGTGTTGAAAATAGAATTCTGTCCACCTAATAGAACTTCTTGTAAATAGCATTTATCCTCTTGTGGAAAAAAAGGACAACAACGGTCATAAGTGTAGTAGTTTAAAACCTACCATGACAGAAAGAAATCACTGTCTCATAATAGCAACCACTATGCTTTGATCAATGGCACAACACTGTCTAGAAAGGCCAGCCACAGGACTGCTGAGATGGTAAAATACAGTCATCTATAGGAACCTGTTCAGCATACTGCTTGTCAAAAATAGTTGCTTAATAAAGTTTCAGTGAATGTGATTACAAAAGTATATAAATCCTGGTAGCTGCAATATACATGACCTTATTTTAAGTCCATGTTTTATTTCCATAAACCTTAAAGGATACCACTGCATGTTAACCAAAGAATCTTTCTGCACTGAAACTTTTAAAGTTATAGTCTATACATAAAGTCTCAAAGTTCAGAGGAAACTGCTTTCTATTGGTCTCACACTTTGTGACCCAAGACATCTATCCACAGAGAGCACATGGTTACCCCAAGTATTCCGGGTCCATGTGGCCAAGATGAAGAGTATGACTTCTGTAATTAGTAAAGAATAGGTTGGTTATGACATCTTCTAACAAATAAGTGTTACTGGCAAACAATACAGAAGCACTCTGAAAGACATAGTCCATCATGTCTCCCTTCTATGCTTGAAAGAACCTGGTGCCAATGGCAACAGCATTTGTATAAATAATTAGAAACCTTCCATCTTGTTTTTTAAAATTTTGTTTACAACTCCAAAGAGTTGATAATAATCCCAAGTCAATTTACCTTTCATTGCGGAGCCAAATAAGTGTAAGGAACAGGGTGGGAGGTTGGGAGGTGAGGGAAAGTGTCTGAAAATGCTGTAGTAACAGGGAGTCTGCAGTAAGGCACCTTCAGGAATTATTTGGCTTTGGCTCAGTTTTCAGAGTGAACATAGAAAAGGTAAGGGATATTTAGTAAACAAAAAAAAAATAACTCATTGAAAATTTCAGTTTTCTAGTTATTAAATGTGAATAATCAAAGTGCTATATAGTAGAAGTGCAGTACACATGGCAGATCAATAAACATATAGCACATTGAGATCATCTTCTTTAGAGGGGAAACACACCTGCACAGTGTACACAAATGTGATTGATGGTATTGAGAAGGAGACTCAGAAAAAAATATCCCAGATAGTTTGACAAATTCATGTACTTTCTTGCACTTTCATATGCTTTAAATACCTGACTGGATTCCTCACCTTGCACTGGTGGGTATACATAACATTAATGGCCCAAAATTTCCAAGATACCTGTATAGAGAGGACAGCAAATAATAATAATATCCTATGTCTCATGTTCCCTTCTATTTCTTATTGGGGCAGCTTCAGAAGGCACTCAAAGAAAATTGAGGAGGAAGAGGAATAATATGTTTGAGGTACATGATTCATATTGAGTGTTAAATCTAGATAACTTGACATTTGACTGTAAGAAAGCATGGTGGCAGAGCTTGTGGGCAAAGGGATGGGCAGAAGAGAACATTTAATTACAAACCAATATGAAAATCTTCAGACTTTAAAATGCCTCCCCCTAGCATTTTCACTTAGTTAAAACACTATCTGATCATAGTCTACTTGAGTACTGGTAGCTCTCAGACAGTAGGCACCTACTATCTTCCTCCTGTCATGATCCATATTTAGTTACATCATAAAAAGTAAAGAAAATGTCTGTTTTTATATGATATTTGATGATTGCTCTTTATTTTGTCTTAACTGCATAAGATTATACAGATAGAGTACAAAAGCAGCTTCACATTAAGCTAATGCTAAAATTTTGCTGAAAAAAATGCTCTCTTTAAAAGTAATACAGTCATCATTTCTTCACAACTATGTGAGTTCAATTGTGTATTAGCATTATATGTATCAATTGGGTGGAAAGGCTGCCCAGAGTAACTGTTACACAGAAATAGATAACATTCTTCACAGTGACACTTTCTCATAATGCCTTTCTTAAACTATTTCTTTGCACCCAGCAAAGAACTGTATGAAATAGTTCTAGTAAGTGTAAACCAAAATTAAAAATCAGTTGCCTTCAAGACATCAGCATGTATCTACATCCTCACATTGTCTATTATTTACCAGGGAATTCCTGAGTGACCTCTAAGAATTCTTGGACTTCTAGTAATTATAAGGAATAGACATATACAATGATACTAGCTGTCATTTTTTTTCTTTTCTTTTCTTTTTTTTTTTAGAGGAAAACTTACCTAATTTCTAATGGAACTTAAGAGTCTCAGATTATTAAGAATTCATCCGTGAACACATTTCATACAGCTACCCTGAGTGAGTCACCATGCTAAGCACAGGAGTGCATGGGAGATTATGACCTTTGTAGGTCAGAGACTGTCCAATGATTTCAGATCAAGGTAGAATCACTACAAAAGACCTTCTCTCCAATCCCAGTTCTTCCCCAAATCTCACAATCTTTTCAAGAAAATGTTCCAATTTGACATTGTCAGCATGAGTAATTTGAATGACAATGGCATGCATAGGCCCATAGGGAGCTGCCACTATTAGGTGTGGCCTTGCTGGAATAAGTGTAGTTCTGTTGGAGGAAGATTGTCAGTGAGATCTCGGATGCTCAAGCCAGGCCACGTCTCACACTTTTCCTGCTGTTTGCTGATCTGGATGTAGAATTCTCAACTACCTCTCAGCATCATATCTGCCTGTACTCTGTCACACTTCCAGCCATGTAGAAAATGGACTAATCCTCCGAACTGTAAGCCAGTCCCAACTAAATGCTTTCCTTTATAAGAGTTGTCTTGGTCATAGTATCTCTTCACAGCAATAGAACACTAAGTCACAGCATATTCTCACTGATGTGGTTCAGCCAATATGAGTTGCTCTCTCCATCTACTAAAAAATTGTTTATTTGGTTTTGATTTTTTGAGACAGGGTTTCTCTGTGGCTTTGGAGGCTAGAACAAGCTCTTCTAGACTAGGCTGGTCTTGAACTCACAGAGATCTACCTGCTTCTATCTCCTGAGTGCTGGGATTAAAGGCATGCGCCACCACTGCCAAGCTCCATCTACTAAAATATTTTTCAACTTGCTTATGTGTAATATTTTTGTTTATGCTCTTGCTTAGGTTGGGTCTCCTCGAAGTAATCTGTTTGCTGCTAAGGAAGATGAACTGATTTAAGAAAGTCTCTCTATACTAAACACAAACAAAGATACGAGATAGTCTTTTTAGAAGGGAAAACATGAGTGTAAAGAAAAATAAATAATAAAATTCATCAAAAAACTATGTGCCAAGACAGGCAGGAAGAGAAGTACACAGCTGGAAGGATACCAAGGCTGTGAGCTCTTCATACGGGTGAATTTCAGAAGCATCACAAAGCTCCAGTGTATTAGCAGACCTTTAGGAAGTAGGGTGCAGTGCTATTTCTATTGTTGTGAGGGAAGAATCCTTATAGAAGTTGTTCATTCTTGTGAACAAAGATGTAAGACAAGCAAAGTAAGAGGTCCACTGTTTTCCTACATCACGAATCATAGTATGAGATATAGTCTGCCAACACTCATAAACTATACTGAGAATAAATGTTCATTCAACTGAGAATAAATGTAACTGTCAGACAGAACCCAAACACTGTCAGTCTTACTGTGTTGCATATCACTAGTTTTCAAAAAGTACTATCAATGCCTACTACCCAGGCTTACAGTCTATTCCAAGAAACCCAGATGATTGAGGATGGGGACTATGGGTTGTCATATTTTCATACCAGGTAATTCTAATAATATGATATTCTATCTGAGGACTGTTATAATTGGTACTTAGGAAAAAAATTCAGGAACTTGGATGTGGTGGGGAATTTCTCTAAAAATGTGAAAAGTCTAACACTAGAGGAGAAAAGAAGATACCAGGAGCAAAGAGGGTACTACACAGATGATGCCTCAAGAAGCAGTGCATTAGAAAAAGGTAGTCTCTAATTCATCAAACCCATCAAGAAGGTTTTTAAAAAAGATTTATTTATTTATTTTTAGTTTATGTGCAGTTGTGTTTTGTGTGCATGTGTGTCTGTGTGAAGGTGTTGGAGCTCCTGGAACTGGAGATATAGACAGTTGTGAGTTGACATGTAGTGGAAATTGAATCAGGCCCTCTGAAATAGTAATCAGTGATCTTAACCATGGAGCCATCTTTCCAGTCCTCATCAAGAAGCTATTAAGATACATTTTGGAAGCAAGAGAGGAAAAAGGAACATTCCAATATAATCACAAAATCTGAAAGTACTGGAGGATAAAACAGTAAATGGTAAAAATGCCCAGAAGTGTCAAGACAAAACAAAGGCAAGTCAAGAAGGCAGAAAGGTGTGGCCTAAGAATCTTGTGAACCAATTTTATCTTCAAACCAATATTGGCTCCCTCTTTTATGTTCTCTCTCTCTCTGTCTCTGCCTCTCTCTCTCTCTTTCCTATCTTCTATTCATAACCAGGCTCAATCTTCCTGGTTGCACATGTTTTCCTTTCCTCCCCCTCATTTCTCCTACTTCTCTCTCCATTCGCTGCCCCCCCCCCCACTTCACCTGAGCTCTGGGGGACTTGTCCCTTACCAGTTCTGTGAGGGACTTTATATGAATCTCTTAGAATACACCTTAAATTAAAAAAAAAAAAATGCTTTGACTCCAAAATTTAAGTTGAAGGACAAGTTACTGGGGAAAAGGATTTCTATTTTTGTTTCCACAGAAAATGAAAAGCTGTGGATTCCTTCCAGACTAATGTGATTTGATTACGCCAGACCGCCTGAAACAGAGTATAAGGTGATCCTACATTCAAAACAGCTGGACAAAGCAGCCCTACAGACTACAGCCAGGATTTCTGAATCTTCTTCGATTCCCCCATGACAGCGCCCCTTACCAGCAGGAAGTAGTTTGGAAAGAACGACGCCCAAATTCTCAAATATTGTGTATAAATGTTTGTTTTCATTTAATTGGACTTTGTTATATTAAATAAAAAAAAAAAAAAAGAATCTTGTGAACCAATACAGAATGCTAAAGAAAGGACTGGGTTAATTTGCAGTTGCTTTATAAGAAACCCCATGTGTGCCACTTCTAGTCATGCAGTGAGAGATTATAACCACCAATGGCAAACTCAGGAGAGTGAAAACTCTAGATGCAAATCCTGGTCTCAACTTTTAAGCTCAGGCCTCACGTTCCTCACAGTCAAAATGAGGGGAAGTGCTGTTAATTTTCATATAGGCCATACCAGATAAACTTGAAGATGTTAAATATATGAAATATTATGCATATAAATTATATAACAAATGTTAGATTTTTAATATAAATTATATTGGCAATAATAAATTTTGATCAAAGAGAAAATTTGGTAATGAACAAAAGAGATTTGCTCATATAGAGCCACACACTCAACAAAGATGGCCATATCTATCTTTCAGATTCCAAAGGGTAGAAGCTCCCTGCAGGAAATGGAGAAAGTCATGGTGGTATTGTTTTGTTTTGTTTTTTGAAATGTATGTACTTCAGACTGCAGACTATGCAGAAAACATGGTTTGGGAAGTGTTGGGAGATGTCATTTTGTATATGTTTCTCATACTGGTTAATAATAAAGCACTGTTGGCCAATAGGAAAGGAAGATAGGAGGGACTAGGAGACAAGGAGGAAATAGGAAGTAGGAAGGAGGAGTCAAGATAGAGAGTCTGGAGAGAGTCTGGAGAGAGCTGGACGCCAGCCACCTCCCCGGTAAGTTTAAAAATATTATATATTTAAAAACTATATAATATTCCACAAAGACATGTTTTAAATAACTACATAAATTATGCTATGATACTTAATGTTTAAGAGAAATAATTTTCTTTTTTATTAACAAATTCTATCGATACATAGAGGGAATGTAATCAAAAAGGAAAAAAATACCTCTGGAATTCTGACAATTTGGTGAGATAGTAAAATCTCTTTATAATAACTCAATACTTTAATTCTCCTTTAAAATAACTTTCAATACCTAGGTGATTTTAGATGAAGGATAAATCCATTGCCTCCATTTACAAAAGTGTAGTCTGGCAATCAGAAATAATTTCTTCAAATTTAAGACCTGAGTCAAGATATTAGTCTCTCAGAGGTTCCATCTCTTCCATTTTCTCACCAAGAGAATCTTGATATTATTGCTTACAAATTAAATTGCAATATCTTTGCTTGACACATGACATTAAGAAATGTGTTTCACTACTCCCATCCTCTGCTGTCCCTAGTTAAAAATATTCCTAATCATTCATTGTTGTGAATGTCCAATACAATCAAGACACATACACACACACAGAAAGAGAGAAGGAACATGACTGTGGGATGAGAGAATTCCATTATTAGATGCTATCCAATTTGAAAAGAATGCTCAAAAACTTTCATATGTGGACAAAAGAAAAGTATACAGTATTTACTCCCCATAGTTTCAGATACATGGCTGTGACACAGATATGAGAACACTTCTGCAGATCACATGGTGACAAAGTAATCCAGTATTAGTATTCTATCTTAATGTCAATTGTCGCAAAAGGTTTATTTCTTCAATTTAAAACAAAGTGTAATTCTATCTAGACTTAGGCAATAATATCTATTACTGGGTATCATAGCAAAAATGAGAAACAACTATAATATCCCTAATTATTGTTGGCAATCAAATATTTAAAAATAATTAGAAGATTGTCTAAAGGAACTTACAATATAATTAGGAGGTAATAACATAAAAGTCATAAAGTATGGAAAAATTATTTCTTTTTTATCACATACACAGTTTAAGCTAATATTTAATCTACCAATAGAAATTTAATTTTAGAATAAAAACTAATATTTAATTTCTGCTTAAAACTAAGCAATGGCACACGACTTTCAAATAATTTTAGAAAGGAGTACAAAATGGAGAGAAATCTTATGTGTTGTTAAACATAACACACAAAAGAAAGTGTACCTTTACTCTTCACATACTTATTTAAAAAAAAAAAAGTTCAGTTGGTGAGAGATCTATTTTACCACTATGTGACGGTTCTACATTGCATAATTATTGCTTCAGTTTGGTTCAGTTCCCCCAAACCAAACCAAACTGTTAGGCTGAGCCTGTGCTATTGCTGGGAAGGAGGTTGGTCTAGGTTAGGTGGCCTTAAAGGGCCACTGGGACTGCAGATAGTCCCTCTCTTTTTGCATCCTGAGCACTATGAGAAGCTATCTTCCACAAACACCAAGCATGATGCTCTGCCCAGCCACTGGTAAGCCCCAAGAAAACTGACACCTCTGAAACTGGGCCAGAGTCTCCTAATCCTCCTGTGAGCTGGTTACCTTGGCTACTGTGCCCTTTTTGTGGAATATCCAGGTTCCTATTGATCTCTGCTTTAGTTATGTCATACCTTTGGTAATCAGCATCCTGATTTCTATTGAAGTCACTCTTCAGATGATAATTTACATGTAAGTGAGGGCTTTCACAGACCATACAGGGCCAGCAATGAAAGCACTGCCAGGTTATCTACAACATGCTGACAGCCTTGGCATCCTTAAATCTCTCTACTTTACAGTGTCTTTTAAAAGGAGACATAGTGGGCTGAAAGTTTTAAAATGTGCATCCTGAAAACCACTTGGTAAAATGTCACTGAACCTACTTATATACCTGGAGTAACATGGCTGACTTGCTAAGAACCTATTGTACTTTAAGAAACATGTGACACCCAGTTAGAGTAATATAAACAAGGACTATGTACTCTAAATTTCTAATAGCAACAGGTGATATAAGTAATAAGTTCTCTTTACTCCCATGCACATAGGTTTTACATCAAATACTCCTCCAAAGAAGGCAGTCAATGTTAGTTTTTTGAGCATCTTTAACTTTGTAAAAGTTCAGAACAGAAATGTCCAGATCAGTTTAATTTTTATGTGTTTACTCGTGCATGCCTGCACAAACAAGTACAAAACTGGGCAGTGAGATCTGTACAAGTTCAAGTAAAGCAAAGCCTCACAGCAGTGTTTTAAAGAAACTACATTCTCAGGATGATTGTTTACTACTATTTGTTTCTGCATGTGGTGCCCAGTGTTTGAAACTGTTACTTTATTGCATCAGATCTATGCCATCTTCTAAAAGGACAAGAAAAAAAAAGCCACAAATATTTTTCCCTGTTTTTCCTTCTTAGAAGTCTAGGACACTTGTCCTTTAGTAAAGGACACACTTTTCTACTACCTACATCAAAAGAATATGTGCTGGCACGGTCTATGTCACTAAGACCCTAAAAGCCCAGGACCATAATGATAAGAGGATCCTGCAGTAAGATGTCGGAAAATCCAATAACTGGAATAAAAGAAAAGAAACAGATGGGATGAAACAAAATAAGAGTTTATGAGGAAAGAAGCTTAAAAATAGGTGAAAGTCTGGGAGCCCCAAAGGGGTATTGGTGGAGAGGGTGGCTAAAGAGGGAGACTTCAAAGAGATAAGGCAGCTATCAGACAATAGGAGCTCTCACCTGTCAAGATACTCTGAGCTTTTTACTCTCCACAGGGAAGGCAGGCCATGATTCTCAACCCATGAGCACTCACTGTCACCATTCTGCATTTTGCCTGCATCAATATGCAACACTTAGCTAGCCTTTCTAAAGTGTATTCCAACTATACTGGTGTTATTGAAAACATTTTTGTACATTTTTATATTAGTCTGTTCATTCATTCACTTCTTTTTGTGCTAAACACTATCATTGTCCTTGAAAATTTCACCAAAAATACCCAAACATTTTAAATTAGGGGAATGAGGCATCTTGACACATATGCTATGATGAGCAAGCTGAGTAAGAACATGTTTAGTCACTGTAAAAAGAGCAGCTAACTTTCCTTGGGGATTCCTAAACTATACAGGAAGGTGAGATGGCATCCTCACTGAAATTAATATAGGAAATACCAAAGGAGAACATTCTCGGCTAGTTGTTTCCTAGTCCCTGACTCCAGGACCTCAAGCACACCAAGTTGGTGCTGTATCCCCAGTCTCCTTTACACTTTTATTTCTAAGACAGCGTCTTGCTAAGATTCTCAGCACTGCTTTGAACCCAGTCCATTGCCTAGACAGGCCTTGAATTTGTGATCTGTTTGTCTTACCTGTAATGCTGGATTACAGGTCTGTGCCACTGGGCCAAAGTTAGGAAGAATTTTCAAAGGGTCACTGGCACTTCACTTCAGGATAAATAGACTAACTCAGTAGAAACAGACATGACACAAAGGACCAGCCTACACATAGTCACTGAGAATAAAGGCAGTAACTGGTAAGAAACAACAAGGATAATACAAAGTTTATAAAGGCTTAATGGCAGGCAGGCTATTCTATAGCTAATTAATTAGCTTGTGCTTGAGACAAAAAAATGAACAAATAAACAAAACAACAACAACACAAAAGAGCAACAAAACCAAATCCCAAGACAAAACAAACAAACAAACAAACAGTACACTGACAGGAAAAACAACACTATTACAGGGATGAAAGCCCTGACAGGATGCTGAGTGATTAAGAGCATGCAACAAAGAGCCACATCTGGAGCCTGCAACAATTAGTTCCAGAGGATCTGACAACTGCTAACCTTGACAGACACCTGCATGTACATGGTGCATGTGAACTCATGCAGGTACACTTATACACACACATTTCTAAAACATCCTTAAAGAGTATGGGAAATTTAGTTTGGATTTGGCTTACAGGCCACGACTGCATCCTAAGATGAGCACTGCAAAGGAACTATCAAGTTTCCACTTGCTTTTGGTGTGCTTTGTTTTGTCTTTAACTTTCTAGAAAAAGCTACTTGCCCATTAAAAGTCCTATGGGTCTTCATAATGTCTGTAATGACTACTACACAGGGTTACTAGCTTCAGGTACAACCGAAGCTAAGCATTTTCAAGATACCTCAAAACATACTACAAGACTTATCTATGATCCATTTATCTATCTATTGATTTATCTAATGTCTATACCTTCTGCCTTCATGATGACTTCTCCACAAGGCAAATGGTGGTTATACCTAAATGCATGAAATACACAAATAGAAAGACCAATCAGGAAACTAAGATACAAAGAGATTAAAACTATAGTTTGTTAATACAGATCTAGCTTATCTATAGTCCTTACTCTTTTTACAAGAGCACCATAGAACTTCTTTACAGCATAAGAGCAAAGTGTAATGAAGGAAAGAAATGTGGCCCTTATGTTTGAGGAATCATGGTTGTAACCAATAAAGTTCGCAGTGGGAGAAACAACAAAGAATGGGAGTGACAATTGCTTAGAAGGCATGTTGACAAAAGAGGTTTTCAATTATAATTGGTAGTATTTGATGATGTTTTTACTATAACACAGTTACATTGGGGGGCATTTTCAGAAAGTCAATTTAGCCAGAGTGCATAGGAAATGTGGGATATGGAGGGAAAGGACAGGTTAAGGCTAGAAGCTGAGCAAATATGTAAACTATTATACCACTTCAAAGGAAGGTAATGACGATTGTTGCTATGTTAACTATAGCAATAACTGAACCAAAAAGAGACAAAGGTGACACACATTTTCTAACAGGTATAGTACATGATTACTGTTGATTCTAGTTTTTTTGAAATAACTAAACTTGAGGCTACTATAAATATGAGATATAATAATTCACAGGGGCTGGTCAAATGAGGTTATTTCTGAGAAAAATGAAACTCATAACCAGTCTCTACTACCAGACTTTCCACCTTAACACCAAATCATGACATCTAAAACCCAGTATCAATATCTTTGAGATTGGATAATGTTAATTGATGCTACCATTGACAAATCAAAAGCTAAGCTAATTTTAATGATAAAGAATGAAATATTAACTAAATAAGGAATGGCAAACTCCAATAAAGGAAGTATTTTTATGGTGGTTTTTAATTGAAGGCTAGATAAGATCTGCTGTTTTATCAAAAATATAGTCCTGCTTCTATAGCAAGATTAAGCTCAATAGTCATAAAAATATTCTTCTTGATATATCTATATCTGTATGTATAGACACACACACACACACACACACACACACACATAAAATATAGTACACCAAAATTTTAACAAAAATCACTACAAAGAACTTCAGTTACTTTCTGAGACACACGAGCTTGGTCTCATTAAAACCTGACAAGATCACACAACAAAGAAAAGAACAGCAGAAAAGGCAGAGGAATGATTTTCTAAGAGGTTTGTCCAGTAGTGTGCATTATAATAAGAGTCAGCACTAATAATCCTCTAGTAAAATTACAGCAATGAAAAGAGGTAGAAGAAAAGGAGGGAAAAGGAGGGAGGTACAGAGCATTTTTGCATACCCATTTTCTTTTGAGGAATCTTGAAAACATTCTGCAATGTATATACTATGAGCTAACTAAAGCAGCTTTCTATCATTGCACATGTTAAGATCAAGACTTGTTTTCCATTTGTGAAGCTTACCTAGTTGCTCTAACTGAGCAGAAAAATGGTGATATTTAATTTTTAAGCACAGTATAAAAATTAATAATATAAAAATACTGAAATAAAAACAATAGTTCTTGAGTGATTTCAAGGACTTTACTGACAAGGAGTTTCATATGTGATTTGGAAGATTTGGAATATGTCTGTATATCCATCAAACCATCCACCCAGCCATCTACCCACCCACTTAACTATGTATTAATGGTATTAAAAAGAGTTTAAAGTTATTCTAAATTAACGGTGACAGCAACATATATGAATGACAATTTGTGCTAATTTAAAAGCATTTTGTTATGCCTGGAACTATTAGCACATGCCTTTAATCCGAGGTTTGGGGAGGCAGAGGCAGTCTGATCTGAGTTTGAGGCCAGCCTGGTCTACAGAGTAAGTTCCAGCAAGCCATGGGAAGGAATAAAACCATGCCTCAAAAATATAAACAAACAAAACTCCCAAATACATTTTATTATTAAAACACCTTTTCCAAATTTTCCAATATTAGAACGTTAACATTATGAAGGAAACTGACACTTGCTTTTTATATGGAAACATATTTCTCAGAAGCCAACTAGACAAACTATGAAAAAAACATTATTATTAAACAATGTAAAGCAATTGTAACCTGTGTGAAGTCATTATATAACAGGGCCAAAATCACTAAGATTTTAAGCACTGATCAGATATTTGATGCTCTTCTCACAAGGGTTAAGAATATATTTTCGTAAGTAAAGTTCTAACTATGTTCTAAGGGTCTAGAGTAGGTGCTGAAAAGCAATAACATATAGGGCCCCGGAGAGCTATCGTGCTAGTATGGGACTACATCAACAAACCTTAGACAATTAGGGAGTACTAACATATCATACAACCAAGTGAAGAACTCACTATTAGTATATGTGGACTTCAGAGACTGAGAGAAGGAAAAGAACAGAATAGGTGGGCGTCAGTATAGTAGGGAGTTGCTTATGACAACTATATGTCAAATGTAGAAAACAGCCTTCCTCTGTCCTTTTCTTCCAAATATTCACTTGCTAACCCAATATTTGTCCTAACTACATGTTGGGAATAATGCCAACAATGTAGCAATTATCCCAATTGTGTCTATAGAATAACTAAAGGTGGTAGGGCTGTATGGATGGACACTGCTATGATACAAAAGCACTGCATTTCCACAGAGAAAAACAGGAGCTTTATATATGTCGTATGAAATAAGATGGTCCTGTGAACTAAATAAAATGGTCAAAAGTCACCATGATTTAATTGTATTTCATTAGGTCTTGGCTGAGACCTCAGAGCCTGGAACAAAGCAGTTACAGGCTCCAGTCTCTCTTATTGATCCCTCCTACCCCCATTTCCCTTCCACACACACATGTACATGCTTCTTTCCTGTGGTATGTGTTCTCACATGGAACCTTCTACCCATAGATTATAAAGTGATGAGATACTTAAATTCTCAGAAGAAAGTAGAGACAGTTTGCCTCTGGTGTTAGCATTTGCTGAAGTTATTTCTGGCACTGGGCAACACATGTTTTTAATAAACTTGTAAAAACAGTGTAGATTTAGCTGTAAATATGTTTTGCTTGGTAATGTAGGCTGAACATAATGATTAGATTGACAGTTGTTGGAATTTTCTCCCCTAAAACATTACCATGCAATATAAAGAGAAATAGATAAAATGATAAGGCCCAGGGCAGTGTCATGATACCAATGTGCCAACAGCCAGCTTCTCACAATGGCTGACTCTCAGCTAAGCATGCTTCTGCTTTCCTTGTTTGCAGCACTATGTGTTGTTTAGTCTCTTAGAAATATCCAGCTCTATGTGAAGTATTCTGTATCTGAAATTAGAACCAAAGCACATAATATGATGCCTGTCAATATTGTAGCAAGCAGCTTAAAAGTAGAATAAATGTTCAAGTTACTGGTATAAAACGTGGAGAAATTACTACCTAAGGTCAATGTTTAATTTTCATTATTATCAATAAATTTGAATGAACAAAAAAATACATGTACACAACTACTAAAAATATATAGATAGGGAAATAAAACAACTAGCATTAACTGGAATCGAAAATTCACTTCAGTAAACTACATCAAAACTTGTCATGATATTAGTAAAAAAGTGTATATATTTAATAGGAACTTTATGAGTTTCAGCTTTTTCTGCATAAGCCTTTTAATCTGTTGGCAGGACAGAGAGTTGATACTATAGCATGGATTTTAAGAGAGTTTTCTTACATCTACAGGCAGATATAACTAATTAAGCCACTGCAATGGTTTGAATGAAAATAGCCCCCAAAGGGAGTGGCAATATTAGGAGGTGTGGCTTTGTTGGAGTAGTTATGGTCTTGCTGGAGGAAGTGTGTCATTGTAAGGGAGGGCTCAGGTCTCCTTTGCTCAAGCTATGCTCAGTGAGGTACAAAGTTGCTTCTGCTGCCTATAGATCATGATGTAGAATTCTCAGATCCTTCTCCAGTACCATGTCTGCCTTCATGTTGCCATGCCACCCAGCATCGCAATAATGGACTAAACTTCTGAACTAGTAAGCCCTAATTAAATGTTTTCTTTTATAAAAGTTGTTTTGGCTATGGTATTTCTTCATAGCATTAGAAACCCTAACTAAGACAACCATCTTTAATAAAGCCATAATAGTCAAAGACTATTGTCATTGGTAATATAGGAAAAAAGAAATACTTAGAAAACAAAGCTTTAGCTTTACTTTGAAAGCCAAAATCTAGAACATTTACATATAGCACAAATATCTGTATCATATCACAAAATAATAATCTACATTTGAAATGAAATGTTCCTTGGAATGAATATGGGTTGATTCTATAGCTGTTTCCAGCCCTGGCCTATTTATATTTCTCTTATGACCAGACAGAAGAAAGTTCTTTCTAGCTACACGTAAAAGCTATATGAAGAAGGAGAAGCAAGAAGTCAGAGTGTGACCACTTCCTTCAGGTTTTCAATATACTGTCAAAAGGAAGCATACTATACATCTCTCAGGGGTAGGACTCAAGAAGAGAAAAGGAAGCTATCGGGACTGACATTCTAGTATCAGTGAAAAATGAATTCTAATAATCAGAGCTATCAAAATGAAACAGCTGCCTGGATAGGTAATGAGTTCTCAACTCCCAGATGAAGCAAACATTGGCTGGGCATTCACTTGGTAGAGTTGGAACACAGTACTGAAACAGATGAAACGGGTTTCTTTTATAATTCAATGGATGAAGTGTTAGCAGTAATGATGACCAAAACAGTGATAGGCTTATAAAGCACAGAATAATTTAGAATTTAAAAAGGTAAATTGATTATATAAGCTCCCCCTATCTATATTCTTGTTTTAAATAACAGTATCAGAAACTTAATGGTTTATCTAACTTTAAGGAAACCTACTTTCTCAAAATAGACTTTAATGTCAGTAATTTTCTGGGTTGGTATTTATTTATACATGCATGTATTCTCTCTCCTCCTTCTCTCTCTCTTTCTCTCCCCCCTCTATCTCCCCCCCCCCTCTCACACCTCTCACATATACCCTTATTGGAGTGATATTTAGTTTTCTTTACTTTTTTTTTTTTTTTTGTGTTAGAACAACACTGGACACTGAACTAGCAAAGAACAGAATGACTACAGTCTCATACACACATATATACCCTCTGTTGTCACTGTTACAATATATACACATCACCCCCATCGCCAGGGTTAGGGTTAGAGGTGAGTCTGGGACCAATTCAGGTAGACTCTCCCTTACATACTTCCACAGGAATTACCTGGGTTGGCCCCGGATCTCAATGCCCCTGTGTCCTGTCCCCATCTAGAGCGCTCTTGGAGCTCTGATACTCCCCTAACAACCCCCACCGAGAGCCTGCCCTCCACCTACCTTGTGCCCTACACTGCCCACTGTCCCACCTCTCTGGTTGAGCACTGGAACAGAGGGTGGAGGCAACAATCCATCCACCTTCAGGGAACTTCCTGGAGCTGCTCTGAGCACATTAAATCTGCCTATCCACGCAGGACCACCTGTAATTTCCACCTGCTTGGTCTCTGACCTCACCTCCAGTCCTCTGCTGGAGACCCAGGCCCCTCCAAGAGATCCGCCTATCTCTGCGGGTCCACTCTGAGTTCCCTTGACCCCCAAAGCAGGACCACTGATAAAAAAAGAGGCCTCAGCTGGAGAGTGCCAGTTTCCAGTGAGATCAGACTATCCTGCAGAAACTTCCTAAGTTTCAGCTCAGGCTTTGTCCTCTTTAGCCAGCCATTGGCTGGAGCCATTGGCTAGTGGCATCTTCTACTGGATCCTCAGACCTGACCCAATCCCTGGGTCACTGTCTGTGGAGAGACCTCCTATAGAGGTTGGACCACCCAGAGCTACAGATATTGAATCTCAGACCCACATAAGCTCACCAGGGAAGTACCATAGAGAGAGGGGGAGACCCCACCAACACCTACTGGAAGAAGCTATGGGAAGAAGGCAATACAAGAAAACACCTAACAACAGAAAGACAAGCACAGCACCACCAGAATCTAGGGAATCTACACCAACTAGAACAGAACACAACAACAAAGCAGAGGAAGCAGAAGGAAAAGACTTAAAAATTACAATCATAAAAATGATAGAGGCCTCAAAGAGAAAATATCTTAAAGAAATGGAGGAAAACACAAACAAAAAAAAGTGGAAGAAATGAACAATTTCCTTAAGGAAAGCAAAGAAAGTACAGAAAACCAAGAAAAAACAATTAAGCAGGCAAAGAAAACAGTTCAAGACTTGAAAAGTGAAATAGAGAAAATAAAGGCAACACAAACTGAAGGAATGCTGGAAATAGAAAAACTGGGCAAAAAAATCGGGAACTACAGACACAAGCATAACCAACAGAATTCAAGAGATGGAAGAGAGAATCTCAGGTGCAGAAGATAAACTAGAAGAAATAGAATCATCGACCAAAGAAAATCATAAATCCAACAAATCCTTAACACAAAACATCCAGGAAATTTGGGACACCATGAAAAGGCCAAACCTAAGAATAATAGGCATAGAGGAAGGTGAGGAAGCCCAGCTCAAAGGTGCCGAAAACATATTCAACAAAATCATCGAGGAAAACTTTCCAAATCTGAAGAAGGACATGCACATGAAAGTACAAGAAGCATACCGAACCCCAAATAGGCTGGACCAAAGAAAAAAGGCCCCTTGACATATAATAATCAAAACACCTAGCATACAGAATAAAGAAAGAATATTAAGAGCAAAGAAGAAAAAAGGACAGGTAACATATAAAGGCAGACCTATCAAAATTACACCTGACTTCTCCATGGGCCCTCAAGGCCAGAAGGTCCTGGATAGATGTTCTACAAGTATTCAGAGAACACAGATACCAGCCTAGGCTACTATATCCAAAAAAACTCTCAATCACTATAGATGGAGAAAACAAGATATTTAATGACAAAACAGATTTTCCAATACGTATCTACAAATCCAGCCCTACAAAAAGATTTGGAAGGAAAACTCCAACCCAAGGAAGGTAGCTATACCCACAAAAATGTAGGCAACAGATAATCCAACTTCACCAGAAACCAAGGGTAAAGCAGAACTAATACTTTCACATTACCACTGCCAACAACAAACCTAAATCAAACAAGCATCAACAATCAATGGTTCTTACTCACCCTCAACATTAATGGTCTTAACTCACCTATAAAAAGACACAGGCTAACAGAATGGATAGGAAGACAGAATACATCCTTCTGCTACATACAAGAAACACATCTAAGCTTCAAAGACAGACATTACTTCAGGGTAAAGAGTGGGGAAAAGATTTTTCAATCAAATGGAAATAAGAAGCAAGCAGGTGTAGCTATCCTAATATCTAACAAGTTAGACTTCAAACCAAAATTAGTCAAAAAGAGATGAAGATGGTCATTTCATATTCATCGCAGGAGAAATACATCAACAAAAAGTCTCAATTATTAACATCTATGCCCCTAATACAAAGGCACCCACATTCGTAAAAGAAACACTAGTAAAACTCAAAGCTCATATAAAACCTCACACACTTATAGTGGGAGATTTCAATACACCACTCTCAACACTAGACAAGACCACAAATCAGAAACTCAACAAAGAAACAAAAGAACTAACAGAAGTTATATCTCAACTGGGGTTAACAGACATCTATAGAACATTCCATCCAAACACAAAAGAATATACCTTCTTCTCTGCTCCACATGGGACTTTCTCTAAAATTGATCACATACTAGGTGGCATAACAAACCTCAACAGATACAAGATTATAGGAATAGTCCCCTGTATCTTATCGGACCACCATGCTTTAAAATTGGAATTCAACAACAACACAAATAGCAGAATACATGGAAACTCATGGAAACGGAACAATGTGCAATTGCACCACACCTGGGTCAAAGAAGAAATAAAGAAAGAAATTAAGGACTTTCTAAAATTCAATGAGAATGAGGACACAACATACCCAAACTTATGGGACACCTTGAAAGCAGTGTAACAAGGGAAGTTCTTGCACTAAGTGTCCATGTGAAGAAAACAGAGGATAGTCACATTAGAGAATTAACAGCACAACTGAAAGCCATATAACAAAAAGAAGCAAACTCACCCTGGGCGAGTAGAAGCCAGGAAATAACCAATTTGAGGGCTGAAGTCAATAAAATAGAAACCAGGAAAATAAAATACCAAAAAAAAAAAAAAAAAAAAAAAAAAAAAAATCAATGCAACAAAGAGTTGGATATACAAACCTTTATCCAAACTAACGAAAAAGCAGAGAGAGAACATGTAAATTAACAAAATCAGAAATGAAAAGGGGGACATAACAACGGACACAGAAGAAATCCAGACAATTTTCAGGTCATACTGTGAAAACATGTATTCCACAAAATTTGAAAATTCAAAGGAAATGGACAAATTTCTGGATAACTATCACTTACCAAAATTAAATCAAAGACCTCAACATAAATCCAGCCACATTGAACCTCTTAGAAGAGAAAGTGGGAGGTACCCTCGAACAAATTGGTATAGGAGACCGCTTCCTGAACATAACTCCAGTAGCACAGACACTGAGATTGACAATTAATAAATGGGACCCCCTCAAACTTAAAAGCTTCTGTAAGGCAAAGGACACAGTCGACAATAGTAAATGGCAGCCCACAGACTGGGAAAAAATTTTCACCATTCCTACTTCTGACAAATGGCTGATCTCCAAAATATACAAAGAACTCAAGAAACTAGTCAACAAAACACCAAATAACCCTAATAAAAATGGGGTACATAATTCAAGAAAGAATTCTCAATACAGGAAACCAAGAAGGCTGAAAGACACTTAAGAAAGTGCTCAACATCCTTAGCTATCAAGGGAAATGCAAATCAAAACAACTTTGAGATACCATCTTACTCCTGCCAGAATGGCTAAAATTAGAAACACCAATGACAACTTATGCTGGAGAGGATGTGGAGAAAGGGGAACACTCCTCCCGTGATGGTGAGAGTGCAAACTCATACAGCCATTTTGGAGATCAGTATGGTGGCTCCTCAGGAAAATGGGAATTAGTTTACTAAGGACCCGAAAATCCCCGTCTTAGGCATAGACCTAAATGATCCACATCCATGCAACAAAGATATATGCTCAACTATGTTCATAACAGCATTATTTGTAATAGCAAGAACCTGGAAGCAACCTAGATGCCCCTCAACTGAAGAATGGATAACGAAGATGTGGCTCATCTACACAATGCAATACTACTCTGAAGAAAAAAAAAAAAAAAAAAAACAATGGAATTTTTAAATTCGCAAGCAAGTGGATTCCATTTGAAGAAACCATCCTGAATGAGGTAACCCAGTCACAAAAAGAGGAACATGGTATGTACTCGCTTATATATGGATTTTAGAACTAGAGCAAACAATCATCAGCTTATAATTCACACCACCAGAGGAACTAGGATACAAGGTGTATTCTAAGAGATTCATATAAAGTCCCTCCCAGAAAGGGGAAGGGAGAAGTCCCCCAGAGCACATGCGAAGTTGGGGGGCAGTGAATGGAGAGGGAACTAGGAGGAAGAGAAGGGAAGGAGAGGAAAGCACGTGTGACTAGGAAGATTGAGTCAGAGTAGGAATAGAAGACAGACAGAGAGAGAGAGAGAGAGAGAGAGAGAGAGAGAGAGAGAGAGAGAGAGAGAGAGAGAGAGATCATAAAAGAGGGAGCCATTATTGGTTTGAAGAGAAAACTGAACTTAAAAAAAATGTCTAGAGACCTACAAGACTGACTCCAACTAACCATTTGAGCAACAGTGGAAAGGCTACCATAAATCCTCTTCCCTCATAGTGAGATCAACAACTAACTTATCCACCATCATTGAGCTCTCATCTAGTACCTTCTGGAGCTCTCATCTAGTACCTGCTGGAAATAGAAGCACACCCATAACTAAACAGTGAGCTGAACTAGAATCCAGATGCAGAGAGAGAGTCAAGACCAGGTTGCAGAAACACATAGACTGCTGACCTGAACAAGGAGGAGCTAACGGCCCCCAGACTGATAGCTGGGAATCCAGCATGGGACTGACTCAGACTCCCTGAATATGGGTCTTCGCTGGATGGTCTGAGCAATCTAAGGGACCTCAGAATGTGGAACCAGTATGTATTCCTGGTGCACAAAAGGACCTTGTGGACACATGTACTATGGAGGGATACTCCCTTAATTGAGACAGGAGAGAGGTCCTAGTCTTATTAAAAATGACTTCAGATTTATCTGGTCCCACCTGGATGGCATAGCCCTGCATGTGGAATTGGGGTGGGGGAATGGGAAGGGAGGGTGGTCAGGGTACATGTGATGGGGGGAGAGAGTGTAAGAGGGAGAGAAGAAGGGAGGGAGGGAGAGGGAACTGGGATCGACATGTAAAATAAAAAAATAATAAAAAACAATATATACATATCATTTTCAGCTTCACTTTTACTTTCCACTTAAAACTTTTCATTGATATCTTTAATCAGCAAATATGGACTTTAGTTTATTTTTAACAGCTGCACAGTATTTCCATGAATGTATATACCAAAATATATAAATGATATTTGTTTATAAACTATTACATCAGAAATACATATGCCTTTTATGTTTTTAGTTATATTAGTGTTTCTTTAGATAAAGCAAGTATAAGCATGATTATCAAGTTATATGAATTATATACATTAAAACATTTGATGGCAATTCCCCAATTTTGTAATGATTGTATTAATGATCCTATCAGGTGGGTAATTTAGAACCTAACAGTCAAATTATACATATAATCTTGAATATATAGTTATAGTACATGACTATGAATATTTATATAAATACATATATATGTTTATGAAGCTGAATCTTCTTGAAGGCTACTATATATCATGTTTATTGTGTGCAAGGTAAATATAAGGATCATGAACATTACAAAGAACATGTTACACTGGGTTATGCTATTTCTCCTCACAGTCCAGCTGATGAGAGAAAAGAAACACAGAGTAACACAAAGCAGAAGGCACAGCAGCTGACAAGGGAAACAGCAGGTGAAAAGGCAAAGGTGACTTGAACAGGAATACAGACTCTGGAGAACAGGAAGACCTTGAGACATGCTATGGGGAATGAATAGGATCTGTAAGGCAGTGGACAGGTGGAAAACCATTCACAGGGGAGAGAATTGTTCTGGTGCTGATGCTGGGGTCACCTGACTCAGAATGACTAAGTAGGTTCAAATTCCCCTCACCTCCAGAAGATTTCACTGTATAGCCCTTGTTTGCTTCAAACTCACAGAGAGCTGCCTGATAAATGCTGGAATTAAAATCATGCACTACCAATTCTCAGAGTTTTAAACTTTTTATTCTTGCAATGATGTATTTTTCTTCACAGCACTGTAATTATCCCCCAATTAAAAAAATATTGTTTTGGTTTTGAGACAAGTTTTCTCTGTGTGGATGTGGAGCCAGTCCTGGAACTAGCTCTGTAGACCAGGCTGGCCTGGAACTCAGAGATCCACCTGCTTCTGCCTCCCGAGTGCTAGGATTAAAGGCATGTGCCACCAATGCCCAGCTGTGTCTCCAATGCCTGGCATCCCCAAATTATAGTTATCATTATATAATACATAGATGCATATTCTTTGCTTATTCCTTATCTCCAGCATGGGCGATGGTAGCCATTTTTACTGCTCGATCTCTAGAACTAAACAGAACCAGAGGTCCTCTGTGAGCTTGCCAAAGAATGATACCATGCTGAGATCACTCTGAGAAGTGAGATACATTGGAGTCTGAGCTTGACAGGAAGCTGGATAAAATGAAGGCAAGAAGGATGAAGGTGTCATGCTTTTTATGGAATTTAGTTTGGCTTTGCTATACAAAATAAACTGATTTGGTGGCTAAACTAGAAATTCAGCAAGAAAAGTCTCTATAGAAGGATGTGAAAAGGAAGCAATCTTAAGGAAAGACAAAAAATATCTACACAAGGGCAAAAAGATATGGCAAGTAACAAGTGACAAGAGTCAGTGTAAGTAAGTGGGATGTATGCTTCCTTCATTGAATGCTGAGCAGCCATTTCTTAAGTCTGAGAGAAATACTGATGTAACCCAAGTTTTTAACATCAGAGAACTGGAACTCAGAAGAGTTACATAATTCATTCACAGTCACACAGCCAGTAAGTGATCCAGTGGAGATCATTTCTGTTTTTAAGTTAGTATAAATAATGAGATTTCTGTCATGTTGAAGAAAGAAACTTGAACTGTGTTGGGGGAGGGAGTAAGCATGGTCACATAGCAGTACAGCACATGCATATTCATGTACAAACCCTGGTATTCACAAGGAGAAATAAATTGATCAAGTATGTGCTAGGTCAGTGTTTTCATGACCAATTAATGGATCACCAAATCAATTTTGTGAGTCATGATCAGCATTTTAAAAAGAAATGAGAAAATCAACATAAAGAATAAAAGAAAATATTAAAGGGAACCCTCACAGTATTGCTCCCTGAAGCCTATGTGTGCCTGTACTGGAACACTGTGTTAAATGTACTTCTTGCAACAGGGTTAGGTTGCTACTGTTAATCTTAGGAAGAACTGAGAATCTGACTGGGTGTCTGAGAAGGGGTAGAGGACAAGAATACAAAACCACAACAGACTCTCAGGCTTTTCTTTGAGAAGGCATAAATCAAACAACAAGTCTTCATAATTTCAGTATTCATTTTCTTCCTGGGCTGCAAGAGGCAACAGTCTGCCTGACTGCAGCATCAGGGTGGTACTACCATTACCACACATCTTCCTTTTACCCTGGCTGTTTCTGTTCTCAGTGCAGATTGACTCAGCATGCTTGCTTCTAGCTCCAGGCTCTATCCTAACACCAAGCAACAAATCAGGGGGCCTGTTGTTTCTGCTTCATTTAGGCAAGGACCAGCTGCAGGTCCAAAGACTTTCTGCTTTTCACTGTGTGTTTTGAGGACAGGAACATCTAACACACCACTTCAGTAAGGTGTGTATTCCAGCCATTCCCTAAATCCAAAAGACAAACTCCCGGGGCAGAACTAGGACTCAGGTCCTTAGAAGAAGTGGCAAGAATCCAGGGAAGGAGAACCCAAAGCTGCACAGAAAAAGCCATTTGCTTCTCCAGCACCTGTGTCTGCAAAGAGAAATAAAGGATATTCCACTTTCCCATGGATTCCAGCAGCTTCAAGTGTGAAACCTGGAAGGTGCTATGGGAATTGTTTGGTTCCTAAGTGTGTCCTCATACTTACAGAAGTAACATAAGCTCGGAGAGGTTAAGTATGTAAGCCAAAAGTCAAACAAATAAAGAGTAGTGGGTCCCAATGGACAATAGTTAGTCAATGCACATGGCCTTAGATAAATTTTATGAAGTTTATTCGTGAAATGTTAAAAAGGTGTATATTTAGGGTCAAAGAAGAATGACCAACAGGATTTTGATTTGTTACTTGAAGGTTGATGGACATGGGAGGTCTGACATGTCCTGGGCTGGAAATCTTAGCTAGCCTTGACTGAGACCTGCAGTTCAGCTCTGAGCATAGACTTGGGGTCTATTATCAAGGATAATGGGTTCCACTGTAACAGGAAGATACCATTATTTTCCCTTCTCTGCTTGGTTTCCTTTTAAGGCAAGTTCTTCCATGTAGGCTCTACTACTGGCAAATGTGGTATTCACCAACTATTCATAGTGAAAACAGTGTTCATTTTTACAACACCATTAGCACATATATCTGTCCCTGAGGCTTAATAAGGTACTTTAAATCCAAAATTGGCCCCTAAAAGCTTAAAATTACATCCAAATTATGTTTAAGGATCTGTATCTGAGAAACAATATTTGAGAACAAGTAAGATTAAAATAAATGAAGGTAGAGGTTCTTACACTTCTACACAGTGACTGTTGCTTAATCCAGCACTATTAACATATAGGTAATGACGGATGGCTGTGTCTTTTGAATTCAAATATACCACTTCAGTGTCAGTAAGTATTTACCTTTCAGAAATCAGACATACACATTTCAGCTTCTAAAACTGAAGATTCTTTTTTTTGTAAAAGTTGAAAAAGGAAACGCTTCTATGTTTTATTCTGGGTTTAATATTTTACTTAGTAACATGCAATGTTTTTAAAGACCCCTTATTGTTATCGATAATACAAAAGATGTCTAGAAATCAAACCAAGAAACATAACAGCAGGCCAGGCTGAGGTGTCCTGTGGAGCTGCTGTGTAGCTCCACTGACTGAGCCAAGCGCAAGGCTTACAGGGGACAGGCAAGTGGGTTACACTAGTGTGACACCCAACATCCTTACCCTTGCATCCTAAAGCAGAGTCTATTAGTAGGGCCTGATTACTAGGCCATACTTATTCTACATCCAGAAGTAGGTGTGTCTACATCCAGAAGCAAGTATGTCTGAATCATGAGGGAGACCTGAAAGCTTCACCATATCAGATGAAAGCAAATCAAGTTAATTATATGCAAAATACAAGAGGCAGAGAGGTAATGGTAAAATAGGACATGGGTCCCAGATCCATGGTTTAATAATCACTATACCACAAGTGTAGGCAAAATACATCAATTCTCTGTGACTTAGGCTACAGCATCTGAGCGTGGTATATAATATAAATACAAGGGGAAGGTTCTTGTGAAGATTAAATTAGCCAATCTATTTCAGGTTCTCAGGACAACTGACATACTGTAATCACCATTCAACAGAGTCATAGCAAGCCTAGGTATATGTTAAAATACTCTATGTTTACACTACCATCCTTGATGGGTGCAGCCAGCATCAGACATTAGCAGATTCTGGAACACTGACACATGTTTTGATTTATAGAAAAAGCCAAAAATTCAGATTTTAACATGAAATGTCAAGGCTTTTAAATGTTGAGAACTAATTCAGATATGGGTTATTTTAAATGAATAGTGTAGCCCAATTTGAAGGGAAAAAAAAAATCCCCAAACTGGAAATATCCCAAGAGAAACAGCACATCATTATGGAGGCCAATCAACCTTCAACCACAACTTTGGGGTCCCTGGCCCCCCTCTGCTTGGTTTCTTTCCATGCCCTTCTACCTGCTGATATTTACTTCTTGGGAATACGTTTGGGGCTTGCTTTCTTTCTTTTCTCTTTCTTTCTTTTCTTTTCTTTCAAAGTTAGAGTTGGAGCCATTCCCTCCTGGCAGACTAACCACACAAAGATAAGGAAACCAAGGTCCTTTGCTAAATACTAGTATGAATTTATGCTTTTCTAAAGGGAAAAGAGGAAGCTTTGATTTGAGAACTGCTGAGTATAGTGTGTAGGAAGCAATGTTGCTGACCTGCCCCACAATCTTCCCAAACTCTTAAAATCACTCAAATGTCCCCTAACAGAAAATTTCTCTTTCTGAAACAGTCTTGACAAGTTGAAGCTCTGCATATTAACATGATTCAACTTCTACCTAGAATCCATTCCAAAATTGTACTCTGTATAATTTTTAAGAAATGCCAAAGACAGTTACTTTCTAATAATGACCAAAGTATTCTCATTAGCTAAAATCATAAAACATCAAGGTGGACATGACTGAATATTTCTGTGACTGGAAAACTATAAAACATACATATATGTAGCCTCTTAAGTAAAATTAATTGGCTATACAGTAATTAAACCAATAGAAATAATAAAATTTAAAATATTGGAAAACTTTTCCTAAAATTTCCATTTATTTATCCTATGCTTTTTATTTTGTTTTTGAGACAGGGTTTCTCTGTATAACAGCCTAGCTGTTCTGGAACTTGCCTTGCATACCAGGCTGTCCTTTTGAACTCAGAAATCTGTCCGCCTCTGCCTCCTGAATGCTGGGACTGAAGGCGTGCCCTACCATGCTTGGTTCACTCTACACTATTAAAACAACAGAAAAGAAAAGCCCAATGTTATATGACCTTAAATTAACAATATCATTTATTATTTGGCAAATGACTAAGAGGACACAACTTTATGTGATTAGCTGCTAAGATTAATCAGGCACAAGGCATTCAGCACTTGTCCTCGAAGACCTTACAGTCTTCTGTAGGCTTGAAGTGTAATGTAAGTGCTCAGAAAACATGAAAATTCTATTTTCCTTGCATACTGGCTTCATCCCCAGATATGGTCACTTGATCTTTAGCTGCTTTCTGCTCTTACTTCCACTTTTACTAGCAGATTCCTTCTAGCCACTGACTGACAGCTTTGTATTGAGTTTTCAACTCTTTAATTATATTCAGGAGAATTATCATACTGGCTCTTCACTATATGTATTTTTTCTTCTTCTTCTTCTTCAAGATTCATTGCTTTTATAAACCCACAACTTTCCAATGATACACTGAGAAGAAACCTGACATGTAGAAAAAGTCCATAGGCTATGGTGTTAAGCGTGATCATCTCTGTTTAAGAATCTTCTGGTCAAAAGAGAAAATTTGCAAAATTTAAAACTGACCAACCAGCTCCAAACTTGAACATGTGATCTTCCTTGCTCAGCATCTTAAGTACCTGAGATTACAGGCCTATACCACTCAGGTCAGTTTATGTTAACAAATATAAAACCTTTTTCTTTAGATGTAACATTGCTTAAAGATCTAGAGTCTTAATAAATTCCCAACTGGACCAACCCAGAGGCACTGTAATTTCCTTGGGAAAATTATTGAGCTCACACAGTTCTATTAATTATAATTATGTTCACTTTTTGTTGTTGAGTTTTTTCTAGATAGGGTTTCTCTGTGTAGCTCTGGCTGTCCTGGAAATTACCCTGTAGAACAAACTGGACTGGAACTCATAGAAATCTATCTGCCATTGCCTCTGGGTGCCGGAATTAAAGGTGTGTGTCACCACTTCCTGGCAACCACTCCTACCTTTTATATCTCAGTGAAGATAGCATCTTCCACCTCATGGTCCATCTTCTTTTCTTTTCTAGTCATCCATCCTACTCCAAGTGGCAAATTCTAAAAAACTCAATTATTTTTCCTTGGCTCTTTATTTGTGTTAGTCCAGACAATCAGTATCTCAATTTAATTATTAAAAATCTCCAAGTAGGCATTCTCAAAATTACCACAGCAAAATATATAAAAGTGAAAGCTTATATTATTTCTGTCATGATCACATCATTGTTGGCTTTTAGCGTCTTGCAATATAAAAGCTATCTTTTAGCTGCTCAACCAGAGGCCAATCCAGTCACCAAAAGTCCAGATAATCTGCTCTCCTGTGGATCACCCCCACTCTCCTGCCCCCCCACCCCAAATCCCCCCCCCCATCATTGTCATTATGTGCCAAACCCCAACTCGGGCAGAGATACCATGCTACTTCTGTGGCCACACATGCCACTAGAAGTTCAGGTAGGCTGACCATGGACGTCTCCCACTCTCTCAGTGGCTCCTTCTACACTATTCCCAATTCTCCTACACGCCTTGTTACTGTGACCCAGCCCCAACTTGGGCAGAAACTCTCTGATTGCCAGAGGCAATGCAGCAGCCAGAACTCCAGGTAGGTCACCATCTGTGATGATCCCCCTACTCTCTCAGCACCACCCCCTCCGATCTCCTAATCTCCTACCACTCCTAATCACCATGTCTTAGTCCTTGGCCTGAGACCCTTGCTCAACCAGAGGCCATGATGGTCCTCAGAAATATAGCCCCCAAATTGGGTGGAGACCCTCTGCTCAATCTCAGGACACACCCAGAGAGGAATCAGAAACCAAAGAATAAAACACCCATTCAGCAAAGACAAAATAAGAAATCTGCAAAACTAGATGCCTAGATTGTAGCATAAGAACAAGATCAACAACAGCCATGGCAATATGTTGCCACCACCAGAGCCTAGCTATCCTACTACAGCAAGTCCTGAGTATTGCAACATAGCTGAGGCACAAGAAAAAGACCTTAAAACCAACTTAAAGAGGATGATAGTGGTCCCTTAAAGAAATTGAGGGAAAAAGAAATAAAAACTGGAGGAAATGAATGAATCCTGTAAAGAAAGCAAAGAGAAAACAAACAAATAGTTGAAGGAAATAAACTGTTCAAGACCTGAAAATGGAAATAGAAGCAATAAAGAAAACACAAACTAAGGGAATTCTGGAAATAAAAATATAGGCAAGAGAATAGAAACTATAGAGGCAAGCTTCATCAACATAATATGAGATAGAAGACTGAATCTCAATCATTGAAGGAAACATAGACAAAAGGACAAAATAGATATATTGGTCAAAAAACATGTTAAATCTAAAAATGCCAGAAACTAATATCCAGGAAATCTGAGGCACTATGAAAATACCAAACCTAAAAATAATAGAAGGAGGAGGAGAATCTCAAATTAAAGACCCAGAAAATATTTTTTAACAAAATCATAGAAGAAAATTTTCATAACAGAAAGGAGAAGCCTATACAGGAATAAAAAGCATACAGAACACCAAACAGATAGAACCAGAAAAGAAAGTTCCCTTGCTATATAATAATCAAAACACTAAACATACAGAATAAAGGAAGAACATTAAAAGCTATACAGGGAAAAGACCAAGTAACATATAAAGGCAGGCACATTAGAATCAAACCTGACTTTTTTTCTTTTATTTATTTTGTCCTATTGATCTATTTTTTTCTTATTTAAATTTGTAACAAGCTTGTTGTACACATCAATTCCAGTTCCTGAACCCTCCCATCCTCCCCTGTTCCCCCCACCAACCTCCAACCCATTCCCTTTCTGCTCCCCAGGGAGGGTAAGGCCTTCCATGAGGAGTCTTCAAAGTCTTCATATCATTTGAAGCAGGGCCCAGGCCCTCCACCATGTGTCTAGGCTGAGGGAGTATCCCTCTATGTGGAATGGGCTCCCAAAATCCATTCATATATTACGGGTAAATACTGATCCACTACCAGAGGCCCAATAGACTTCCCAGTCCTCCTAACTACCACCACATTCAGGGAATATATGTATTCATTTTTACATGGATATTAGCTGTTAAGTAAATGACAATTATGCTTCAATCCCCAGACCTAGAGAAGCTAACAAGCAGAACTCTGGGGGCAGGGGATGGTGTATGGTTCTCCATGGGACAGGGAAATAGAACAGATCAGGGTTATACTGTGGGTGGGTAGGAATGGGAATAGGAAGGAGGTGGTTAGCAGGGAGAGATAAAGAAAGAGAGTACTGGAAGAGACAACTAGAACTAGAGGCATTTGGGGGACAATATGGAATCCTAGTGCAGTGTAAACTTCTTTGAATCTATGATGGTGCCCCTATGGAGGAATCCTATTAATAGAGGATATGGGGCATGTTCATCTTCTGTAATCAAGCAAGGTTTCCAGTAATAGAACTGGGATACTAACCTAACCACAAAACCTTTGATCTACAATCTGTCCTTCTGCAAGATGTGCTGGGGCAATGGTGGTGCTGAACTTGTGTGAATGATCAATCAATGTCTGGTCTAATTGAAGGTCCACACCATGAGTGCCATGTCTGACACTGCCTGGATGACCATGAACTGGAGGTTGGATAGGTTAGAGATCTAGGATAGAACCAAACACAACGGACAAAACAAAAACAAACCCAGAAATGATCCCTAATCATATTTTGCTACACTATCAGATTGGTGCCAAGTCCAGTCATCATTAGAGAGGCTGCTCCTGGCAGCTGAAGGGAGAAGCAGAGACCTATAGACAAGCATTAGCTAGAGCCTAAGTTGTAGATCTCCTCTATTGGAGCTTGAGGAAACCCATGGAATGAGGGGGAGGAGGAACTGGGGGAACAAGAGGGATCAAGGACATGGGGAGACATGGCCCAAGGAATCAACAAAGCAAGGATCATGGGAGCTGAGACTGAATGGGAAAACAGGGACCTTGAATGGGTCTGCGCTAAGTCCGCTGCATATGTTATGGTGATTGTTTTGGTGTTACTTCTGACAGTGGGAGTGGGAGTGTTTTGCCAGCTTTTGAGATTTTCTTTCTACTGGATTGCCTTGGCCAACCTTGATGTGAGTGTTTGTACCTGGTCTTACAGTTGATATCCCTTGGAAGCCTGATCTCTTTTCTCAGGGGAAAAAGGGGGTGGGGATGATTTAGTGGAGAGGCTCCCTGGTTAAAGAATGGTGCACTATCTGCCAGGTAATGTTGACAATCTCATCAAAAGTGGAATTCCTACTGTGTTTGTGTGTTTTGCTTCTGTCTCCTGGTAGCTCCTTCAAGGGTTGCTGATCGGACAGAGACATGGGCACCGCTTCACCTGGGCCTGTCTGCTCTGAATGGTCAGTATCATTGGCATTCCGAGAACTTTGCAGTCACTTGTTTCCTTGTTATTAACAACTTTTAAAGAAATACAGAACAGGGGACTCATTGTGGGGGTCAAGGTGGGTGTAGTGGTAACCTCACCTCTGATGCATTTCAAGTACATGACTTTGAACTTGTTGAGTTTAACTTAGATGACATGGTGAAGCAGCTGGTGTTGGATGATCCTTGGTTCTGAAAGACTGAGAAAAGTTACAGAATAACTTCCTCTAAGAAGAAAAACAGCATTTTATTCATGTATTTCTATTTGTTTAACTTTGTTCTCCTTTGCTGGGAATAACTTGACATGAATCCCTTGTCTATATAGTCTACCCCCATCCATCCCATGAGCTTCGGTCCAAGCATCCTTATTTTCTTCTAGAAGACTTAGGAGCATATGTATGTATGTATGTATGTATGTATGTATGTATGTATATGTATATGTATATGTATATAAAATCTTATTTTACATAAAATCATAAAATCTCAGTTCTCTTTCCCTCCCATCTTCCCATGCCCTCCCACTGACCCCACTATCCCATCCCCCATCCATTCCCCAGGGAGGAATTCAATTGCATGAAGGGAGTATAGACTAAATCCATGAGGATAAGGAACAGATATCATTTATCAGACTATTTAGTATACCACCTGGCATACTATGTCAGCTTCATGGATGTTTGTTTTAAAAAGACCCAGTTATGGGATTTTAGAAGAAGAAATGGAGAGTTGGGGGGTGGATATGAAAGTTAGATTTGATTCTTTTCTGTTGCTAATGTCTTCCATTATTAATCTATCAGCTAACCAACTCATTTTTTCACTCTATTCAACCTTCAGTGTGGTTTCAGCAAAGGTGGAATGAATCCAGACTCACCACCATAACAAAGATGTGTTCAGCACACCAGCTGGCTTCTCCTGTTCTTACCTGGCTTAATTCCATTCTTAGAATGGATCACTCATTACTGTTTCTGCCACAAATATGGTTTTACTATCTGATTCTTATTGTCAATTAGTATGAGCTTATCAGTGTATCTGGAATATTTACCTCATACCATGCAATCAGACCTTTCCCATCATCCTTTTATTTTGCTCATTCATCCCTCTTTAAGAGCATCTGAAATCATTTTAAATTTTTATCACTCCAGAATATAACTTTTCCTCGCAATTCTGTACCTTTTTGTTTTAATATCTATGTTTTTAGTATCACTTCTCAAGAAACACTAAAATAATCCCATCTAACTTTCTGATCACAAGTATAATAATAAAATATCACAAAAACTTAGCTGATATAGGTAAAGTATAATCTAATCTATACTATCAAACACAAGGCTGAAACCATTATTAGGTAGACCCAGACAGTCTCAGAATCATGCTTTTCTCCACAACCACAATTTGTAATCTTCTCTGGTAGGCAGAAGGTATTTTGATAGCCTATAATTTTTACATCACTCCCAAGAAAATATCTCTGCATGCCTAAATTGTATGACTTGTCTTTAAGAAAAGAAAATTATTGAAAATTAAGTTTTCAACATACTATGGACATACTGTTAATGTCCAACCACATAAACAAAACAAAAACAAATTAACAATTACCATTTCACTTTCAAAATGTTTACAAACATTTCTCTTCTAAAAGTAAAAAAAATAAAGACTTTTAATAACATTTAAGAAAACTTTTTGACAAATTATTGAAAATTCAAGCCATCCTGCAAAAAATAATATTATTTTACTGATACCTTATGATCTGGAAGTTATATTATTTTAGGAACTGTCCCCATTAAATATGAATCCTATGAATTTAATTATTGATATAATCTGGAAAAACTAATTGAAAATAATTTGAAATCACATAATTTTATTTTTATAGCTGTGAGTTTAAGAACACAAAATATCTATTTTGTCTGGGAATTTTATTTTCTCCTTTTAGAATTCTTATTTTATAGGTGACATTGTTTTCATAAAATGGGAACTGAATGGTCATGTTAATTATGATTGTGCCCTGGGCAAAGCTACCGTTTGAACAGTCTCCTTCATTTCTTCCCACATTTTCTTTAAATTATTGTATTAACTAGATGGCCAGAGATAAAAATGAAATTTCTGGTTTGTTAGCCTCCATGACAACACAGGCAAGTGTGATGGTAGATTAGCTAGCAAAGTTTGCAATAGAGTCACAGCAATGATAGCAGCAATGGTGAAGTGGAAAGAGACTGGCATCAGCACTGCATTTAAAGCCGTTTCTGAACTGTAACATGTCAGCATGCATTGTTTGTGCTGCGAAGTTCTCTGAAATTCTAGAAACTTGGATTTTTAGCTAATGTTCTAGTGGCTAAGCTACAAAACAAATATTTTGATTGGTCAGTGGAGGTTTAAAATATTTCTGTATTTTTGAAAACTTCTACTTTGGAATTTACAATTCTCTAACAACAAAACTTCTTCAGGGAAGGGAGTTAGTATGTCTTATTAATGTTAATAACCCATTCAAGAGCCATGTAAATTAACAGCTAAGCTCTGAATTCAGGGGGTGCGTAATGAAAACCAGACAGAGAAGCTAATAGGAAATTTAACACAGGGCAAATGTCATTATTGTTGTAAGAAGTATACTATAATCAAAATGTTTCTGAGTCTCGGCCAATGACCTACAGTAATAATGCTTGGTTGACCTTATTTTAAAAATAATTTTTCATTACTAATTCAGTAAGAGTTCCCTTTTCAGTCATCAAGCATAAATAATGAAGAAAAAAATTAGTACCTGATTCTTCATGAAGGATTAAGAAGTGACACAAGAAACACTGGCTCATTAAAGAAGGCTTCTGGTACAAAGCCACAATGAACAGGGAAAGAACAGGGGAAATTAAAAACAACAAAACAAAACAAACAAACACCTTTCAAAGGTAAAGAAGTACAGTTACTTTTGGCAAGAAGAAAAAAAGAGAGAGAGAGAGAGAGAGATGTGTCCAAAGTCATTGGATAACATTCCTTCTATAGAACCTACCATCTTAAACAGGTCAGGGGATGTGTTTTGAACACTGGAAGGCAAACTGATTACATTCTGACTAGAAAGAACTTTAAATTTGTATGATGTCGTCACCATATTTGGAACATTACTCCTGGAGGCCACTTGCATGCTCAGACATAAAGTCCTCATGGCAGTCTCTACAGTAGGGTTTCACTTGTGAGCCTAGCCTGCCCTTCCTATTCTCTGGTTAGATATTCATGGGAACCTAAATTTGAGGAGAACTCAAGAAATAATCTCTTCATCAACAAAACACCAAAAAACCCTATTTAAAAATGGGGTACAGAATTGAAGGAAGAATTGTCAATAGAGGAAATCAAAAAGGCTGAAAGACACTTAAGAAAGTGCTCAACATCCTTAGCTATCAAGGGAAATGCAAATCAAAACAACTTTGAGATACCATCTTACTCCTGCCAGAATGGCTAAAATTAGAAACACCAATGACAACTTATGCTGGAGAGGATGTGGAGAAAGGGGAACACTCCTCCACTGCTGGCTGGTGGGAGTGCAAACTCGTACAGCCATTTTGGAGATCAGTATGGCGATTCCTCAAGAAAATGGGAATCAGTTTACCACAGGACCCGGCAATTCCCCTCTTAGGCATATACCCAAATGATCCAAATCCATCCATGTGCTCATGATATGGATGAACAAAGACATGTGCTCAACTATGTTCATAGCAGCATTATTTTTAATAGCAAGATCCTGGAAACAACCTAGATGCCCCTCAAGTGAAGAATGGATAAAGAAGATGTGGCACATATATACAATTGAAAACTACTCTGAGGAAAAAAATAATGGAATCTTGAAATTCGCAGCAAGTGGACGACACTTGAAGAAACCATGCTGAATGAGGTAACCCAGTCACAAAAAGAGGAACATGGTATGTACTCGCTTATATATGGATTTTAGACCTAGAGCAAAGGATCACCAGCCTATAATTCACACCACTAGAGGAACTAGGCTATAAGGTGTATTCTAAGAGATTCATATAAGGTCCCTCACAGAAGGGGGAAGGGACAAGTTTTCCAGAGCACATGGGGAGTAGGAGGGAGAAGAGAGTAGAGAGGGAACTAGGAGAAAGAGAAGGGGATGAGAGGAAAGCACATGGAACTAAGAAGTTCGAGTCAGAGGAGGAATAAATGAGGAGAGAGAGAGAGAGAGAGAGAGAGAGAGAGACCATAAAATAGGGACCCATTATAGCTTTGAAGAGAAAATTGAACCTAAAGAAATGTCCCAATACCTACAAGACTAACTCCAACTAACCATTTGAGCAACTGTGGAAAGGACACCATAAATGCCCTTCCCTGATAATGAGATCAACGACTAACTTATTCACCATCATGGAGCCCTCATATAGTACCTGTTGGAAACAGAAGCAAACACCCACAACTAAATACTGAGCCAAACTAGAATCCAGATGCAGAGAGGGAGGGCAAAACCACACTGCAGAAACACATAGAGACAGCTGTCCTGAACGAGGTGGAGTAACAGGCCTCCAGACTGATAGCTGGGAATCCAGCATGGGATTGACTCAGATCCCCTGAACACGGGCCTTAGCTAGAAGAACTGAGCAGTCTAAGGGAATTCAGACAGTGGAACCAGGATATATGCATGGTGCACAAAAGGACTTGCGGGCATATCCCCCATGGAAGGATACTCCCTTAACCTAGAGACAGGAGAGAAGTCCTAGTCCCTACTTCAAATGATTTGACAATCTTAGATGACCCCTCCTGGATGGCATCACCCTACATGTGAGTGGGGAGGATGGGAAGGGAGGGTGGTCAGGGTGCATGGGGGGGGGAGGAGGAAGGAAAGAGGAAGGAAGGGAGAAAGAGAGAAAGGATGAGGTAACTGGAATTGATATGTAAAGTAAAAATAGAGGAAAAAAAAGAACAAAAAAATAAAAAAGCCAATACATTTAAATATCTCCCTAAACATCTTTAATGTAATTTCAGCAGCAAATTGTTCAATTTAGACAATTTTTGCACTTTGAAATGGAGTCCCCTACTCTGCATATATGTATTTGGGAGTTTGTATTAAAAGTATAATTTGAAAAAGATATGAAGAAAGTTGTATACACACCTTACCCCCATGTGCTAAGATTTTTTTAGAAATCATCTTTTTAAAAATGTTGTGTATGTGTATATGTGTGTGTGTGTCCAACACTGTCATACATATGTATGAGTTTGCATGTGAATAGCATGGCACATATCCCTGCAGGTGCACATACAGGCCATCATGTGTTCTCTATCCCTCTCCAATTTATTCCTTTGAAGCAGGGTCTCTTCCTGAACGTGTAGTTTATATACTCAGCACAAATCAGGAGGTGGGCAGTCAGCAAGTCCCGGCTTACAAACGAGTGGGAGCTCCTCTGTCTTGTTAGATGAATAGCAGAATCTGAACTCAGTCCTTCACTATAGTGTAAAGTCATCTATCTAAGCTGCTTGTTAAGATTTGACTGCACAAAATATTTTTTAGTCCCAACAAAATGCCTTTTCTTTCTATAAAATATATATCAAACTCAGCATGTCTGAATCAAAATCTTTCCCCATTCTCTTTGCAGATGATCACACCTAGGGTCTTCCACACTAGTCCCATCCTCACCTACTACTGAGCTGCACCCAAGTCCTTCAATCTTCCTAACATTTGCTATAGTTCTCCTAGTCTTTACAGTTACTCAGATTAAAATAAGTTGAGCGTTGAGTGTCATTTTTGACAGTTTTTTTTTTTTTTTGTATTCTATGACCAATTCTTTAGCAAATTTTGTTTGTTCTACTTAAAAATATGTTGAATTTGGCCATTTTTCTACCAACACTATGCTACCCATTTGCCTAGGTGGTTTTATAGCTATCATTTTATTTAAAATGACAACTGGTTTTATCCATTTAACTGCTGTGGAAAATGAGGTTTCAGAGAGATAACACAGCTCCCAAAGTGGCATGCATAGGAAACAAAACTGAGATGTGAAAGCAGCCTGGAAAATTCTCAAGTTCTTGTTCTTTCTTATATTCATTGATTTTTTTTTTTAATCAGGTATAAATGAGCTGGCTCAGGGGTTAAGAGCACTGACAGCTTTTCCTGAGGACCTGAGTTCAATTCCTAGCACTCAGTTTTCATCTCACACACCCATATGTCATGTCACAACCATTTGTAACTTCAGTTCCACAGGATCTGACTCCCTATACTATGTGGTATAGACACATGTGGCTAAAACATCTATACACATTTCTTTTAAAAATAAGGTTTAAAAATGGACTTTTAAAACTTGGTAGATGATGTTGTGCTTCTAAGAAATTATTTCCTTTCTTCTGATTTAAGACAACCAGTTTCACTGATTTGTTCTTCATAAACTTTTACAGGTATGTGCACATGCTTTCAATACTCAATAAACAAAAGAAAATAACATGATAGTTATGTCATTCATGGCAAATTTAGCCATGTCACAGCTTTGAAAAGAAATTCAATTAAAGAGTTGTTGGGTGGTGACTTGAAGAAAAAGATTATTTATCCCATTCCATTCTACATAGCCAGGAGCCAGACAGAGAAGCAGCTGGGTGCAAGGAAGCATTAGGGAGCTAAAGCTAGGGTACCGCCAGGGAAGAAGGTGGCAGCTGGGAGTGGGGAGGGTTTCAGCATCCAACATTTAAAAGGATCCAAACAGGAAAATGCCAGCTGGAAGAAAGAGGGTGCTAGGCATCCAGTAACCTTCTGGTAAGACCAATTTTCTGTCTGGTATAACAGAAAACACACACCACATGTTAAGTATCCCAGGTTTTGAAGAGGGGAAAAGTGGAATTTCCCTACAATTATCATGTTTATTCTATGAGCGTTACCTCTAAAAGGGAAGGCACCAGTGAGGATGACCTATTATTAAGTCAGCATGTTTTGCCCTATGTCAGTATCAGGATGGTTCTTCTGAGTAACAAAATAATATGCCAAACAGACCTTTAAACATTTCATATGCTCCCTAATTTAAACTAGGAATATGATGGTCCCTTAATGCAATTCTGTTTTTAAAGGGTTTATCATTAAAAGGGTTATGTGACTTCATTCCATTAATACACACAGGCATGCATGAGCACATACACCCACACAGACGCATAGAGAGTGAGATCTATACTTAAAGCATATGTGGCATCTAAGGATTGGGGTTTAAACTCTCAGTTGATCAGCTCCAGAGGCCTAATTTTGCAATCAGCTAAACCTACAGAACATTTTCACCAAGTGCTGCAAATCAGCAAAATATTAAATGGATCTTGAAAAAAATGATTATGAATCCACAGTTCTGTTTGACTGTATAATTCTATTTAAGATTAAAATTACTATCATAAAAGGCCACTTTCTGAATGTAATTCCACAAAAACATCATCACAAAAGCTTTTACTGCTATTTATGTCAGAATGTATTTTAAACAGTTCTAATCATTTACCTTTGTGGACACTTAATTAAAATTACAAAACCAATTTTAATCTGTAGTCCAATTAATATGCAAATATATGCAAATGTGGTAAATCAAGGTGGTGATTAAGTTAAGGACACTCTATTTCATGTCTGCTTTAAGTGTGAAAACAAACAATCTTTTTTGTAATTGTACTGATGGATTGTGATGTTTATAGGGTTAGTATGGGGTACAAATGTTTATGCATCAACATTATGCCAAAACAAAGATTTTATACTCTGGAGTGATTTAGCATCCAGCATACATTCAGATGCAACAAAGTCATTTTGCAGTCATCTTGTGAATTAGAATAAGGTCAAAGCAAAGTTAAATTTCTATGTCATCCATTTGTATGGCTATTTAAAATTCAACAATCACTTTCTGATGTGTTAGGTAAGAGCCAAGAAGTCTCAAGAATGGCATATTATCTCCCTTTATCATTTACTGTTTCTAATATACTGGTTTATCTTTGATACTATTACAGCAATCATTCTCTCATTAAGGTACAAAGATATTCAGCCTTTTAACCCCTCTTTTTCACAGGTTTTAAATACAGAGAGTACATCTAAAATCCAAGTGACCACTGCAGCTTGTAGAAACGCACAACACACTCTCAGCATCTGCTTGTTCTCCCCTTACTGCCTAGGAATTCTGAAGAACTAGCTCCCAGAGCACTGTTGAAAAGGGCACATGTGTAAATTTTGAAAGGATTTCTTAAATGCATGTTTAATATTATAAGGATATTTTTAATTTAAAATGTCCTTCCAAACAATATTTTCTGAATTTTCAAAAAAAATCTATTTTGAAATATGTATGTTATAAAGATAAAGACAACATAGGTTTATTTTCTGAAAAAGAAACTGTAATCTTTGGTTTTAAAGTCCTAGGTTCAATCCCCAGAAAAGGAAAAAGGGAAGACAAGAAGACAGGGAAAGAGAGGGAGAGTGAAAGGTAAGTCTCAAAGCTTTATTCCAAATGAAATACCTTTTAACTACTTTGCAACTAATTTGTACCAGAAAAGCATTAAGAACAATATACTGATCATAGTGCTTTAGTGCAGATGTGATTGTTTTCAGTTTTGAAAGGATACAGAACTGCCCATATACATTTTATGATGATTGTAAGAAGAAACTTGGGTATAGTATGTTTGGTTACTAATATATCACAATTCTAAAATATTCTTTTCAGCATTAAGCAGTCAGATATTGATGAACAATTTCAGCAATGCAGAATCAATCAGAATTTCTAAACACTTCTTGCCAGACATATTTTCTTTTTACAGTTGCATTATTTGAAATAATCCTTCCTACTTATGATTGAAGATTTAGTCATGTATAGTTTCTTATTTCACTTTGAAAAATGGATGTGAAGTTGCAGTTATCCTATCATTTTTGATACTCTTAATTTAAAACTACTGCTGCTTTGAAGATAGCAAAATAAGCAATTTACTTTAGAGTTATGTTTATTAAATCATGTAATATTGTCCTTAACAAGCTTCTAGAAACTTCTCCCTCTCAATCTAATTAATTTTACCATTACTAAACTTTCTAAGAACACAGATACTAATAAATGCTGACTGTAATTGCTGTGTCTATTTTTCCTTTAACTGTTCCACTGTTACTGTCATTATTTTGCATTGTATAAATTCTCACAAATAAGTCATTCTCCTAAAATAGTTTTTAAATGAAATTGTATACAACAAACCATTAAGTTCATCTCTCTCTCTCAGAGTAGGTGTTTAGGGACTGTAATTTCCTAAATGTATCTAGTACCAACATATTGAATTATGAAACAGTCTTCATGAGATGATGCACCTAAGACAGCAGTTTACATTTCTATTAACAAACTCTATCTTCATTACAGTACAAGGACAAAGCAGGACTCCCTTTCCCAATCTAGATCCAACAGTGAAATAGATAGCACAATGCAACACAAAATGAAATAAAAGGTACATAATATGCACTGCATTAAGTATTAGAAAAATATAGCAAGCACAAAACTGCAGAACCAACAGTGTAGAGCGTAGTGTTAAGACAATGGGCCATCTCATTAACAGCAATGAGTACAGCCTGAAAGTTAATCAATGAAATTAAGTCAGTGTTTCTTTCTTTCTTTTTAAACCTTTTACATGGCTTTTCTTAAGTTTTTCTCCTTTTCTAAAATTAATTTTTTTCAGTGTAAAAAATGTCATCTGTATTATAATCTAAAAATTATGTTACCCAATATAGTGGAAACTCTGAGCCAAAAAGACAACTCCTCTGGTCCAGTTCTGCTAGGAATATGTCACAAAATTGTATTAACTGGTAAACAGAATCCTGACATGACACTGGAAAACAAAGCATTAATGAATAGGAACACAGATCAAAATATCATCTAATTAAGAGGCCATCATGATGGGATATCCTGCTGGCTTTATGTGGGAAAAGAGGGCTGTTATTACAGGATTTTGAGAAAACCCATAGGTTTACACTGTACAGTGTAAACTAATAGTAGGCATGGAAGAAGAGGTTTAAAATATTTTTTTTTACTAAAACAAAGCATTAACAAAGAACCAAAAACTTGTTGTATTTATAGAAGTTTATTAAATACATTGCCACTATTTTTTTCATCGTTAGACTATTACAAAAAACAAACCCAGAAACCTTTTTTTTTTTTTTAAATGGTAAGTTTTAGGAAGAAAATGGTGTTAAATTTTTAATAATCATTATACTAAAGTACTAATTTTGAAAAAATAAACATTTTTTATTATTGTATATTTGGTGTGGTCAGTTATGTACAAATAACTCCAGTTGTGTTTAACACATCTAGTTTATATTTCCTAACCACAATCCTCTTTCAGATTGGACAGATGGTTTCATAAAAGGGTAAAGTTTACAGAAATGGATTCTTGTTTTTTTTCATGTAGTTTACTGATAATCATGCCTAAATAAACTGATCTGACCTTGGGAATGTCTCACATTCCTTAGAGCAGCCCTTTTGAATAATCACCAAAACCTACACATCTGAGATGATATTGGACCTCCTCCCAGAAAAGCCTTCATCCTAATGGCCACCTAGGGGGATTGGAAGGCCCTGCAATTTCTCCAGATTTCCAGGAGGCTGAATACTGCCTGTGCCAGGATCAGTCCTTGCTGTCCCGGTGCCTTAGGTGGTGGAAAATTAAAATGAACCAATCACACAGAATAATAGAGCATTATCCTCAGGGTGTGGTTTCTTTTAATAATCAACAATATTTCCTGAAATGCATTACTCTTAAATCCCAGAAGTTCACAAAAGGGAGAGAGTGAGAAAACAGTGAATATCCAGCCCTATTGCAATCAAGGATATACAGCCAGTTCAGGAAAGAGAAGCCAGAAAAAGCCTTCGCATCTGTTTGCCATTCAAGACCCAACCCTAGAGTAAATCATCTCAGAAACTCTATTGAATCTACAATTTTCTCCAGCTAGTGTGTTTATTTCTTTGCTCACACGAAATGCCACGTATCCAAAACCTGTGGGTCCGAGAACAAGCAATCTAGAATAAGACTCCATCTTTACTTTGATTATAGTTTTATGTGGAGAAAAAAAAACTCTCATGTTCAGAGGGGTTAAAGAAGTTGCATTTCATATTTTGCTTGGGACCTGCTCTTCCAAGTATGGTTTCATTGTAGTATGTCCCAAAATAAAGTAGTGTCTGTGTGTATAAGACCTAACCCCGTGAAAAACATTCTTACTTTCTTATTAGCACAACTAAAGAAGTCTTCATATTTTCAGCTACCCAGACAAACCTGAGGATTCTTTTTAAATTGGATGTAATTAAGTACCTACCATTTACTGAGAATGAAGAGAGTAGAAGGGACAACTTTTGCAGAATCATTCAATTAGTTTTAACACAGACAGAGCAGCAGGAGAGCTATTCAAGAGCTAACCAGGAATTGTTCTATTCCACAGAAAGAAAATCTGTCCTTAAAAATCATATCAGAAATCCATAACACAAGATCAGACTCAAGGAAAGAGCAGCTCAAGTCTGAAGGAGATTCCTCTAATTTTGTAGTTGTTAGCATACACATGACAAGCTTGGAGACTACTTTTCAGGACTGAGAAATTTTCAACAGAGCTTGGAAATATAAAGACAAGACTCCTGTGATTAGTGAAGACAGACTAATCCATTAGGCCCACACAATTACTGCTCCTATGGGTTAAAATGAGCTGGACTATCTAGGACTAGGTTTCATGGTGCTGAAAGCTTATTCTGACATTTGCCCATTTCTGCCTATACTCAGAAGAGAAGCCATAAAACCGTTTCCCAAGTGAAATCTTGGGAGTGATAATCTTTATTAATACCAACAATATCATGTATATAATATTTCTTTAAGTTAATTGGATGTTGTAACTTAGTAACACAGAAAATCCAAATGGACATTTACCTATGGTGACCCAACATACCTGAAACATCTAGGAATGAAGAGATAATTACTTTTACAAGCAGAATTAGTAGTTAAAACTAATGTATTAGGGAACAATTTTTTTTTTATTTCTTTGGAAAAAAAAAAAAAAAACAGAACATAGTGCAGCCAAAGTTATATGATGATAGCAACCCTGAATAAATTTCAGGGCCATCATATTGTTACATACAGTTTAACACCAAGTCATATATGGACAATAAACTTTAGCAACTGCCTAAGAGACAGAGAAGTTTTGGGTTCATAAAAAAGGATTGAGGGGTAGCAGTGGGCAGGAGAAACCCAGGTGAAGCTTTCCCAGATAACAGTAAATATGGAACAATGATTTTATTAATAAGGCTCCAAACTTACCAATTTCAGCTGGGAGAAATTAAGGTTAACACAGACAGATAAGACTGCTAAATATCAATTTCCCTTGAAGTATTCTTTCCCAAACAAAAACTTGATGATTGACTCCTGATGAAACTAATAGGAATGAACAGAACTTAGTACAAAAAACTCCATGTCCCAGTTCTATAGAGTTAGTCATCAATTTATTAAATGTATGGACTCTGTAGGTACCAAGTCCTATACAACCACTTTACAAATGAGGGGACTGAGGAGGCTGTGTAGTATTTGAATGCTTTGTCTAGTCACATGGCTAGTAGTCACTAGAAGGCTGAGGCTTACAAGCTGTCCCTGGTCATCTAGTATAAAGCTCTCTTTGGTTATACCAAATGTCAATAAAGAGAATATGCTTGTGATTCATTTGTTGGATAACCACACAATCACAAAGTAATTGTGACCAAAGGTACACGAATATACACATGAATATAAATAAAAACTGAATAGGTAAAATATTGCTAAATGCTTGCAAGAGTTTGGGGAAAGTGATAGGATTAGGGATCTTCTACTTTTAATCTTATCTAGAAACAATGTAAATACCAAATTGAATAATTAGTGTTCTGTAATGATATACTAAAATGCATAATTTATTTGAAAATTAATAAAAAGGCAAAAGCTAAATTTCTTAGGAGTGGTTCTGTTATGTCCCCAGTCCAACTTCTTTCCATTCTCGTTATGCAAACTGGAGAACACAGAGAACTTGCCAACATCACTTAACTGAAAAATGTTTTAGCTTTACTTCTCAGGATGAGGACAATTAAAGATAAACTGACCGCTGGAATGCATATACTTTTCAACTCTTACACAATTGGGATTTAACCAGGCTTCTAATTGGAAATATAAAAATCACAGAATTTTGAAACACAGGAGGATTTAGACAGGATCCAGTTTGATGATTTCACTTTCACATTCAGACACTGAGGTCATGAAAGGTTAAGTGATGAGTTTGACCACACACAGCTAGTTAGTAGCACAGCTATAACTCCAACCAACTGCCTGGAGCTCTTTTTACCATGGCAAGCATTTATAGCATTATCCATGACATAAGTAATGCCATCCAAAAACATTTCAGGGGCCATAGATGGGCACAGAGCCAGCTGTCAAGAATTATGAACCCAATAAACGAGGGGAGGTTTAACTCTTGGGCACAGCCAAATTATGCAATCACTTCTGCCCAAGTCTTCTCCTTGATGTACAGATATTTTTGACATATATGTTGCAAAGAGTGAAAAAACTCATGCTTTGCCAAGTTTGATGGTTGCAAAGTTCAATTAATTTTGAGAGATCAACACTCCGTAAAACTGTGAGCCTACAACTGATTGTGACTGATGGCTATAAGCTAAAGCTTTCACAAAGTTTTTCACAGGACATGAAGAGGACAGTACTACCTGAAACTTTGAAAAGGAATACAATTTCCAGGAAGCTAACTCATAAGCCAAGATAATGAATGTAGTGTGAATGTGTGCATGCTTTGGGAGAAATACAGGAGATACAGAAGGTGAGGGAGTTGAAGAGGATGTTTAGCTAGCCAAAACATAATGTGTCTTTGCACATCAAGTGTCATTTGTCTTGACTGATTATACTGAAAGATATGCTTCTACGCCCAAACTATTACAACTTCATCAAGCATGGATATAACAAAAATTCACATGAATTATTTTGAAGCTCTTAAACATCCGATCTTTTCATGTATTTTGCTCTTGGAAGGCATTTTCATATATTTTCATTAATGATTCATTTTTCAAAACGATGGATGCTATAAAGAGAGAAACACAAATGAAACATGAGGTCACCTCAGCACTCACAAAGTGACAGGACTCTGTAAACTGTACTTAGTGGCTCCACATGACTAAGAGAAAAGTGCTGTTTGCACCTTTCATTCAATTCATTCACACATTTAATTCTATTGCCAAAAGTGCTGATGTGTCTTATGTTCCTTTGCACCACACCAACAGTGGCATTTTACATCCCAAGTCCAGATAATACTGTTTCAGCAAGACCTCTTCTTTAAACAAGCAGAGCTCTACTTTCAGGCTCAGTGTGAAACAAAACCAGAGTGAAGCACTGGTGGATGGCTGTGGCAGCCTATCTTTACTGTACAGCAAATCCTGGACAAAATTATGGGAAATGGTTTCAACAACTATCCTACTAATCAAAAGTGGTCAAGTGCTGCTTACTTGAGACTACAGTCCCAAACTGAAGGAGGTTTAAAATAGTCCATTCAGAAATCAACTTCTACAAGGGAAGGAAACGAGAAATTCCACAGTCCTTGTTACACTGAGGATAGAAGAAGTCATACACAGATGACACAGGACTGATAGAAAATTACTAACACTGGTTACCAACATGCATTCTGCAGTTTTGAGGATGTTAAGGGACTGTGTTTAAGGATAACCAGTTTTCCAATTAAATCAGTAAAATAGTAAAGAGGAATACAATCTTTTCACATATTTGAGAAATGTGGATAATTTTCTTTTGCCACATGTTCTTAGAAAATATAAGAGAAAAACAGAATTTATAAAATTAAAACCAAATTACAGTCCTTCAATGTTATGAATGACTGTTATAATCATTGCTTTATTCTGTGCTATCAGATACAAAGTTCATCTTCTCCCAAATAGCAAATTACAGACTGTACACAACGGATTCAAAGATGGCTAAATTTTATAAAATTTGCACACCTTGGGACATTTATATTAACTAATTAAAATTCAAGCTAATTAGAACTAGAACCATGTAACGCAAGATGAAAAGACAGACAGCTCATATGATACAATATGACTCTCTAGGTATTTTCACTTGAAACAGTGCAGGCTAAAAAATGTATCAGTACTCATTCTGCATATGACAAAGCCACACTCACAGTACAATGTCAACTCCAAGAGTGAAATAAACAAGACACCAAAGAAAGTCGCACACAAAATTTAATCCACAGTAAAAAATTAGAGAACATGAAGGTCGTAGGAGTCAATAATTCCTCATTTTCCATTCCTCAGGCTCATCCATAGGCAGGCAGCATCACAGCATTTAGTTTTTCCTTATCTACTACTCAGTGAGAATAGGTGAAAAGATTTTCACACAATACTACTCATATTTGCTTATTTGCTTACTTGCATTCAATTAAGTCTCCTATAATCCTTATTGAGTTATAAATCAGCATTATTCATAAATTTATTAAAGGTCTGAATTAGTAAATATCTATGTGCATACATATGTGTAAACACCTATTTGTGTATTTGTCTATATAGACACAGCTCAGATACAAAGACAAAAAATTATGTTTATTATCTTAACGGTTGGGAGTGTTCTGGCTTATCTAAAGATTAAAAAAAAACTTTATTATTTTAATTTTTACAACCACAAAAAGAATTTTATAATTTTGTTTTGGAGAGTTTTACCCTGAATGGACAAAATTCCTTTCATCATTTAAAATATGCTTTATTGTTTTATGCTTGCAAATTGCAAGGATTTAAACAATGGTAGAAAAAAAGAGACTTCAGAAATTTTAAGTCAAAGATAATGTGTTAAAATGTCATTGACAACATAATTCAGATATTCATCATATTCCAGAATTTGGCAACTATAATTCGAAAGCTCTGGCTCAATTTGGCCTGGAAGGAGAGTATGCTGCACTCTGAGCAGACGAGTGCACTCATTGACTGCTCAGTTCACAGTCTCCGAACACAACACAATCTACCAAGAGTCAGCTTTCATAATTCAACAGTACAAAGTCTGCAAACACATGTAACCTAGATCCATATTTCCCAGTGACAGCATATGATAGCAGAATGTGAAGTATTAATGCTGGTGTCACTACAGTCCTACACTCTACTGCACTTTAAGAGAAAGCAGCTGCTGAGATGAAATGTGTGCCAACTGTCTGAAGACAGAAACATAAGAAACATTCCTTCTGTTACAAAAGGATAGACACACAAACAGACTTGCTTTAGATGCTGTGAGCACAAAGTTTCCTACTTTTGCCTTTTAAATTTCTCAGAATACACTCACCAATTCTACATACACAGAAAATGTGCATTTAAGCAACTTATCTCCTTTCTCATAAGAGTAATCCTACAAAGAGCCTGTGATTGCACCTCTGCAAGTCAGAGAGAAGAAAACCTGACTTTAATGAAACACAGTCTATATTATCTGAGTTCACACATCTAGGGAAATATAATTTCTATCTATGGAACAGATAACATTATCTAACTGAACAGTTTCATATTAAAAACATATGGTCCTTAGGTCTTTCAATGAATACTTCCTTTGGGATCTTTATATATTTATTATATTGAAATAATCACCTGATTTTTTTTTTAATTTTCACATATTTCTGTAAAAGGCAGGTTGTCTCTTTCCCTTACCAGGAACCTGATAGGTTTATTGTTTTGAATAAACCATTTGCAAGGGGTGAATTTCATACATTCTAAAGTGGCATTTTGCTTTTTCTCTTGATATAAAGATTGACAATTTGTTGAAGAACCATGACATACTGATTGGTATAGGACATATTCTTAATGAAATGGAGCAAGGTGAACCAAGAATAATACTGACACCCTTTAAACACAGCCCTACAATAATACTAAGCATGTGACATAATCTGAATGAACTTGTTATAATTCACTTAAAAACTAGTATACCTTATTGACCCCCTTTATCAAACAATTTATTGTGCATTTGCAAACTGGACAATGAAATAAAGGAGGTAAAGTATTAACAGTGACACTATTTGGCAACCTCATAGTGGAGTTCATTCAAAAGGCAATTTTAAAATTGAATGAAGAGGTTTGACTAGGCAATAAAAACAGCCACAATGCCAGTGAACAGTACTTAGGAGGAAAGCCTCTAATTATCCTATTTATAAATCAACAGTAATTTTACTGATGACTTCTTGTAGGTGATTAAAATAACTTCAAATTTTTTGACTAGATCATATGCATTTTGTTAAACTATAATTTAAAATGTTATTGATTGTTTGAAAATGATAAAAAGTTGAAAGCAAGAATGAGACAGCATTTCTAGGTAGAAACATTCCTATGATCTTCCGCAACATAATTATAGCACTGCCCTTGGGGAAGGGGATTTTATTTTATAATGAGAATGTTTACACTGTTATGGGGTTCAATCTATCTGGGAGGGAAGGTTAAACTTCTTTCCATTAAAGACAGTCTTATAATGAAAAGCTCTGAAAGGAGAATGGAGTCTAATATAGTGGATGTAATGGCCTATTAAATGATTCACACACAAAAAAATGAATCAAATTCATTGTATCTCACTGCTGTTTTATGACAAAATTGTTGAAAAATAAAACTATTGTCAAGATAATTGCATATTACATAGGCTGCATTACTGTAAGCAGTACTCCCGTTGGATGACCTAGAGTTTAATTTTTAGGTACATTAACAGGACATTACATTTTAAATACTTTACATTATTGGAATGTTTTTAAAGAATTCAGTTTTACTCTCTTGGTAAAATCAATTTAGACTTAAAGTCATGTTACAATTGTGCATCATTCTTTTTCAATTAAAAATTTCCATACATTCTTTATGATGTCATTCTTCCATTCCTGCAACAGATGCTAGTTTATACACCAATTTACTAAACGGCTGCTTACTGGGAATACACAATTGTAGATGTAACCTTTCTGTCAAGTTTATATTCCCAGATTTCCTCTCAATAAATGTATATTTTCAAAATAATTCGCCTGTTTAACAACAATATCTAATTATGAAACAATACCCTCAAGTGAACACATGAAAAACAAATGACTACAGGCTTTCAGACTGTAGTTCAATAAACATTTCTGGCAAGAATGAAATTCTTAATACTTTTAAAATAGGGGGTATTTCCATGAGTGAGCTCAAACACAACTTTAAATTATACTGTGGATAGCATAACTCTAGATAGATTAATTCTACTCTCTAAGAACCTACTAAGAAATACCCCAGATTAGCAATACCCCCACAGATGTTTACTAGCTGCTATCTCAGTAACATCGAGCCTTATAACTATTTCAAAGCAACATCTTAACTTTAACCAGTCTACATGAATCCTATAGCTAGGATTCAAAGTATAGCCAGCAAGTATTTCTAAGAATGAATTCTACATCAATGAAATAAAGATATTCATCAATTTTGAAGGAATTTAAAAATTATACATCTATTTTCAGAGAATTGCCTATCACTGACACATTATCTACTCATTGCTGAAATAATGATATTTTGTTACTTTCAGGTAAAAATACCTTTATAAAAAACCTTTAAGAGCATATTGTTGCCATTTATATTTAGTGTCTTTTTCAAATATAACTCAGTGTTATGTAAAAATTGAAAAGGAGAATCCTTCTGAGTTTCAGTCCCTCCTTTTACCCTCTCTCAAACAGAAGTAGACAAAAAGAGGTTTGGTGGCTTTCTATTCTAGAGAGTGCCTGGAGGAACAAGGCAAGAGAAAACAAAAGGAAATGTAAGCATGCAGTTTCTTTTGCATGCATGTGCATGTGTGTGTGCTGGTGTATAACAAAGAGATTAGTTGAGGGTGTCATATATCTTTCTCTACAGATCAACCTCATTTTTTTAAGACAAAGTTTCCTACTGTACCTGAAGTTTACTGTTTTGGTTTGCCTTGTTGGTCACTGAGCTCCTATGATCCTCTGTATCCACCCTTCAGTGATGAGATTACAGTTGCAAGAGGTCATGCCTGACTTCTACATAAGTACTAGGGATGTGAACTCAATTTCTTTTGCTACAAACACTCATACCCATGGGAACATCTATTTAGCTCAGTGGTTCTCAACCTTCCTAATGCTGTGACTCTTTAATACAGTTTCTTATGTTGTGGTAACCCCCAATAATAAAATTATTATTCCAGTCATAAATTTTTTTTTGCTACTTCATAACTGTAATTTTTCTACTGTTAGGAATAGTAATGGGAAAATATTTTCTGATGGTGTCTGGGGGCCATGACCCACAGGTTAAGAATAAAGTTAAGATTAACTTTATTTTTTTCCTCTCAATCTTTAGAACTACTGTACAAAGGACTTGATTATAGACACTCCTGTTCAGTAAAGTTGGGGAAGCACCTGACTATGAATGCAGTCCTTTGCCTGCTTCTGCTGTTTTCATGCCTGTGGTGTGGTAGAAAAGGCTGAGTGTTTCCATTAAATCAAAAACTAAGAACAAGGCATAATGAGATATAACTATAATCTAATTGGAAGGCTGGGGCATGAGGGCTGCCTTGAGTTTGAGGTCAGATTAGTATATACAGCTAGAGCTATGAAGCAAGACCTTGTTTTGAGCAAACAGAAACAAACAACAAAAACAGGGATTGTGTGCTACCATGAAAGAAACCTATTAGGAGCTGGAGAGATGGATCAGCAGTTAAGAGCACTTTGTTCTTACAAGGATGTAGGTTGCAATCCAAGTGTTCACAATACAGCTAACAATCACCTGTAACTCTAGCTCTAGAGGATATGATACCTTCTTTTAGACTCCACAGGCATTGTTTGCACAGGCATACATGAAGACAAAAATCAATACATAAAGAAACCTATTTTGGACTTACAGATTACCATGAAGATCTGTGAAGGAATAGTATGCTATATAGCAATGTTTTACCAGGCAGAGCTTCAATTTTCTCCACCATAAAAATACAGAAATATTGGTTAGGGGTGTGTATAAGGATTAAATGAGAATTATGTAATGTACCTGGAGAACCCTAAAGGAGAGCAACCAACATATAATGACAATGAAGGCAACAAAAGTTCTTTAAAATGTTCAGAGTATTGTGAATATCTCTTATGGACACCCAAAGATGCATCCTACCATTAGTGAACACTGTACCATTTGGGGAAGCTGACTGTATCTAGGTTATTTTTATGTCTAACCAGACAAATAAGATGTCAGACATAGGCTTGTACATTCTTTCAAATGTCTTTAAAGCACCAAACAAAACTATTTTTCAATTTTACATATAACCCCACCACCTTTGACTGAATGTATGACTCCTTATCCTAGATTTTAAGTATTTATTTCTGTTCATATAATATGAAAAGCACATTTCCACTTCAAGTAAAACAGTGCAAGGTTAAAATGAGAATGGTGGAGCTTGGAGTGGTTTCAAAAAATTAATAATTTTAGCTACAGGGAGACTGAATCAGGAGGTTCCTAAGTTGGGGTCCAGAAAGGTTAACAGTGAGTTTGAGACAAAATTGAGTTATAAAGGGAGACTCTGGTTCAAAAATAAATGCTGGGGATATAGTTCAGTAGCAGAATGCTTTCCAAACATGCACAAGGCCTCAGACTAGAACCCCAGTACCATAGCAAAATTGTTACATTTCCTTAATACTAGTTACAAATATTCAAATATAGTTAATCATTCTCATCCACATAGCTCATCTTGTCAAAATGTATGATTAGACATGCAGAGTTCATCTTTTACTATCCCATCAACATTTAATTTCTCTTCTAACTAAATGGTTGCTATCAATGATAATAATACATATTACTTCAAAATTAAAGCATAAAACATGCTTTTACTCTTGGTACCCTATTTTATAGAAGAAAAAAGTTTATTTATGGAAGGTGTGTCATTTAAGAATAGTGCTTTTTGGACATCAGTCTGACAAATGGGGAACCAACATAGGTCCAAACCAGGTGTCAGTTGGGAGACCAGGGCAGTCTATGGGATCTCTGGCAGTAGAACCAGTAATTTATTCCTAGTGCAAGGACTTTGGGAGCCCATTCCCTATGAGGGCATACTCTGTCAGCCTAGATACACAGGTTAGGTGGTAGGAGCACCTAGGCTCTGCCCCAAATGATGTGACAGCCCTTGATGATCCTGCATGGGAGGCCTCACCCTCCCTGGTGAGTGGATGGGGAGTGGAATGAGGAAGGTGGTAGGAGGTTTGGGAGAATGGGAGGGTGAGGGAACTGGGATTGCTATGTAAAATAAGATTACTTTTAATTTAAAAAAGTAATGCTTTTATATTAGTTTTTGGCCACATTAAACTACCAGTAGGAAAGCCTGAGTGATAAATTCCCTTGGAATATGTTAAAAAGAGTGAAAGATTCTAAGGTTCCATACTAAGAGATTCTTGTGCACTCTGTCCCTGGAACCATCTTCAGGAAGCCAGGTGAATTTTGGCACCTATGGGTATTTACTTGATCACACTTTGAGGTTCTGCTCTAAGGCATAAAGAGGCAGAGGTCAGAGCTCAGAATACTGTTCTGAAGAGAATTAAATCAAAACTATTTTAGGACTATGAGTCATAAGATTCCCATTACAAATATTCTACTTTGCAGTATCAAAATATTTATCAACAGTGATATATAAATATAGAAGTAGGAGTGGCTATATGTCAATAAAGAGCTATTTAGAAAAACAGGTGGTTCTGGCCACTGACTGCCAATTCCTGTCCTAGAATATGAATTAATTTTGGCTTATATTATGTAAGCACCAAAATCAGATCTACTGAAAACCAAGCATTGAAATAGTGAGATCAAATCTATCAGACATTTTCTCCACTCTTCTTTCACATTCAAGAGACAGGGGTATGAATTAATTTTTGCTCTTGGATTCTTAATTTTCAGGAGTTCCATATCTGATAAGATTTTGGGTAGGAACCCTACATTGAAATAAATGTTAATATTCTTACCACAACACCAGTTCTAAACTCTGTATCTTAGCATTGAAAGAAGGCAATCAGCTTTGGAAGGCTTATTGAATATAAGGCAATATAATATATTCTAACATAATATAATTCTAACTCCACCTAGTTGATATTACATTAACAAGTAATCTTTGGGTCCACTGTATAATATTCATTGAGTGTTCCTTACATGAATAAAGGCATGAAATCTCTATACATTTTTCTAAAAATTGAACATACTATCAAGTTTTGGTTACTATATTCCTAAAAAAAAATCACTATAGAAAGGATGATGCTTAAGAGTTCCTTGCTTTTATCTTCTTTGTTTCTCCTGTCATTCATTAACACCTGTAAGATCTATGAGGGTACAGAAAGGAAAGCAATACTGGAAAGGCAGACACAGCTAGACTCAGTTGAGAGCCTGCTTTATAACATTTCTTTATTTAATCTTTCACAAAATACCATAGTGCATTTTGTTATTCTCACTGACAAGCAGCAGATTCCGTGACTGTAGTTGCTTGAAGTTATACAAGGAAAACTGTAGATTGCGGTGATAATTAAGAACACGCTAATTTCAAAGATCCCTCAATTGCCCCACTATACCGACGTTCAAGGAAAACACAAATGAAACACTACAATGATGCTTGTTACAATACAGAAGGCAACTAGATCAAATGAGATTGTAAATTTAAACCAAAAAAAGACATGTAAGAAAAATCTAAGACTACTGACATGGTTAATGGCAAAAGGCAATACACTCAATTGAGAAAGATAAAAATTACCACCTTTAACTAAATAAAATAAACACTATGACCTATCCCATACAATATTAAATACAAACAAAAAAATGAACACATAAATTTACTCACATTAGAAAAAGCAAAATGCTTTTTATTTATGGATGACAGTGACCAGATAGAAAACAGGATATAATTTATGATAAAAATTAATTTTTTAGTTATCATTCAAGAGTCAGGTGTTATGGTACATGGCTGTAACTGTAGCACTTAGGAGATGGAGGCAGGATGATCAGGAGTTCAACCCCAGCTACATAGTAAATTCAAGGTGATCTTGAGCTCCCTGAGACTCTGTGCCAGAAACAAACCTCAAACAATCCAACAGAACTTACTATTTAAAAGCCAGGCTCCTGGATGTAAAAATCAAAATACAGAAACTGAAAACATTAAAAAAATACTCTAAATAAAACATAAAATATCAGTTAATAATAGATGTGTGACACCTGCATAATGAAATCTTCAAAACTTTACTAAGAGAAATTCATAGATACCTTGAAGGGAAATTGATTACATGCAATAACCAAAAGATTTAAAATTGTTAAATATGTTGTCTCTTAAATTCATCTATAATTGAAAGTACACAGGGAGAACAATAAATGATAAAGTATAAGACACATATAAGACAAAATTCTATGAGTCCCATTACTTTGTTGCTACCCCCAAAAAATTAGTAAGTACAAAATCAATAAATAAAAGTAATTCAAACAAGTATATAGCAGAAGAAAACCACAAAGAATAATTAAAGTGACAAAAAAGCATGCAGAACAACCATACAAAAACTATTCAGTAATCTATAAGGCAGAAAAAAAATAGCTAGAGTCTATTTCTCTTTAACAATATTCAACATCTTTCTCAAACTACAAACTTCCATTCTCCTCAGAGTTGCTCTTTCCTGTTAGTTCCCAGCCCTGCCCTTCAGATGCTCCATCCTCCTCCCAGGCATCCCCAGTTAGCCTGCCCATGCATACCTGTGCTTTTAACTTAACTTTTTTTAGGTTCATTAGATTCAAATTTCTCAAAAAATCAACAAATAAATAAATAAGATGTAATATTTTGTTTTCATACTAGCATGGTCATCTCTGGCATGTAATATGGACTAAGTAATACACACTGAATATTTTCACTTACTTCAACAGACACATGTTTATATACACACATGCTGTTATTCTAATGAGGTGCTTTAGAAGGGTGGTCTCAGTAATAATAAACTGTGAGGCCAAGTATGGTGCACATTCTTATAATACTAGCATTTCACAGGGACCTAAAAAGCATGTAACAATTCTAGGCTACACAGTGAGTTCTAGGTTATCTAAGGCTACATACTAATACTGTCTCAAAAAACAAGCAGACAAACAAATATTAAAATATATGTAATGAATGCTTACTGTCCATTGTTAGAAGTATAATACACATTTTAAAATAAAAACAGACAGTATAACCACACTTTTGGATGAAGATATCCAAATTCAAAAAAGAACGTTAAGAGAGAAAATTCTGGAATACTACTAAGCACAGTACTAAGTACAGGCATTTTGGTTAAAAAGTCATCTTCCTGTGTCTCCACCTTCCAATCTCATCCCTTTCCATATCTACAAATGGAGCAATTACAACAAAAATCAAAAATCAAGCACTTGATTTTGTGCTTTCATAAGTTATTTTCTATTTAAAGTATTAACTGTTTAATGTAGACTTAAGACTCTGTGATTCCTAAAATGATGTATCTTCAAGGTGATTTTAAAACTGCCACCTACTCTGACAGAGGTTTTAAAATCATTCGTCAAGGCCTCACAGTTATACTGCTTGCAGATGAGGTAGGTATTCATGGAATCAAACAGTACTCTCCCTGTTTGAAATACATTAAAAAAAAAAAAAAAACTTTACAAAATAAAACCAGAAGCACAAAAGCACAATACACACAAGAACAGGTTAAACTCTAAAGTCTATTTTAAATTCTTTTCTAAAATTTGCATTTATTTAGTTGGAGTAGGTGACACATCAGTAGTGTTTGAAGATCAGAAGACAACTTACAGCAACCCATTTTCTTCTCCCGCCATGTGTTCCAGAGAGTAAACTCAGTTCAGTCAGGCTGGGTAGCAAGTGTCTTTTCTGGTTAAGCCATCTCATACAAATCCCAGCAGCCCTTTTTACATGACTATTATAGGTGTCTAAAATATTCCAATTTTGAAGATCATCTATTATTTGCTTTAAATAATAGACCTTAATGCAAGGGAGTCTTGACCAATGACTGATGGTATTTCTACTTTAAAAATCTAAATTTTCTTAAAGTAAAATAAGGTACAAATAACCTACTTGTCTGAAGCACATTGGGCCTTTCTTCTATCATTATATGAGTCCACAATCATATCTAGATCAATAGTGGAGATATTTGCTTAAAAGAGAGCCATGCTTTCTTTTGTCAGAAATTCATTACTTTTTATTAGGGTCATTGCTTGAAAACTTCAAAACACCATATGGACCTAATTGTGGTTTATTTTGGCAAAAAAAGGAAGACACTGTAGAACAATTGAGGCATTACATTCTACAATTCCATTACTTTCATCCCGCTCAGTTTTATTACTGTGTCATTAAAGGCAACTTGAGTGAGTGAAGAATTACAGTGTCATGTGTACAGGCTAGTAGATTAATAACAAAACACACTCAAGTTTAAAGGTATCTAACAGCTGTTTTCATTATTTTGTGTAAATACGCTTGAAGCATATCTATCTGATTAGTGGAGAGTGCTCTTCTCTGTCACATGCCACAGGCACTGGGATGTTCAAGTAATCAAAGTGTTCAGAAAATGAGTTTACATTGCTCACTGCTGAAGTACACAAATGGCAGAGTGACGGCGCATCAAAGCTCAGTCAAATCATCTGCTGCAAACAAACAGACTCCAGTGAACACTGCAGTTAAAAACATTCCACAACAGCGTGCTCAGTTGGACTTAGTGCTAGCCAAAATGAACCGATGTGGAAAGAACAATAAATTTCTTGAAGAAAAAAATTTAAAAATCTGATGTTCATATAAATTTGCACACTCATAGTATCTATATAATTTCTAAATGAAAACATCAAGCTTATATTATTCTTTGCCTAGGAACACATACTCTTATGTACTTTGAAATGTGAGCAGATAACTAAGTGCATTTTATGCTGTTCTACTGGTTGAAATGCAAGTTAAAAATAAACCCTCACTTCAGATTTACAAAGTACCTGCCCCTAAATTCACACAAAAAGGCTCTACCATCCCAGTCTGTTTCATGTGCTGTTTATCTGCTAATATATTTACTTCAAATTCCACTACTCAATTACTGCTATGCAAGGCCTATCAAAAACATTTATTCTCACCATTCAGCCTGTATCCTGCATTTCCTCTTCACTTGACCTCTGACCTACTTTACCCATAGAAGCACTTGACTCCTGCTCTATTACTAGTTGACAGGTTCGGCTACTTCAGTGCTTGCCAACATGATAGGGGTTTTCACTGCATAACCATCTCTGCTTAACTGACTCTGGTTTCTTGTACCCTGCATGACTGCCTTGGTTTGATGCTCCCACTCCTTTTATTCAAAAGTGATTCAAAATTCCTTCAGTTGAGTTTGTAAGGGGCAGAGGTATGAAAGACAGAGCATAATCCTGTAGTCAGCTCCATGTATAACCATTGCAATAACTCGGGTGCTGAATATTCTCAATCTGGTGATGAGTGCTACTTTTACAAATGTCCTACCTTCCATTTAAATCCTCTGTCAAAGGAACTCTGATTCTGACATAGCTGGCTTCCTCAGAAGTGCTTTAAAGCACTCCACGCTTGCCCCTCTACTCTCAGACACACTTGTTTCAAATTTGTCTGTCTGCCTTTTCCAAGATTCTCATCTTTTCCTTCAATTTCATCCGCTTGGTCTTTGGAGATGTTTACAATGAATCTCGTATTTCAAGACTTACCCAGTTTTCTCTCAGGCAACTTTAAGTTCTCCATTCTGTGTGACTGCTTGCTCTGTCCTCCATATACTCTGTCTGTACTGTTTCCTTCTTCCTTTCTGAAGACAGGCAGGGGCACTCCAGAATGTGAGGTTCTAGAAACACTACTGTGTGTCAGTCTTGTCTCCAGAGCTGTTGTGTCAGCCTCTCCACAGTGACCTAACAATGAGCTTCTACACTGACCAAATTCTAGGTACTGGGCTTTTTCATTAGCCAGGCTCACAATGAAAAGTTTCAGATTTTCAGATTAACAATGTAAGCTTGGTTTTCAAAAGGCTACATGATAATGATTATAATCTATACTCAATATTTCCATGTCAGCTTTCAAAGTGATAAGGCTTTATTTGTTTACATGTGGTAAAACTCAACAATGTGAATATAGCAAATAGAGAGGCAATGATAATACCAACATTCAATTGCAGTTACACATATCCTTTACAACTATTGTAAAAATGTCCCTTTGGCTTAAGTAATCAAAATGCAATCCTAACTTTCTAATCATCCCAGTCTATTCTCCAGAAGGCAAATACACTTAATATAAAAAGATAGATAGCATGCACAAGCTACAAACTGCTGTACTTAGAGAGAAAAGCCTAGTGCTAAACAATGCTTAGCTATGGTGTCCAGCTAAACACAGATTTCTTTTTCCAGTATTTGTAGCAAAGGTTATCCACTATTAATATTAAGTAAGGAGAAATGTGCTCATCCTGTAATGATTTGAGAGAAAATAAAAGTATGTTCCAATTTAAAAAACTTGGAATCACACATATCAATTGACAATGAATATGTATGTATAAGACAAATGTATATACAATTATACTTAACTTGAAAAGTTTCTTTTATATATCTGTCTGGGTCAACAATAAAAGTAGGCAATGGTGGCATGGAACAAATTAATGGCAATATCTTATTGCAAAGCCTTCTATGAAACAAATGACCTAGTTGTCTAAGGCAAGTGGTATTATATAAAATATACTTTTGGGGGAAGAGTAATCCTAGGCAGTACTTTGTGAAGATGCAAAAGGCCATTTTTATTCACAAAGTTAGTAAGTAATAGATACAAGAGAAGCAAATGTTATTACCACAATAGGAAGTGCCACATACCATCTATGTCAGAACAGCTCAGGGTTAGGGTATAGGGGAAGGGCATGCATTTTTTTGTCAGGGAAATGCTAGCCCACCCGTTCTATTGATAATGCACTGGAGACTTGAATAAACTTGGCAGTCTTCATTTTAAGACTTTAGTGGATGTCTCTTTTCCTTTCCACATTACATGCTTCATTAAATTTTCCCTTTATCTTGTATCATGATCTTCCCCAAACCTTTCCACATCAAATCTAAGCAAAATATCTTTGGTCAGGGCCCTTTGCTGTGATCAAATGTTTCATGCTGTATCTTATGATTCTTCAATAAAAATACAGACCAGAAACATTTCTACCTCCTAGGATCTATCACCTTCTTGGGAGAAAAGGTCTGCTCTCTTAGGAGCTTTGTAAATAGAAGTGAGGTACATAAATATAAGACTCTAGCTGCTGTCACTAATTGCTGCCTTTCAGACTTGTTTATATCTAAAACAGGCAGTGTCACTCTTAACAGTCTAAGTATACAGAGAGCAAATGAAATGCTGGCTTTACAAATTTTATACAACACCTGGCACACCACATGCAAAAAAAAAAAGTATTGTTGGTGATGATGCTAATGCTCACTGAAATTAAAGCCTATCTTCTCATGATCACATAATAACTGGCAATCACCTTGAAATGGGAGTGTATTAAACCCTATAAAACACAGCTAGCACTACTGGCCCAAATCCTGCTCTCAGTGAATCTAAACAGCTAATGTTCCATGCTCCCTATCAGAATACAGGCCTTTCCAAGCATTTAACCTTCCCATCATTCCCAAGGAGATTCAGTGTACAGTAGCTGAAAGGACTCAAAAGACTCACTGCTATCCAGTTGGGGTCATGTAGATCTGACAGGTCCTGTGAAGTGGGGACTAGGGCTTCTTTCCTGTCTCTAGATTAAGGCAGTTATCCCTCCAGGGGGATATGTTCGCAAAGTCCTTTTGTGCACCAGGGATACATCCTGGCTCCACTGTCTGAGGTCTCTTAGACTGCTCAGTCCTTCTGGCTGAGACCCATATTCAGGGGGGCCTGAGTCAGTCCCATGCTGGCTTCCCAGCTGTCAGTCTAGTGGCCCTTAGCTCCTCCTTGTTCAGGTAAGCTGTCTCTATGTGTTTCTGCCGCCTGGTCTTGTCCTCTCCATCTGCTTCTGGGTTCTAGTTCGACTCAGTGTTTATGTATGGGTGTTTGCTCCTATTTTCAACAGGCATTAGTTGAGGGCTCCATGGAGAAGTTAGTTTTTGATCTCACTCTCCGGGAAGGGCATTTATGATAGCCTTTCCACGGAAGCTGAGATTGTTAGTTGGCAGCAGTCTTGTAGTTCTGTCGACCTTTCTTTGTGTTCAATTTTATCTTCAAACCAATATTGGCTCCCTCTTTTATGTTCCCTCTCTCTGTCTCTGTCTCTCTCTCTTTCCTACATATGGAATTGGGGTGGGGGGATGGGAGGGGAGGGTGTTTAGAGTGCATGTGAGAGGAGAGAGAGGGTAAAAGGGAGGGAAGGAGGGAGGGAGGACTGGGGGGAGGGAGGGAGAGGGAACTGGGATCGACATGTAAAATAATAAATTAAATTAAAAAAATTGCTTTGACTCCAAAATTTAAGTTGAAGGACAAGTTACTGGGGAAAAGGATTTCTATTTTTGTTTCCACAGAAAATGAAAAGATGTGGATTCCTTCCAGACTAATGTGGTTTGATCACTCCAGACCACCTGAAACAGAGTACCAGGTGATCCTACATTCAAAACAGCTGGACAAAGCAGCCTTACAGACTACAGCCAGGATTTCTGAATCTTCTTCGAATCCCCCATGGCAGCGCCCCTTACCAGCAGGAAGTAATTTGGAAAGAACAATGCCCAAATTCCCAAATATTGTGTATAAATGTTTGTTTTCATCTAATTGGACTTTGTTATATAAAATTAAATAAAACAAAATAAAATAATAAAAAAAAGACTCACTGCTTTTTTGTATATACCACTCAATGAAGATGAAATAGATCCACACTAACAATAAGCTCCTAAATAATACTGAAATACACTAGAAAAATGGTTTGTACCTGATTCCTCTAACACTTGCATACCACAAAACTGTTTTGCCTTTTATTTAACTAATAACATTCAATTGAACTGGAACTACAGTAACCAGTTCAGAACTTTTACTCTTTATACAGAATGATCCTAAAATGATTTCTCCTAAAGGGCCTATTTTAAAGATATGTTATAATCCTATGATTTAAGAATACTTAAAACTTCAGTTTCATGGAATTGTCAGTTTCAGATTTCATTATTTCTGTTTAAATATTGTGTTGATTTGGTTATACATGCACACAATCATAAGTAGACAGGAACTTAGGACTTTCCTTCACCTAGCATCCCAAACACTCAGGAATCCCTTGAAAAAGTTTGGCTACATTTTTTTTTTTTTTTTTTTTACCTACTGAGACTTCATTTTTCTTTTGTTTTGGCTTTTTCCTATTAAAGAATATTTGTAAATGGTGTGATTCAAAACTGTTTTTCAAGGTTTGATATGGAAGTTGTCTACTCAGATAAATATGAAACTGTATTTCTAAATTCTATGAGTTCTTTAGCCACTTCTGCATAAAAATGGAAGTCATCAGTAATGCTTATTTAAAACAAACCACATGTATATACATACACATAGCTTACCTCATTGGTGAGTGCATTTATTATTAAAAAGGCGAAATCTCATGAACTGATACCTTTAGCCATTCTCACTTAATGCAGTGTACAAAAATACTCTCACATCTGCACATAGTACTTTTAAACTCTGACTTTTTAAAATAATTTTTAAATGATTCTTAGGAAATTTTATATCATGTACCCCAATCCCACTTATTTTCGAGTTCTTCCATGTCCACCCTCCACCCTTGTAGGCCCTCACAAAAGAAAATTAAAAAATGTAAAAAACAGAAATAAGAAAATAACCATTTTACTCCTCTGTTTTTCCTACCTCTCTATAACTTATTCCTTAGCTATAGTAGCACTGGGAGCTGTGGTGCATCATGTAGTATGACCGTTTGCCCAAACAGCTTTACTTGTAAACATTCATTGAAATGAATCTGGTTCAAGACATCTAACTTCTGCGATACCATCCATATTGGACTCTCACCAAGACTTCTCTTGGATATCCCGCTCTTGCCCTGTCATAAAGATCCTGTGGCTATGTTTCCACAATATGGGTCCCTCTACAAGCTCCAGCAGGCCACAGATGGGGTAGATGGTCAGTTGGCCAACTCAAGGCTCTGGATCTGGACCCAAGAGGTAGCTGAGTGGGTAATCCCAGGCCTCCATTTGAATACCTCTCCCACCCTGTGAGGGGCCAGGACCAAGTTTTCCTAGCCAGCTCACCTGGGGTCTACTCTACTTTGAAGGGTAAAACCAGCTCTCCTGCTCAGTCACTCCCCACATCTCCTGGACCAGTGAGTAGCAGAACTAGCACTTCCAGGACCATTAAGGGGCTTCACTAGCTTAGCATGGCCCTGTGACATCAACATGGTCTCAGGCAGCAGTTGGAACATGATTGGGGTGTCCTTCTGTATATTTTTCTCTTATTTGTTGATGAATAAAACACTGATTGACTACTAGCCAGACAGGACGACGGGGAGAATTCTGGGGAAAGGCAGAGAAAGGCCACCTTTTGAAAAGCCATATGAAAACTATTATAGAAATTTCCTAAAATATATGAGAGAATGTCATCAAATAATAGAAGAGACAATGCCCCATCTAGACATCTTATGCCACCAAGTAACTTCCAATGCTAAGAATGGTTATAACTTTTTCTTTTTTTTTTTTTTAATTTTTATATTACATATAGATCCCAGTTCCCTCTCCCTCCACCCCTCCTTCTTTCCCTCTCATGTCCCCTCACCAACCCCCCCCCCCCACTCCACAGGGTGATGCCTTCCAGGAGGGGTCACCTAAATCTATCAAGTCATCTGGAGTAGGGACTAAGCCTTCTTTCCTACTACTAGGTTAAGGGAGTATCCCTCCATGGGGGATGAGTCTGCAAGGTCCTGTTGTACACCATGAATACATCCTGGTTCCACCATCCAAGGTCCCTTAGACTTCCCAGGCCTTCTAGCTGAGACCCATGTTCAGGGGGTCTGAGTGAGTCCCATGCTGGATTCCCAGCTATCAGTCTGAGGCCCATTAGCATGTCCTCGTTCAGGTCAGCTGTCTCTATGTGTTTCCGTAGCCTGGTCTTGTTCTCCCTCTCTGCATCCAGTTCGGCTCAGTGTTCAGCTATGGGTGTCTGCTTCAGTTTCCATCAGCTACTAGATGAGGGCTCTATGATGAATGGGTTATATCTTGATAATTATCCAAAGGGGCCTCACCGAAATTCCCAAATACTGCAGCCTATTGCAATCATTATTGGTTGTTCTGTACAACCTGAAAGTAAATTGTTATTACTGAAAACAATACTTAATTTTATCATCAAACACATTCAAGTTGAACTGGTATCCAACTAGAACCTTCCTCTCTACTGTCAAGTATTCATAGTGCTATGAAGTTCTCTGCATACTAGAGGTGAAAGATAATCACCAATATTAGCCAGTTACAAACCACTGGCCTACAACAGTAACTCACTTGCAAGATACATTGGTGCTGCAATGGCACAAATGTTAGGGGAGAGACCAAACATGTTTTATTTAAGGCCCACTCTATGAAATAAAACCCATATCTAACACTGCTAAAGTGGCTAAGAATCTGAGATTAATTGGTAGTTGCCTAGGGTAACACGTACTATTATTACTTTTATAAAGAAATATAGCAATAAAATAACTCCAAATACCATATTGCTACATCAATATACACTCAACAATTATCAAAGAAACATCTTGCAGTTGATAATTAATAGAGATCCACCTGAAACTAAACAATGTGAAAACTATGAAAGACTTTGATGATCTCCCATGGAAGGCCTCACTCACCCTGGGGAGTGGATGGGGAGTGGGAAGGTGGAGGGGAGTGTTGGGGGTATATGGGAAGGATGAGAGGGAGAGGGAACTAGGATTGATATGTAAAATAAGATTGTTTCTAATTTAAAGAAAAAATCATGGGTGTTAGAATTATCTTACAAGAATTCTAATAGCTAACACATAATAAAAATTTAAGCAATAAAAATATTAGGAACAAGTGAAATAATGCTTCATCAAATAGAAAAGAGTAAATAAAAAAATCACAGAAATAGCACAATGTATGCAATGAATGAATTTAATCTGAGAATAAAAAAGACAAAAAGCAGAATCAGTGAGCTTGAAAAAGGAGCAGAAATGAATTAGTAATAGCGAGAAAAACAATTTGCAGCAAATGAGCAGTACTTCAAGAACACTGGAACAACAGTAACACTGGAACAACAGTGAAGGTGCTAACATTATGTCTCGCAAAGCTGAAAGCAAATCAAGGGGGTGAAGAATGAACCTAGAAAAAACACTAAGAAATTATAAATGATACTTTCTAAAATTTGGCAAAATCCCATAAACTTTCAGATTCAAGAAGCTAGAGAATAGGTCTTCCAAATCTTATGCAGAAGCTACACTTTGGAATAAGATATGACACAGAAAAGTAACTTGAAAGTAGTAAATATGCTTTCACTGAAGAATTCCAAGGAAAGCAACCGAAAAAGAAAGTGATTTGAAAATAACTGATTTCCCATTAGAATCTGGTAGCTTTTTTTTACTGCCTTCTCCATTATCTACTGCACATTTCATGTACTGGATACAAAATTTCAACTTGTGCTCTTTTTGTGGATAGAAGTAGTTAGAACATCACACATTACCAATGAATGGTATACTGATATGACTTACAATTTAAACTGATACATCAACATTCTAAACCAAAGTCACAAATGGTCTCTTTTAGGGCTGATGGTCTCTCCTAGGGAGTTGCTGCAGGCTTGCTGTCATAGGCCTTGTCCTTTGTGGCTTCCCACAGTCCAGACTAGGAAACTATGAGCTCAAGTCTAGAGATAGGTAAGAGGCTTAGTGGAGCCCCTTAGTATTTTAATGACTTCATTAAAAGAGTGTGTTACACACACACACACACACACACACACACACACACACACAGGCTCCACTTGTCAAACCTACTAGAAAGTTAGTGATATAAGGGCTCCAAGTTTTTACATATCAACAAAAGCTAAGGATCAGTTTTCTTTTATTATTTTATATAACCAAGTCCATTTAAATGAAAACAAAATTTATAGACAATATTTGGGAATTTGGGCGTCGTTCTTTCCAAACTAACTTCCTGCTGGTAAGGGGCGCTGTCATGGGGGATTCGAAGAAGATGCAGAAATCCTGGCTGTAGTCTGCAAGGCTGCTTTGTCCAGCTGTTTTGAACGTAGGATCACTTGGTACTCTGTTTCAGGTGGGACAGGATCCCTTATGTCTACTTATATTAGGTATAATGTACACATATTCTACATATATACACAGAGAATGGTACTTTAAGCACATGACTAATTCAGAATTTGCAGGGTCACTAAATAGTTCTGATGACATATTAATGTAATGTGAAAGTTAATATAGGTTACTAGGATATTAGACAGCAGGTATCATCAGGGCAGGAATGAGTCATGATGCTCAGAAATGTGAAAGCATGCAAAAGATAAAACTTGGAGATTCCTGCTATAATATAAAGATCTATTAGTAATATAATTGAACTACCTCAACCTAAGTGAGTGAAGACTAATTTAAGAAAGGCTCGGTAGTTACCTTCCAATGTTACTGCTATGGCTACCTGGAATACCACACATGGTGAATCTTCTATGTGGTGCCAACAGACTGTCTTCCAGGATGGAAATTACAGCCTGAAGTGCCTCATTCAAGTCAACTACCAAAGTATCTGCGTTATTTCTAACCCCAAACTATTTGCCTTCTAGATTCACGGGAAAGCATAAAAGGAAGGAAGGAAGGAAGGAAGGAAGGAGGGAGGGAGGGAGGGAGGGAGGGAGGGAGGGAAAGAAGGAAGGAAGGTTAGAACACTTAAATCTTAATATAGATTTAGATGCTAAAATCTCAGTCATAATACCAAAAATGTAACTAAGAAACCAATAATTTCCACCCCGCCTTAAAAAAAAATCAATGAACACATTTCAGTAAGATATCTACAAGGAAATCACTTAGAAAAATGTAACATAAATTATAGAGAAAAAGTATATGATGGACATTGATTTTTAGGAGAATTTTTATGGATTTATAAAATTCTAATGAGAAGTGTAGATCTTTGCGAAAAACATGCAAGCGTACGCATTTTCACACTTTAATATCCATTTTGAAGGATTTTATAGCTTCTACTACACCAAAGAAGTGCACTAGGAAGAACTGTCCTCCTAACTCGATGGTTCTCAACTTGTGGGACTTTACCTTATGATTCATAACAGCAGCAAAATTGAAGTTTATAAAGTAGCAATGAAACAATTTATGGTTGGGGGCCATCACAACATGAGGAACCATATTAAATGGTTGCAGGCTTATGATGATTGAGAACCACTGCCCTAACTGGTGCCAGAATTTCAGGAAGAGTGTGCATGTTGGTGAACAGTTTGGATCTTCATAATTACTTTTGATATTATGCAATTCTAGAAATGTCTAAATCAGTAGAACACACACTTCTGCTGTTATAGATTATTATAGTGTTTTACTAGGAATAAAACAAAAATATCTGTAAAATATGATCAATTCAGTTCCTGTTTCCCTACTGTAACTGAGTTGGCATCATTGAGATGATGGCATCATTGAGATGATGATTTCTATATTTAAATAAGAGTCTCTGAAGCCATAAAGGCCTATACTAGCTTCCCAGTCACTTACAAGGAGGGAAAATCAAAGACTAAGTATTGTAGTCTCTAGCCTGTGGCCAAAGACACCAGCCTTGTAACTCAACAAAACTAATGATGAAACAAGTTTTTCTACAAGAACACAAGTAGCAAAATTGCACAGGATTCCACCTAGAATACAGACTGTGCTTTATAGGACCCAACTCCACTTTAACAAAAGACATTTATTATGAATTGTTCATAAAACTATGTGAGGAAATATCAGAAAAGTTGTAATAATTTCAATGATAAGTACTGCAAGTTCTAAAATTATTCTTTCTTTCTTCCCTGGGTGTTTACAGTGCTAGTGATAATGTGGCACAATATACATCGAATCATTCTCTAAGTCACAGACATCATTTCCACTTCCTTGTCCTCTTAAAAGAAAAGGATCACAGTGATGAATAAAATTAAAAGTTATTTGGGATTCCTAATTTAATTTATGAGGAAAGCACATTAGATAAAAATGGCATTTAGTATTTGATTACAATTATACCCTTAAATGATGTTTATACAATATTGTAAAATAAATGGATTTTTAAGAATGGAGTTGATTCTTTTCAGTAACAACAATAATAATAACATTAATAATGAAAATTGTTGAGGAACCAGAGCCTAAGATAAAAATTAATGGTACCATTGTTGCAAATAAGAGACCAGAAACAAACTCCATGTAAAACAAGCTTCTTTAAGCTCCATATTCCATTTCCTCTGGAAAGAGAAGGGGAAGGAAAAGATAAAGCTACACATTTCAAACCTAAAAAGGGAAGTTCTTCTATACAATTATAATTAACCTGTGGGACCATGTGTCAGGACAGTTTACAGAGAAAAAATAGTTTAGTTCTACTTTATAAAGGTAAGACATTAGAAGAAAAATAGCAGTTCAGAAGAAAATATTTAAGAGTCATTAATCATGAAGATTCAGATCATAAATTGGCCAGCAGCCAGAGTCAAGGAAAGCAAACCTGCTCAAGTGGGCAGGTGAACTGTGGCGTTTTATATATTTCTCTATTTATTCCACTTAAAGATATTCATGACAAAATCAATGAGTATAATTCCAGGGCCAAGAATTCCCCTAATATTATGATCTACCTAGTCACCTCATTTCAGTAATCATCCTACCACCTTGCTCTAAAAAACTCATCTGCGTTAAATGAATGAAAAATTTCTTTACTATGATTGATTGTTCTTACATGTGTTCAAGTAGGAAAGATAATACCAGGCAGTCATTTATTTAATGTATACATGAACACTTAGACACACCCAGGTCTAGGTCCTATATTCAGATTAATATTTATTTGCCTAGAAAGCTGCTGCTTGCCTCACCAAAAGGATTGTTAACAAAATTCAAATATTAATTCATGGATAAACTACCAGTATAATAAACCAATAGAATCACAGCAAATTATTCAAAATCCCCATATATATGTATATATATATATTTTTTTATTTTACATATCAATCCCAGTTCCCTCTCCCTCCCTCCCATGCTCCCTCCCCTCCTTCCTGTTCCATTCCCTCCCCCCCACTCCACAGGGAGGGTGATGCCTTCCAGAAGGGAACATCAAAATCTGTCAGGTCATTTGGAGTACGATCTAGGCCCTCCCTCCTGCCTCTAGGCTAAGGGAGTATCCCTACATGGGGAATGTGCTCCCAATGTCCTTTCATACATCTGGGATACATCCTGGTCCTACTGTCAAAGGTCCCTTGGACTGCCCAGGTCTTCTGAGACCCGGCCCATGTTCTGGGTCTCTGAGTCGGTCCAATACTGGTTTCCCAGCTATCAGTCTGGAGACCATGTGCTCCCCCTTGTTCAGGTCAGCTATATCAGTGGATTTCTGTAGCCTGGTCTTAACCCCTTTTGTTATCACTCCTCCCTCTCTGCAACTGGAGAGTTTAGCTCAGTGTTAACCTGTGGGTGACTGGTTCTATTTCCATCAGTTACTAGATGAAGGCTCTATGATGGCATATAAATTAATCTCATTAACAGGGAGGGGCATTTAAGGTAGCCTTTCCACTACACACACGCTTATATACTTATTTTATGGCTTATTATTCCCTAAAAGAAAGACAAGTATGACCTGCATTGTAATTATACTAAATTGGGCTATTTCAAAATTACCTTTATAAATATTCAAATAAAATGATATAAATACTTTAAACCTGTATAGAATCTGACCTACAGCCACCATATCATAATAGCAAACCACAAGAAAAGAATGTTTTCTGGATAACAGTATCCAGGTGATATCAATATTCTCCATACCTGTAGTGAGATAGTCCTTCTGTGGCACTGACCACGCCAAAAACCTTACTCGTTACACATATCTGATGGGAGATGTCATTCTGTATATGTTCCTCTTACTGGTTAATAATAAAGCACTGTTGGCCAATAGGAAAGGAAGATAGGAGGGACTAGGAGACAAGGAGGAAATAGGAAGGAGGAAGGAGGAGTCAAGATGGAGAGTCTGGAGAAAGCAGTATGCCGCCGGCTCCCCGGTAAGAGAAATACATAGATCAGCAGAAATGGGTTAATAATTGAGGCAGAGATAGCCGATAAGAAACAAGTAACCGGGCCAACAGCATTGTATCAAATACAGAGTCTCTGTGTATTATTTGGGGCTGGCGCGGTGGCAGGACAATACCAGGCAGGGGGCGGAAAAACCATACTCGTTACACATATCCCTCCCAATTATATTACCAAGACTGTTATTAGAAAAAGAGGATATTAATTTTAGTTTTAATACAAAATTAGTTTTGTATTAGAATGTAATGTTGTTGCTGATATTTGCTCTAGTGTTGATTGAACTAAGGGCCTGAATGTTAATATTCAGGTATCTGTACTGTCCTTCCCCTGGAGCTCTGACACGATACACCCTCAGCTGCAACTAAGAGTACACCTATGCCTATTCATAATGTTCATTTTTAAAAGGGCCTGGACCACCTCCCATCTCTCTCTCTCTCTCTCTCTCTCTCTCTCTCTCTCTCTCTCTCTCTCTCTCTCTCTCTCTTTCTCTCTGCCTCTGTCTCTCTCTCCCTCTGTCCCTTTCTCTCTTTTTGTTCCACCAGTCTTGTCCCCAGGGGACTGGTCTACATTCTCTGCCCCCTTTTCAGCTGTTTCTCTCTCCTTTTCCAATAAACATGTGAGTCCTGTTATATGATGTGACTTCTCTTCAAAGAACTTTTTAAATTATACCAGTGAGCATGGCAGACAACTACGCTAAAACTGACCTGCATGCCCAATCTGGCCCAATCTTTAAAGATAATAATGTTACAATGATTAGAGGTCTATCAGCTCTTCCATTATTGGACATTGTCACAAATTGATTCACCCGAATATTTATTGCTTTTCACATAAACTTAAATAACAAGACCACAGATAGAAAACTGTGTTTTGACTAATGTTTTATAAGTATCATTTTAAAATATGGTTACTAAGCAAACTTTTTTTGTCTACATTATCTGTCATAAATGGAAAGACATTTTCTTTGAAAGATTGCATAGATTAAGCTTGTTTATTAAGTTGCTCAACCAACACTTTTGGTTTAACACATTTCCTGGAAAATCACTCAGAATTTAAAGAAATTACTGCTCATAAGAGTTTATATTCAACAATATAGGCTTAAACTGGACAAGGAAACTGTCTATTAGTTATAAAATTTCCATCTGCAGCAAGTTTAGATTAGAAAAGAATGCACAAATTATCCATACACTAGCCTACAACAAGAAATATTTTTCCCTTTCAAATTTGCTATAAATTATTGGAACATCATAGTTACTAAGTTTTATTGAGACAAGTGATAAAAATAAAAATATAAGCAAGATTCATTCTCTTGTGACTTTGTGGAATGTAGCTACTAAGAACAAAAACTCTGAAGTCTAACAAGTTTAACTCTGACACACTGTATCATTACAGGTTTTATTCTATTGCACGTGTACATGTGAGTGCCTGTTGGTAGCATGCCTGAGGTCAGCCCAGGATAAGGGTACAAGAAAATGAACCCTTATCCTCTGCAAGGGAAACAAGTGTTCTTAACCTTCACCCAAATATGAGAGAGGGTGGTGGACAGCTTATAAAGAGAAGCATCAGACTCCACATGCACACCTCCACAACACACACACACACACACACATACACACACACACACACACACACACACACACACACACACACATACACACACAGTAAAAGGGTTCTTCTTTTTTCCCATCTCAATTAGAATGTGGCTTAGGGCCCAGGTTGATGGTTTGAAGAAGACAGATGTACCTTCACAGTTCAGTTGCATAGACAAGTACATGGTTATTAAAGACCCAGAGTGTTCTCTTCTAAGATTGAAGGTGTTAGCCTTATGTACTGGATAAATTCCAACTTAGGTAATTGCATTCTGCTAACTTCACCTCCCCTAGCAACTTTTTCAAGTGAACCCAGTATTATTTTTCACATCTTCTCTTAACCTGCTGTGTAGTGTCAGATGAGCTGTTAAACAGCTGCCATGCTTTACTCTATAATAGTGACTGCTTCACCATATAATTTGTAACCATTCTCTGTGTGTGCTTTGGAATCTTTTAGGCTAAAACTGTTACCCTAAAATGCAAGAAATCATCACAATTTTAAAGGAACATTGGACAACTGTTTAGTTCAGTTAAATTCAGTTCAACATATTTAGAAAATACCTTATTTCATGAAAGACCATAAAACTAGGTTAAAATATCCATGAAACATGCTATGAGATTATAAGAAAAGGTATTTAAAGAAAGCAAACTATTTATCAACTATATGAATATTCTGCCAAAGAAAGGAATAGTAGGAAGAACAAATGCTTCAGACATTTTTATTTGAAAATACATCTGTCTTCATCAGATGGTAAAAATTTCCAATGTCACCCAAGAAAAACAGTGAACAGAAAAACTTGAACATTAAGTCAATGGGAAATGGAGGAGTGCCAACATTTACAGAAAAAGAGATCAGGGGAAAACACAATTTCTAACTTTTTCTTATTTTCATTGGGATAGAGAACTGTACATATTCATCAACACACAGGCATGCAAGTATACCATAGTCTGCCCAAGGATACTTGTAGATAAGAACATAATTATGACAATACTAAAAAAAGCATCATTGCAAGACCAGGAGTGGTTTCTGTATGAATTCAGACCTTTTGTAGTTTATTTGATATGGATATGTCCCCGCTATCATCCATCTTGGATTTACAGCAGAATACTGTGGGAACAGGAGAAGAGGGCCGAGAGAGATGGGAATACAACTCAGTGAAACAGCACTGGACTAATGCATACATACGAAGCCTGGTTCAATCTCGAGCTCTGCAAAATAAACAAACTGGTACTAACCTGAAAGATATAATTATTTTTGTTTGCTTTTCTTTTTTAGTGTATATATTGTATGTGTTTGTGTGTATGCATGTACACAGTCATGTAAAGGTCAGAAGGTGCTGTTGGGTGTCTTTCTGTATTGTTTTCTCTGTTACTTTCTGAGATAGGATCTCTCACTGAGCCTGGAGTTCTCTGACTGGCTACAGTGCTGTAATAGGAGCTAAAAGGACTTTGCTTTCTTCAACCTATCCCTAGTACTTATGTTACAGATCCACCACACTTGGCTTTTCTTTGAGTACTGGGAATCCAAATGCATGTCTTCATGCATACACCAGCCAGCACTTTACCCACTAACCAGCTCTCCCTCTTTGTTGCTTGTTTGCATAAATAAATTCCTACTTGAGTATAACCTGTAGCCAATACAGAAAAACTACCAATTTAAGATAACCTTTACAAACTTAGTTGTAACTTGGATTTGGCTGATCTTATTATTTAAAAAAACAAAACAAAACAAAAAAAATGGCCTTTATTTAAGGGAAAATACCCAATTATATTATTTGATAGGATGTGATTCAGCATCCTTTATTTATTCAGGCTACATAATCAGCCCCCAAAAAAATGCATTTCATAAAACATATTTTCATCAATCCTGAAGTGACCATTTAAAGATTATACTTCTGCAGGACTAAATTTCTTATATATCCCCCCACCCTGTAGTAATAAAAAGGTCTTCAGACCAAAAAGAAAATGAAACATTCTTGAACATAATTTTACCTCTGGTCATATTATCTGTGTACTATGGCTACAATAAACCACAAAATTTTATACCAGCATTTTCCCAAACACACACACCTGAGGTGCACTGGTGTTCAGAACATAAATAACTATCCATTACCAAATCAAAGCTTACTCAAAGGGAAGTATTATGTCACTGACTTTTTTCTTTTCTTTTCTTTCCTTTCCTTTTTTTTTTCAAGTCAGGGTTTCTCTGTGTAGTCCTACTGTACTGGAATTCACTCTATACAATGGGCTGGCCTTGAACTCACCAAGAACTACTTGTCTCTGTCTCCTGAGTGCTGGGATTGCACTACCACCCTGGTTTTCATTGCTAATAATATCTGTGTTCTACTGGTGCCAACCCTGAAAAGTGCTGTAAACCATAACACAAGAGAAAATAAATAAAATAGGAGGAAAGTAACCATGACAGGCAGCAGGGGGTAAAATCTAAAAAAGGTTTTTAGGAGGAGCAACTAAGAAACTATATTACAAAAGTTATTGATGTGAATGAACTCAAAGCAAGAGAAGATATGAGGAGAGCCCAGTTAAGTATTATAATAAGGTATAGATTACACATATTAGACAAACTCAACTACTTATATTTTAATAATACCCTAAGTCATCCAAAGTTGAAATGGCAAATTTAGATGCTTGCAAATGGCAATTAAGGTTAAGACAGGAGAGACGATCTCATACAGAGGAAGGCAGAGAGCATACAGAGGATGTCATCTGTACATTGCATCAAACACTTTATGTTCTTTTCACGTAGTCCTTACCACTCTGAACAAATGTTAGGGAAACTAAGGAACAAAACAAAAGATGCCAGAACAAGTCTTGCATATATAAAGCATCTGGATCACTAGTACGAAACAGGTCTGCATTTTAAAACTTCTCTCTCACACTTGCTTACTCTTGCTCCCACTCCTGCTCTCATATAGAACTATATGTTATAGACTAACCAGAATTTAATTCATCCTAAGTGGTGTCAGCCAGCTTCTAAAGCAGGACTCAAAAACAGTAAGGGCAAATATACAAAGTTTTCAAGTAGAAGCCTATAATCCTAACATGGTCTAAATTTCAGCCAGCCAAGGACTACATAGTTCTATCTCAGGAGTGAGAGATTCTGACATCAAGACCTAGGAAAGGGACATGAGAAATGATAGGCTTTGAGTTTCAAATGCTGGCATTCCTATTCATAGAATGAGTTTTAAAAACTAGCCCAGTATTTACTGGGAACAAATAAAAGCAAGTAGGTGGGCTGAGTCATCTCTATTTTTCCCTTAAAGTAGTAGTAGCTGTAGCTTAGAAAAGGAGCTACTTCCAGTAAAAGAGCAAGAAATCTAAGGCACCTGAAATAACAGACTGCTAAGAAACTTTCAGTACTACCTATCATTCTAATAAATTGCTACACTACCAATCATCATTATTTAATTCTATGTATTAATTACTAATGCAATCAACAACCTTGGCTCAACATTTTTATGTATCTGTATAATTTTTAAAACTGGTTTCTAACTTCTGAACCTATTGATTTAGAATACGATGGCCCCAGGAAAAAATATTTTTCAGTTTCCCAAATTGTACAATGAAGAAACTTTTTTAATGTTTTATTTCAGATTGTCTACTAAATATAAAAATTATGGTTTGCTTTTTCATAAGACAAATATATCAATATCTCAATCTGAAAACAAAATGATTTGCCTACAATGGAAATGTATTTGGCGATTTTCTATAATTTTTACTATCTTGGTTAGTAATACAGCCAGATTAAAAAAAATTAAGTTTATGCCTTTTCAAATTCATTCTCAGGGCCTCAAATTCATTCTCAGGGCCTGAACCAGCTCCTCTCTACAATTAGTAAAGATAACTGTAAGATGCACTTAAGGATTTCATATTGTCTAATGACTTTGGCAGCATAAAAATGAATGTGAATGTGGTAGCTTAGACTGGACTGGTCCTCTCCCTAAGAATTATGCATGCTCAGGGTGCCAGCCCATACTTAGATATGATTACACAAAGCAGATGCATTGGCTTTCTACACATGTATGAATTTAGACTTCCAGGCCACATTTAGGCACTCTGAATGAAGTACATAATAGGATAGGAAGCAGTGGGCATGAAACTAAATTCTTCATAAGGAATGCATGTGCATGAATAGTGCACAGGAAAGAAAAGTTATCCTGCATCAAGGAAACTTCTATTTACAACAGATGTAAACCATTACAAAAAGAGCCCACAATGAATCAAAATGCAAGATTGTGTAGCCACATCTCAATAGGTACATCTAACACAATCCTGCACCTAAAGGTCAGGGATCATTGCTGTAAGATTTATAGGATCAGGGAGTTTGCTAAGTGATTATGTCTCATAGTAATGTCAGAAGCTACACTTATTAAAATCTCACCAGCATTACTACCCAAATGTGAGCTGGACAAATACAGCAATCATAGATATTATAATGTGGATGGGGGTAGAGCAGGAGACCTCAACCTTACATAAAGAACTACAGGCAAATAAGGAATGCTGAGAGTGGAAATACTTTCCCCAGGGAAGAGCATATCAATTGGTTATTCAGTATCAAATGGCCAAGCCTTGAAAACATATATATAAGTAACATTATATAGGCTTTGCAGGATATTTTTCTATCAACTCTTGCTGTATATAACAACAACAAAAGGAAACCAATGAAAAAAGAAGCCATGAATTAGGAAAAGTGCCAAGATGGCTATGATGGTTTAGAGGGAGGAAAGTAAGGGAGGGAAATGATGTAACTGTATTTATCATCTCAAGAAACAAAAGAAATGCTTTTATTTTAATCATATATGAAATAATACACTCAAGAGTTGCTAAAATGGTATTTCTTGCTTTGAAATCCATTTATCAAATGACATTCTTGAGCAGCCAAGAAGTAAGCTAAGGCAAAACTTCTCCTTTCACAGATCCCAAAGAAATAGGACTAAACTTTCAGTATAGAACAACAGGCAAGAAAATGTGGATTTATTGAAAGCAATATTTGTACAACTCTAAGATTAAAACTTATTAAAGAAAATTATGTTATTTCCACATTATGTTCTTACTGTGGTCATAACCAAATATTTAAAAGGATCATACTTAATACTACTAATGTTGCAAAGAATTCTAGTCTTCCAAAAATAAAGTAGCAATTATAAAATAGAGAACTAGATAAACAGAAACATCTATTCATAAAATAAAGAAAAATTGTTGGCTGAGGGAGAAAATGTTTAAGGGCAAGTATGAGAAACTGAATTCAGACCCCAAGAGTCCATGTGAACCTGGACCTTATAGTGTGCATCTGTAACCCCAATGGTCCTACAGTGAGATGGAAGGCAGAGGACAGAAGAATCCCTGGGAGCTATCCACAGCTAGTCTGGCAGACATAGTGATGGACAATAAGAGACCTTATCTCAAACAAGGGAAGGGGAGGACCAACAACCAAGACTGTCTTTTAACCTACACCCAAGCTGAGCACACATACAGCTGTGCTCAAACACATAAACTCACATGCACATACACAAAGACATAAAAAACTAGTAGGTAATGGTAGTCAAAAATAGTCAACAGAAAATATGGTTAAAACTATACATTGCCCTAACCAAGAAATAGTGAGAGATTTCAGTACTCCATTGAGGTCAAGAGAAAGGGAATCCAGATAAAAACTAAACTGAGAAATGCTGAAGTTAATTAAGGCCATATAAGTCAAATGAACCTAAAGTACATATACATTCACAAAATCACAAAAAAGAATATACTTTCTTCTCTGTAGTGCATGGAGCTCTCTCCAAAATTGACAATGAATTATCTACCAAAACACCAACACAATCTCTCTCTCTCTCTCTCTCTCTCTCTCTCTCTCTCTCTCTCTCTCTCACACACACACACACACACACACACAGCAAAAACCCAAAAACTTAAACACCATAAGCAAATAAAAATCCCAGGATTAGTTAAAAAAAAAAACTTCATATAAAAGAAACTGATACAGTATCACCATTCCAGATTTTAAGTTGTAGTTATTTTTTAGGAAAGCATGATATTCACATAAAAGCAAAAACACTGATCAGTGGCATAGAAATGAAGACAAAAATACACATGGAAAAAAAGGATTTTCAACAAATGGTGCTGCTTAAATAGAAAGTGTTGCAGAAAACTGAAAACAATTCATATCTATCACCACACTGCATAAATGTATACTCCAAATGAATTGGGTACCTCATAATAAGACCAGACAACCTAAACCTAACAAAAGAAAAAGTATGGAGTCTGGCTGAATTCACTGTCAGAGGAAAGGACTTTCTGAAGAATACACTACTAAATAGCACAGGCATTAGGATCAACAATTTAAAAATGGGACCACTGGTTTCTATTTGGCAAAGGACACAATCACTCAAACAAAGAGGCAGTCTACAGAATGGAACAAAAATCTTTACTAATATACCTGACAGATGGTTAGAGGAGAATGAAACTGAACATCAAGAAAGAAAAAATCCCAGTTTTAAAATGGGTTATAGAACTGAAGAGAAAGTTCTGAAAGGATGAAACAGAAATGGTGGAAAACGTAAAATGTTCAAAATCCTTGGATATTGGGGAAATATAAATTATATAAATTCCAAGTACCTTTAGTTACCCTAGCCAGAATGGCCATGATAAATAATACATGCTGGTAAGGATGCAGAGAAGAAAATATTTATTCATTGTTAGTGGAAGTATAACTGATAATAATGAAAATGCAGGACATTTTCATAATGAAATATTATTTAGGAGTTAAGAATATGAAATTATGAAATTTGAAGGTACATGGGTGGAGCTAGTAAAATCATCTAGAGTGAGGTAACTTGAACCCCAAAAGACAAATATGGTATATTTTCTCTTACATTTGAATGTTATATTTTAAGCTTCTGGTATGTATACTACAATCTGAATAACCAGAGGTTAGGTACCTATTGAAAAACCAGGGATGGGGGGATAAGAGGATCTCCCAAGGAAGAGAAAATAGAATATAGCATTATAAAGAAAAAGGGGGAAACTAAGATAGAAGGATTAAATGGGGTACACAATGGGAGGAGAGAAGATAGAACTCAATTATCTATTTAACTATACTTATATAAAAAGTCAAAGTTAGCAAAAAAAAAAAAAAGGAATATCAATTTCAATACAGTCGATTTATGATAAAATGTCAAAAAACAGTATCAAATACACTGACCTGCTCACATCAGGAAATCTGATGGGAAAATAAATAACTTGACACTTGGGTCTGATTATGCTTTCCAGATCCTTAGGTCTGTGATCAGGAATCAGCTTCAAGAACTTTCCAATGGAAGTAAGAAATGATTCCATATTAAAAATAGAATTGAATACCACCACATCAGCCACCAAACTGTAAATAGAAAAGGCAAATGTAAATTCATTAAGAGTTATTTTATAAGCCTAAGACCTCTGCATAAGAATCGGACTTTCTGGTGTACCTCAGGTTTGCAAAGAGTACCACACAATAATATATGTGAAACAACAGCTAACAGAAATGTCAGTTTATCATAAATGGCTGGGTTTGTGGATACAGAAGACAGACCAGACAGAAATTAGATAACTGAGTGAAATAAAAAACGACTTCAAACTAATGCCTATTTCCTCATACATTATAATCTTTCTTCATTATCAGCACCAAGCACAGAAATCCCAACCATGTCTCTATAGAGTCTACTATGGAGAACAGGGTTACACCCCCCCCAATCTCTGAAAAACTAACTCTCTTGAGGCTTCTACTATGGGGTCACAATACCTTCAGCACTATTCAGTTAAAGTCCATTTCTAGTTTTAGCCTTTGTTTTAAGAAATGTTATTGTTTTTAAATTCTGGTACTACATGGAGTGGTCTCTCTAATTTTATTTCACTATTATGGTATGCTTAGGGCAATCATGTAAGTAGAAAAATAGTAAAATACATCTAGATAGCCACATTATTGGGATTTATTACATAGAAGAAATATACAGAACACCATAATCATTGATCTTTAGAAATAAACAAAAGAAATATAATATTGATGGCTGATTTACGTAAATTGACCATCTTTCTTCAATATTTTTAAAATATAAAACACTGCTTAAAGAAAATGTGAAAGCAGAGTTTAGATGACATAAGTGTAACAGTAATTTTCTTAATGTCTATTTGTGGCTATGCTATATAAATGGTATTTGTGGCTATGCTATATAAAACATAGAAGTGTAACATGAACAAAAATTTATTTCATAAGATTTGATTCTTGAAAATGTCTATGATGGCTATCTTGGTTTTCAACACCTGCAAAAAGGGAACTTCAGTTGAAGAACTGCCTCTATCTGACTGGCCAGGAGCATTGTTTGTGTGGCATTTTCTTGATTATTAACTGATTATGGAAGCGGGCAACCAACTGTGGGTGACACCATCCTGAGGCAGGTGGCCTGGGCAGGTAGCCAGTGAGCAGCATTCCTACTTCAAGTTGGAGGTCTTTCTCTGAATTTACTGGATGACAGTAAGAGGGAATAAACCCTATTCTCCCCAAGTTGTTTCACAAACAATTCAGCATTACTGGACAAGTCCTTAAGATGGTAAACATGACCAAACAGCTTTATTTTATCCCATAATTAACACATCAATAAGACTTATGCATGTCCATAAGACTATAAAAAAAAGATAACAAGTAGAACTTATAGATAAAAAGTCAATGTCACAGATAGAAATTGGCTTAGTTTACAACATACTGAGACAGGAACATATGCTATTATTAGTATACCATAGAACAAAAACCCAATGAAGGATAGACTCAAATGCTATTCCTATGCTTCCCCTCTAAAACTGCTTCTGCCTGGTATTTTGTGTTTTTGTTTGTTTGTTTTGATTTTTTTTTCAGCTCCAATCTAGTGAAATTTGGAGAGTGGAGGCAATAACAAAGGAATATCACAGAAGTGCTGACACAAACTAAGCAATAAGGAAGCCAATACAATAATATACTAAAAGTTGAAGAATGTTTTACAGCTCGTCTGTTTGCACCATTTCTCATATATTGTAATAGTGACCAACAGGTCATAATATATAGTTACAGCATGTATCCATGAGTCAGAGGGTTAGTGAAACCGCTATCTAAGGTGATGGCTTATGTCGGTCACGGTTAACATCCTGAACTGCCACACAGTCCAGGAAGAAAGCTGGCAGCACCAGCAAAAGCAGAAGTCAGCAAGAAAGCTGAAGAAGCATTTCAGGAAGAAGCTGTACTTTTCAAAGAAACTGGACCAGAACTGCTTTCTGACATTCTTATTTTTCGTCTGGACAACTGTGAAACATTTTTCTCCTATTACGAAGCCAAATGATGATGTAGTCCAGTTATTTCTCACCAGGCTTCTCTGTCAGCTTATCCTCTTGAAATAAGAAAAGAAGAAAACTCACATGCAAGTTTCCAGTCTCTCCTTATGAGGACAAACAATTATTTGTAAAGGAGAAGAGGGACAATGAGCTAATTTTATTTAATATGTGCCTGAAACAGGCACACACTCAACTACTATTAATCTAAAATATTTAGTCTATGTTGTTAAAGATTCACATTGGTCTACAGAAAATAGTTTTTCATGTATTTCCTCCCCGATATGAGTATGTGTAACTTCCATTAACTTTAAGGCCATACATACAGGAAAAAATATTTAATTCCTCCTTTGTGGTTTCTCAGAGTAATAAAACCATAGTATCTGAAAAATAAAATGAAACTAATACAAGAAATCACAAGAATATTACCACTATTTTACATATTGATAAAAGCACAAGGAAATTTCATTCTCATATTTTTAAATACATTAAATTATACTTTCAATGTTATGTTCATTGGTGTTTTGCCTGCATGTATGCCTGATAGAAGGTGTCAGATGCCTTGGAACTGGAGGTACAAATAGGGTGAGCTGCCTTGTGGGTGCTGGCAATTGAACCTGGATCCTCTGGATGAGATGCCTGTGCTCTCAACTCATGTGACACCTCTCCAGTCCCTCATTTTCATTTTGAAAACATATTTTTCTGTTGCCATTTAAGATAAAATGAAGTATTTTGACTTTATTATGAAATTTTGAAATGGTTGCTTTTTATGAGACATTTAATTGCAGCAGCTACATGTTTTGATAGCAGTGCTCCCTCACAATCTAAGCAGCCTGCAAAAGGAACTGCAGAAAAACATTTACAAAATACTCAAAACAATTAGTACCATTATACCTGTTTTCTTATGTCAACTAAACCAAGGAACAAACTAGCAAGGTCTGTTCAAACAAATTATCAATCTCTGCAGTTAATAACTACTAATAAAGGTGTGTAATGTGTATGCAATCGCTTCCAAATTGATTCCGTGTGACTGATGTCATGATGCAACAGGACTTACAGGAAAGCTGGTATGGGGTTGTTAATGACCTTCTTTCAGTAAGCATAAGAAGAAACACTATATCGGAGTGACAATAGACAAGGCCTTTACCTTTGAAATGGCAGGTGTTTCAGACTGTCACTTCAGAAGACCCAGTAGGAGAAGGAAAGAAAAACACTAAAACATTCACATTCCATTTTCTATAGTTTCTGTCTTAGAAGCAACAAACAAGTCAAAAATAAAGCCAACAACAAAAAGTAGGAACTACAAAAACCCTTGACTATTGAATTTTAGCTTCTCTATTAAACTTCAGCTGGATACAGCAAAAGCAGCTTATAAAAGAACTTGTTGGTTATTCTACAATTTAAATAAGTCAAGGAATCAAGGGTTAAATATCCTTGTCAACAGTTTATATTTTATTTTGAATGTTATGTAAAACAGTAAGATAACTGCTTCAAGGTATAATTGGATGATTAGTCTATATATGTATATATGTACTTCATAAAATGAATAGCAGTGTTATTGTAAATCCTGAAGAAATACAAATAATAATATTATAGAAAAAAATCTTTAAACATTTGTACCTGCCTCAACATCCTTATAGATTTACAGTGGTCTCCAGATTTATCATCTAACCATCTAAAAAGGAAAATATAGAAACTGGAAAGATTGCTCATCAGTAAAAAAGAAACTGCTTCAAAATCATGAGGACCCAGGTTCAGACCCAAGAACCCACATAGCAAGCTAGGCATCTAGTACCTGCCTATAACCCGACTCCTAGAAGGGCAAAGATATAAAGAACTCTGGTACTTGCTAGTTTCAAGTCTAGCAGAGAAAACCAGGTGCCTCATATTTAGGGACAAACCCTGTCTCAAAGGAACAGGCAGAGAATGATAAAAGGCACCTATCACCCGCCCTCTTCCAGCCTGTGTGTATGCATCCCCCACCCCTAAAAATCTGTTTTCAGAAGAGGAAGGAAAAGATGGCAAAGACCAAATTTTATGCAATTACACCTACCATGAAAGAATTTGGTTGTATCCATATTGAAAATCTCTCTCCTGATGTTTCTTGACAGGATATACCAACTGGTTTTCATGGAAGTACAAGACCTTTTTCAGTTTTCCGAGATCAGGCCGAAGGGCAGCCAGTTCAGTCAGGTTGAGTACTGAGCTTGCAAAGAGGGTCCTAAGAAAGAAATAAAGGTTTACTGTTGTAGACATGCTTGAAGGGCCACCATTTTTTCTTCATCTCTTCCTCTTCTCTCCACCCCAAGATACCCATAATCCCATAGGGATGTATAAATACTTGCCTTAGTACCATGCAGAACAGTCTCAGAGCTGACCTTTAAAAAAGCAACTACTATGAACTATAAATAAAAGTTCACTGGTCTCAGCTAAGGTCAGTTTTCAAGGAAAGGAAGAAGGAAACAAAACAGAAAAAGAAAGAAAACTAGATGGATTTTATAAAAAGGAAAGCAAAGTTCCATCTGAAGGACAAAAGAAACAAAGATAAGACTGGATGGGGAATACATTTGCTTGCAAGTTTCACTGCACTTAAGTTCTTTATGCAAAAAGCAACTGAAATTCAATATACAAGCAGGATTGGTACATGGTCATGTTGTGACAAAACCTTTGTGATTTATGTAATATACTTATGTGGTGTGGTCTTTGCTCTTGGCATGTTTTCTCACTGCCCCTTTAAAGTATCCTTTAAAGGAAGGAAGGAAGGAAGGAAGGAAGGAAGGAAGGAAGGAAGGAAGGAAAGAAGGAAGAAAGGAAGGAAGGAAGGAAGAAAGAAAGAAAAACTCTTTTTCTCTATTACTAGACTACTAATTGCTGGCACCATATATGTAAAACCTCTGATAGAAACCAAATAAAAAATGATAAAAGGTAAATTGAAGGAAAAAAATTGTAATTTTATCTGTCCATGTTTATAAATAAATCAAAATATTTATTTGCCCTCACTCTACATTTATTTAAATACCTACTGTGTGATAGAGGAAAATTGAGAACAGAAATGTTGATCAAGACAGCCCAGAAGGATGAATACTGACTTTCATGGAGACACACACACAGCTTTAGAGGAACAAACACAAAAGGAGTAGTAAGAGATTTAGACAGCCTGGAAATGGCTCCTTCATGACATGCCTACCACATACAGAGACAAAAATGGGACAACACCACCTGGACAGCTGGGAACATTTAGATAACCCTTTTAGCTTAATTCTAAAAAGTTGAGGTGCCAGAAAAATTGAGTTTTCTTTACACACTAGTAGTAAGAGCCAAAACAGAAAGTGCTGAAATGTTTTCATTGTGCACAGTTGCCATTGCTGTGCACAGTTACCATTGCTGGAGGAAGACCAGACTTCTTTCTGGTCTATATGTAAATACAAAATATCATCCTTGTAACTCAAATGATTGCTATGACTATAAACCCCCTGGTTAACAAGCCAAATGGTTAACTTGATGAGTTTATAGAATATGCAGCACTAGCCTTTCGCAGAAAAGGAATGATTATTACTAAGTATACACAGCACAAACAAGAATTCAGTTTGTCTGAATTAAGTGTGTTGCATTCACTGTCCTCTTTCAACTTTTGCTAAGTTCTATATGTTAAAGTAAAAGATTTGAAGGGGGAAAGAAAATTAATTTAACAATCCAAATAAATAACAAGTCTATCATCTTAGGTATTTCCTAGCCATAATCCCATTGCTACTTTGATGTAGGAAGATTTTCCTCAGCATGGATCAATATACTCAGAAGAAAAATGTCAATGATTTTTCAGTCTTAATAATTTGACATTGCAACATGAACATTTCCTTTAGTGTGCTTAATCATTAAGAAATTAATTATATCTCATAACAAACATTGAAAGAGCATTGCTTTACCTCCATCTACTAGTTAATAAGTATTTCTGTTGTTTATACTGGTAAAGTACTAAGCTGAACAGGCAATTCCTTGAATCTTTAGTTCTATAACCCCAAGTAATAAAAATGCCCACAAAAAGAATGCAGCTAGCTATAATCCACAGATTTTTATTTTACTTTGCTAAAATTAGCAATTTTAAAAGTTGATCATTACAGAATGAAAGGCATTGTTCAGTCAGGAGCTAACCCTCAGCTACCAATGCTCCTCTTGCCTCAGGTACTATTTAAGCAATAAAGCCTCATGAGTTATACTTTATCATCCCACAGTGGGACTCTGGCAGGAAAGGGCATAAGGTGAGAACAAAAACCACTAGGAACAAGATAATTTCTGACAGCTGCTGCTTGAGCACAAGTTAAATTGAACAGTTTATCTCAGCAGGAAGATCTTATAAGGTTTTATCCTTAATATTTTTAAATTAACATAAAGCCCAGAGAAAGCAGTTGAGCAATTGTTCACAAACATGACATACTACAATCATTGTATAAGCTGGATTAGTACTTATTACAATGCTACTACAGAATTAAGCTGTTTTTAGACCACTAAAGTGCTTTAAATTGCAACTTTTATCTCTGTAAAAGAAACCTATATTTAAAATGTCTACTAAATTCAAATTAATGGCTACATCATTAGCTTACCACTTTGCACAAGTACAAATAAGTTGCTATTATAATTGTTTAACCTTAATGGCTCAATTCTATATGCACTTAACATCAGTCCATAGATTTGGAATCATGCCCATGTCCTTGTTTCATATCTACAAGGAAACTTAAAATATAGGAATCTATTCTCTTCTGCTCAGTTTGAATAAAATCCATATACTTGTCATTCTCTTAGCTTAATATATAAAGAAAATGATGAAATTTACCTGTAACAGTATCTTTGAGATGCTACTTTAGCATCTATATAGCACAGATATGCAGGGACATACAGAGAAGAGGGTTTACACTCTGTCATGGTCACCACACATGAACTCTAGTGGAATTATGTTTTCTCTAGCTTGACCCATAAAATCTTCTGACCATTTAACAGGAAACATGACTGTTGAATAGAAATACCAGTTTGATTGTGTCATTCATTCATTTTATTTTTTTAAGCAAAGCTTTTACTACAGATAAGTCAAGAGTAAAATGCAACCCAGCATGTTTGATTTACCAGGGCTGAGTTTCATTTTATTATTTTTAATTTTTAAAATTTTTTAAAGATTATAACATAATTTTATCATTCCCTCTTCTGTTTCTTCCCTCCAAATCCCCTCACGAAATTGTACCCTGCTCTTTTTCAAATACACCACCCTCTTTTTTCTTTGTTGCTACAGACATGTGTATATAAACATGCTTATTCCTAAATGAATTCATAAGTAAAATTCATATAATTTCAGTAGACTTTTGACAAAAAGCAAATTCTTTCATCTGTGTTATTTAGTAAATGCTTAACTCTCAGATGTGATTCTTATACTCACTATCATTACTAAAGTTTGCTATTGTCTTCCATCTTTCCATACTTAAGAGCTACTCTCCAGAATTATGCACTTTTAGGTCCAAGTATTTTTCTATGGTGATAGAGAAGAACGAAAACTACACCATCAGCATATGATCAGTGATATATAATAATTAGTACTTATCAGCAGGTAAAACTATTTGATGTGACAGAGTTGAATAGACTTATTTGACCATTGGCTATTAAAATGGGTCATCTTTCTCCAAGCTAACACTCCTTCATTCATGGGTCCTACATATAACTGTTTACCTAGTTGACTTCCCTAAACATTCCTGTGACTTACATGGTGAAAATCTAATTTGTAAGTTCATACTAATTACTTCAATTTCATCTTTTGGGATGTCCAATTCTGGAATGGGACAATGTAGGTTTTCTCCCCCTCCACCACTCTTGGTAATCAAGTAGATACATCCAAGCTAAAACTGTTTTAAATACTAAATTACAAATATTACATAATATCACTCCAAACTTCATCCACCAAGTATCATGCATCTATTTTTGCAAGATTGTAAACTCAATAATGGGTGTATGACAGAGAACAAAAGTAGAGTAAGAAGAAAATAACTAGCTGGATTGAACAATGGCCAAGGACAATGAAGCACTTTGCTCAGTTTGGACAAAGGTGAAACTGAAAAAGTACATCGAACTTTGAAAGATAAAAACACAATCCTCTATTTTATGGAGAGAACAAAAAACTTAGATTGTAAAAAGAAAAATGATTTGGGCCTTTCATTCTTTTCAGTTGGCAGTAAGTATAAATAACTTTTGCAGAGTTTTACTTTATGTTTTTAACCCTTAAAAGCACAATGCTTTACCACATTAAAAAGTACTTCTAGACAAGCATGTTATCGTATGATTGTAATCCTAGCAATCAAGAAGCATAAGCAGGACTACAAGTTTGAGGACAGCTTGGGCTACACAGTGAGTTTGAAGCAACCAAGACAATATAGCAAGAAATTTTCCCTCCTTGTGCAAACAAAAAGTTTTAAAAATTATTTTTATTTAGATTTCTTAATACAAACACGATACCATCTTTAAGTAGAGCACGGTTTTTATATTCAGGTTGAAGGAAATGTTTCTAGTATTGGTTAATGAATAAAACCCTGTTGGACAATAGGAAAGAAAGATAAGTAGGACTAGGAGAGAAGGAGGATTCAGGGAGAGGTAGGAGGAGATTCAACATGTAGGACCAAGAGAGCAGAATTCTGGATCCGCTCTCCAGTAAGACAAGACCACATGGAAATACTTAGATTGAATGTAACGGGTTAATATTGAAGACAGAGCTAGCCAATAAGAAACACTAGTAATTGGCCAACAGCTTTATATCTAATACAGAGTCTCTGTATGTTACTTAGGGCTGACATGACTCTGGGACCAGGCTATCAAGAAAACTACTCGTAACATCAGGTACCTAATAAATATTGAGATTTCCTTTGTATTATCAGTTTTACCTGCATTGCTTAACTTACACAGTTTAAAATGAGATTACACATCTGACAATATTCCAAATTTAAAAAATCAAGGGAGGACAGAAAGGAGAAAATATGTTACAAAAACAAAACAAAGAAAAAACCCAGCAACTATGGTGAAGATGCTTTGACTAGAATGATGTCAAATGGTAAGTCTGGAAGAGAAGAACATGAAAGGAAGAGAGCTACCCACTAAATCTCAAGATAAAGCCGGTGAAAATTGAAGGGTGAGCTTCAAGCCCATATTTCAATGCTGATTTTTAATACTCTAAAATTAGAATGAACTCACTATTTTTATGTCAATGGTACCCATTATAATCTATGCTGAGAAATAGAACAGAAATTGTTTAAAGAATCATGTAAATGTGAAAATTATTATTCTTTCATTCATCACATAGTTTTTGAGTCACTCAATACATTTGTTAAAGAATATACACACTGGTTTACTAAATACCTTCTCTAAATGCTTATCTAATATTTTATTTAGGGTGTTTTCTCCCATTCAAATATATATACTCTTTGCTGAGAAAGAGTAGACTTTAGTATCTTATGGTTTCCAAAATGTGGCACACCTTGAAACTTTTTTGTTCCCTATTCTTAACAGTTCTTGATATTTATCTAAAAATAAGTTAATCACCCATTCATTTCCTCAGTGACACTAACAAAAAAATAATAAAACAGTTGATTCTTTCTTCAAAGTTTTTAATGAAATCATAACTGCTCCCATTAAAAGAAGTATGAAAACAACCATGCCCCATCATATTCAAGAATCCAAAACAAATCCAGCATGAGCTTTTTGATATCAGTTTTCAATGCAGCTACTACTTTCTTCTTAGAGTTCAAAATGATGCTTCAGGTATTTTCTATTTCATCATTCTAATATATCAAGTATTCAAGACATGATCCAAAGAAAAGCAACTTCATGGGAAGGTTGAGTGCGACTTGGTATAGAGATAAGGAGTGTATAATAAACTTAATAATTTCTGTCATCAGGGAATTAAGATTGTCGGTATTAAAGAAACCAGTCAATTAACATGCTAAGAAATCTAACTTATACTGTGTTCTGGGAACACTTCACATAGCATTTTAGTTCCACAAACTAACATAATTAGTATGTGAAATATTTGTAATCTTGATTAATCAACAGTTAATGACTATTCCTTAACACACATAATATTTTATATTGGAATATTTTTTTTTTTGCCCTTTAGTTCACTCCAATCAAGAGTCTCTGGTGTTCATTTCTAAACACTGAAAAGTAAGAAGGCTAGGGATTCAAGTCCTGTCATAGCACTACCACTACCAGTGTTGTCTACATTTATACATATCAAAGAAAACACTGACCAGGTAAGGCAGAGCAATCTGCATAGAACATACTGTATAAATAAGAAAGCTCAAAACTACCCATGTCTGAGACAGACCAGGCAGAGGGGGGAAAAAGAGGAAGACACACTGCAGCTTTCAGGCAATTTCATGCTTTAGCCTTGAAATTTATGATATAAACAGTTAAAAGAACACAATGAGGGGAGGAAAGCATCTTCACCAATTGGTGCTGGCACAATTAGATGATGATGTGTAGAAGATAGCAGATAGACATGAAAATACGTGGTGGTTCTATGTTTAAAGTCACCTCTATAACTATACAGCACAAACTAAAATACTTTCTAAACATTCATTACTAGATCTCTATATGCAATGTGAGTTTTCTTGGCCTGGATAGATTCTGCCATACTTTTCTGCCCAAAGAACACAAAGATGCTATATTAATTATAAAACTGTAGGCCAGTGACTAGCATTTCTTATTTGCTAGCTCTGTCATAACTTAAATCATTTCTCTCAATCTAAGTATTTCCACATGATCTTGGCTTACCAGGAATGCTGGACTTGCAACTGCATACCTGCTACACCTCTGCAGAGAAGACAGTGAATTCCTTTTGGCCCTCCTATATTCTGATTCTGCTCAGCTATGCCTCCTACCTGTCTGTCTGTACAGACCTCCAGACCTCTATTGTTAGCTAGTGGCAGTTTCTGCCCAGCTATGTCACTTCTTGGGATCACATAACAACTGCTCTCTGCGTATACTGCTAGATTCCTCCTTGTCTCCTAGTTCTACCTATCATCATGCCTCTCCAATCAATGTTTTATTCATCAACCAATAAGATAAACACATACAAAAGAAGATTCCCCATCATCAATTTTTTTTTGGTGTTTATAAACTTTTTTTTTTTTTTTTTGCTTTTAAATACTGTTTCTGGAGTTACAAGCCATTGCAAACAGTCTGGTGTTTGTGCTAGAAACCAATACAGTTCCCCCAGAAGAGGAGAAATATCTCTCAATTTTTGATCTATCGTTCGAGGTCCTGAATGTGTTTTCCAAAATGCTTTTTCTCTGTTGAATTTTTAATCATTTGATTTCTGATATTTTTTGGTATGTTTTTCATAGAGATTATCCTTATCTTTCAATTATTGCTCCTATATCAGCTTTAAGAAATCTGAGATATTTATTCTAGATCTCTTCTAAATTTGGTTCATCTATACATGGAAAAGTAACTCCCACAAATAACTGATTACCCTGGTGTTTCATAATTTTGCATATCACTTTGATTATAAGAGTATCTTTAACTCAAGAAACTAGTCAACAAAACACCAAATAACCCTATTAAAAAATGGGGTACAGAACTGAAGAAAGAATTCTCAATGGAGGAAATCAAAAAGGCTGAAAGACACTTAAGAAAATGCTCCACATCCTTAGCTATCAGGGAAATGCAAATCAAAACAACTTTGAGATACCATCTTACCCCTGCCAGAATGGCTAAAATTAGAAACACCAGTGATGACTTATGTTGGAGAGGATGTGGAGAAAGTGGAACACTCCTCCACTGCTGGTGGGAGTGCAAACTCATACAGCCACTTTGGAGATCAGTATGGCGGTTCCTCAGGAAAATGGGAATTAGTTTACCACAGGACCCGGCAATCCCCCTCTTAGGCATATACCCAAAGGATTCACATCAATGCAACAAAGACATCTGTTCAACTATGTTCATAGCAGCACTATTTGTAATAGCAAGAACCTGGAAGCAACCTAGATGCCCTTCAATTGAAGAATGGTTAATGAAGATGTGGCACATCTACACAATGGAATACTACTCTGCAGAAAAAAATAATGGTATCTTGAAATTCGCAGGCAAGTGGATGGCACTTGAAGAAACCATCCTGAATGAGGTAACCCAGTCACAAAAAGAGGAACACAGTATGTACTCACTCATATATGGATTTTAGACCTAGATCAAATGATCACCAGCCTATAATTCACATCACCAGAGGAAATAGGATACAAGTTGTATTCTAAGAGATTCATATAAAGTCCCTCACAGAACTGGGAAGGGACAAGTCCCCCAGACCTCAGGTATAGTGGGGGAGGACAGCTAATGGAGAGAGAAGTAGGAGAAAATGAGAGGGAGGAGAGGAAGGCATGTGTGACTAGGAGGATTGAGCCTGGTTAGGAATGGAAAATAGGAAAGAGAGAGAGAGACAGAGACAGAGAGAGAGAACATAAAAGAGGGAGCCAATATTGGTTTGAAGATAAAGTTGAACACAAAGAAAGGTCGAGGGAACTACAAGACTGCTCCCAACTAACAATCTCAGCTTCCGTGGAAAGGCTATCATAAATGCCCTTCCCGGAGAGTGAGATCAACAACTAACTTCTCCATGGAGTCCTCAACTAATGCCTGTTGAAAACAGGAGCAAACACCCATACATAAACACTGAGTCAAACTAGAACCCAGAAGCAGATGGAGAGGACAAGACCATGCGGTAGAAGTACATAGAGACAGCTTACCTGAACAAGGAGGAGCTAAGGGCCACTAGACTGATAGCTGGGAAGCCAACAGCGGTCTGACTCGGACCCCCCTGAATATGGGTCTCAGCCAGAAGGTCTGAGCAGTCTAAGAGACCTCAGACAGTGGAGCCAGGATGTATCCCTGGTGCACAAAAGGACTTTGCAAACATATCCCCCATGGAGGGATAACTGCCTTATTCTAGAGATAGGAGAGAAGCCCTAGTCCCTACTTCACAGGACCTGTCAGATCTACATGACCCCAACTGGATGGCATTCCCCTACATATTGTATTGTGGTGGGGGGTTGGGAGGGGAGGGTGTTTAGAGTGCATGGGAGAGGGTAGAGAGGGCAAAAGGGAGGGAAGGAGGGAGGGAGGGCTTGGGGGGAGGGAGGGAGGGAGGGAGAGGGAACTGGGATCGACATGTAAAATAATAATAATAAAAAAAAAAAAAAAAAAAACGCTTTGACTCCAAAATTTAAGTTGAAGAACAAGTTACTGGGGAAAAGTATTTCTATTTTTGTTTCCACAGAAAATGAAAAGATGTGGATTCCTTCCAGACTAATGTGGTTTGATCACACCAGACCGCCTGAAACAGAGTACATGCTGATCCTACATTCCAAACAGCTGGACAAAACAGCCCTACAGACTACAGCTAGGATATCTGAATCTTCTTCGAATCCCCCAAGACAGCGCCCCTTACCAGCAGGAAGTAGTTTGGAAAGAACGACGCCCAAATTCCCAAATATTGTGTATAAATGTTTGTTTTCATTTAATTGGACTTTGTTATATAAAATTAAATAAAAAATACTCTATATGCAAAAAAAAAAAAAAAAAAAAAAAAAAAAAAAAGAGTATCTTTAAACAATTACTACAAATGTAAAAAGTATACTGTACATAATAGGCACTCAAAGGCTGCATAGCACAAAGAACTAGGATAGAACCAAACAAGGCTGGCAAAAAAAAAAAAAAAAAAGTCAATGAAATGATTCCTAATGATATCCTAATGATATTCTGCTATAGTCATATTGGTATCAAGCCCAAAAGAGAAGCTTCATCCAGCAATTGGTAGAAACAGACACACTGCCAAACATTAGGCAAAGCCCAGAGAATCTTGTGTAAGAGGAGAATGAAGGATTGTAGGAGCCAGAAGTTCAAGGACACCACAAGAAACTCACAGAATCAACTAACCTGGACTCATAGAGGCTCATAGAGACTGAAACACCAACCAGGGAGCCTACATGGGACTGACTTAGGCCCTCTGAATGTATGTGACAGCTGTGTCTTTTTGTGGGACCCCTATCAGTGGGAACAGGGGCTGTGTGATTCTTTTGCTGGCTTTTGGAACCATTTTCCTCATATTAGATTGCCTTGTCCAGTCTTACTACAACTTGATAAGACATGTTTGCTTGGTGTCCATGGGAGACCTGACATTTTCAGAATAGAAAAGGAGTTGGAGTGGATAGGGGGCGGGGGAGAGGTAGATGGGAGGTGGGAAGGAGAGACTGGGAGGAGAGTAAGGGGGGGGGGGACTGCAGTCAGGATGTAAAATGATTTAGAATATATATATATATATACATATATATATATATATATATATATATATAAATTTAATGTTCAATGGTGTAGTTCATTGTTTTCAACAGAAGAAGCCTGAAAGTGTGAATTCCAAGCCAATGACCTTTTATGCTTCTACTTCAAAGACAAACATTTTTTATAAACATTGATTTCCTGAATACTTCATGAGAAAATTCCAACTTAAATTCCTCAGCCTATGTAGAGAGAACAACTCAAAAGCCAGTCTTTGTAAGATCAAATAGAATAAACTGAAAATGAAAAGTGACTGTACGTCTATTTAAATAAATTTTAAAAAGCCTACTATTTTAATTAGTTTTCATTGACAATTAAAAAGATGACTTCTTTTTTTAATGTATAAATTAAGAGTTATATAGGTAGATGATGAAATGCATAAAACACTATGAAATAATATTATAAGTTCAACACAATCTAAATTAACTTGTAACTTCAGATACATGTTTCTCTTTTCTAATCTATTATATCACAGTGTATATCACAATCATCAAATATATCACAGCAAGAAAGAATTCAATTTCTTACTCAATATTTCCATACCAACTGACTGAGTGCAAAAGGCAGTAGGGTGCTCTAAGTCAGCTAGAGGTGGTGCCAGAGCCAGTACAAAGGGAGAGGTTGAAGCCTGGTTGCCTAACTCCAATAATGCACAAACTTCAAACTAAAAGTCTGGATGAAAATTAGTATACACAAGAGGGGGAAATACGTTCTATTTAGCCAAGAAAAACCTTATAAACACTTGCCTTCATTTCTGTCTCATAAAGAATACATACTATGGACTAGAACTAAGAGACTCTACAAATATTCACTTACCTCTCAAATTATTTTAGTCTCTTAATGCTTCCCCTGAAAAATCAAACGATCGATGCCCATGTGTCACAATGATAATCTAGTAATGTGCCATCTCAACCATATTAGACATCAAACCCAGACATGAAAGTTTCCTAAGCTGAGTGGACTATTTTTTTTTTTTTCTTTTATCCACCTGTACTAGTCTACAAGTACCAGGAAATATGCAAGATGTCATAAAAGAAACAAAAAGAGAATCCAAATTTGGCATAAAAAATAAACCTTCGAAATAGACACTGAGAGATATTTCAGAGCATGTGACAATTAACTGTAGAAAAATTAGGAGGGTGTAAATATCTACTAACCCAGAAAACATAAAAAACTACCTTAGATCACACATGTCTACTTTCTACTGATTGAATTAAGTATTTATTGTAGTAGTGTAGCGTGATGTTTTTGCTCCTTACTCTTTAAGCTTTTGGGAGGCACACCACCTAGCCCTCAAATAAATCACATGCAGGGGATTATTCTTAGTTATAAATGCCTAGGCTCAGCTTGGCTTGTTTCTTGCCAGCTTTTCTTAAATTATCCCACCTATCTTTGGCTTCAGGTCTTTTATCTTTCGCTATTCCTGTAGACCTATTCTCTCCTTCTCACTCCTTGTCTGTCTGTGTACCTGTGTGGCTATGTGGCTTTGAGGTTGTGAGATTGTGTGGCTGTGTGGCTGTGTGGCTGGCCCCTGAAGTCCTCCTCCTTCCTCTCTCATTCCTCAGATCCCTTGTTTCCAGATTGCTCATATTTAGTCTCTCTGCCTGCCAGCCCTGCATATCCTTGTTTCTGCCTCACTCTTGGCCATTCATCACTTTATGAGATCATGAGGTGTAGGCACAGTTACACAGATTCATAGAGTTAAACAAATGCAATAGAATTAAAAGTAACACACCTTAAAATAATATTCCCCAACAATTTAGCATACAGAAATATTTATGCATAGTATATGTGACCATATGAATATATGCACACATATATATGTAGTAAAAGAATTTATGTGATTAATAAGGAAAAAATTAAAATATAGGGACATGATGCTCTTTTTGTTTGCTTTTTGAAAACTAAAATATAAAAAAAAAAATAGCTGAAGCTGTATTGATAGCAAACCTTTGATATTTCAAATGGTGAAAGTGAAAGATGCCCAAGTTTGTTTAATCCCAAAATTTATATACAACCCTGACAGGAATTTTAAATACAACACTAGGCAATTGAATGATAAAGTGTTCCTTCAGTAAGTTCCCAAAGTCCACACACTCCAGGGAAACAGTCAAGTAACTTTTTCATAAAAAATAGTTCTTTGTTTTAAAATGCACTTTCAAATAAATGTTCATACTTTACCACTCCATAGGAATAAGTAACAAGGCAAGATTCTCCCAAGAACAGTCCTTGAAAAATTAACATTGTCACAAAAACCTGAGCATCTGGCAACTCTGCCACCATGAAGTATCCATATGGAAGAGACCAAAATGTGTCAAAGAACCCAAAATGATTTTGGATAGTGTAGAAGAAGATAAAATAAATAATTCAGTATCATCAACACTTTCAACAGCAGGTAGTGATATGATACCTGCTTCTATAATGTGCCAGAATCTAACATAAGTGTGGAAGGGTAAGGATATGTTTGTGTGTGGTGGGGAGGGGGTAACCAAGAGATTATCGCCATACATGAAGCTAAAAACCACTTTTATACAGAAGTATTTCTTTGGTACTCTTCTTTGTAGAGATAGCAGATCTGAGTACAGGTTTATAGACATACGGAAGGAAAAAAAATGAAGCCAATGAAAACTTATATTTAAGATAAACATAGCAACAAATATATTACCTTAGAGTCAATGAAGAAAATCTACTAACTTAAAATTATAGCTAAAACTGTATGTGCAAGAAAGTAAAAAATACAGAATTATGATTCCCTTAACAACTGTAACTGTATCCTCATGCATGTATAAGCATTTTGCATTATTGTAATGATGATACATTTCAGCGTTAATATCAGTTTATACAATGTGACTGAAATAGGATTCTTCTGGGAAGTATAACTTTAAATATCTGCACTTTTATGACATAAAATCTTAACTGTAAAATTACATTTATATAGGGTAGAATTTTTTAATTTCTGGCATTTAAAAAATGAAGAATAAATGGCTAGTAACATTAAAGTTGAAGATTGCAAATTTCTGATGATACAGAGAACAGAAATAAAAAAATAAAGACAACTAGAGATGAATTTTATTTCAAAGATTAACTTAAAAATCAAGAACAGAAAAGACATCTACTCGGAAATATCTTACTTTTTATATAAATGTTAGCTTGTGAATAAAGAATAATTACTTTCAACTATATGTTAATCTTGTTATGAATTAAAAAACTAAAACAATTCAGTCAACGCATATTCCTACAGATTATCAAAGAATGGTAGGAGTCACTTTTCCTTCTTGCACATGTAACATAGGTTGACACAATTTTTAAAATGAAATTGCATTTTTGTCACCAACAAATTATTCCTTATGCAGCTGAACTCAATTCAAATGTGGTTCCAAAACATGCAGCAGCAGACAACACAGATCAAGTGAAGCAATGTCTGAGGCAGTTCTCTCGATTACATGGAACTGCAGGGATAGAGAGAGGAACAGAACGTTCCTAGGGCTTAAAAGATAAGTGATTGGAGCTTTTTACATAGTAAACATGGCAGCATGGTCTCTTTTTTTTACACAGCTTATGAATTTAAAATTTTTAGTTAAACTGGATAACAAAAAAGTATCAAAATATAGCTCAAGTAAGTAGTAAAAAATATAGGAGACTTTGCTGTGGCAACGCCTTCAAATTAATATGAAAATATACATAAAGAAAATTGCAAAATAAATTTAAAAAAAGAAAAAAAAGAAAATTGCAGGCTAATTACTGAATAATTTATACATCAAGTAAATTGTGTAAATTCACCAAAAAGTACAATAAATGAGGCAACTCAAAGAAATCCTGCCACAGATTCTAAGTTTACAACTCTAATTTTAATTTAGTATGTATCTGTGGACTCTTATTTCATGTGTTTCATCAAATGAAATGTACATGCAACATCCACTCAAACAAGTCTTCTATGTTTTGACATAGATGTATGGACATGTTATAGATAGTTGTTTCTTTTGATTTGAATGGTAAATAGTTTATTTGAATAAAAGATCTGAAATAATAAACAAATCAGTGAATTAAAAGTCTTAAATACTTTCTAAACTTCTTTTCAATTCTCAATTTACACGCAATTTTCAACTAAAATACAAAAAAAAAAAAAAAAAAAAAAAAAAAAAAAAAACAAAAAACCCTGATGTTGTTTTTGTGCCTCTCTAAAAAGGACAAAGGAAAAAGCATAGACAAGTAGACACATTATCCCAGGGAAGAACATACACCAACAGAGAAAGAACCAGGTGAACCATGTGACAAAAAAGTGAGGCAGAAAAGAAACTGGGTCCAAAGAATAAAATTTTAATAAGATGCTAGGTCAGTTAGCGAATAAACCTTGAAAAATAAGTTAAAATTTCAAGAATAAGATTCATTCAGAATTTAGGATGTGGCCCTGAAAAATTCTATATATGTATCATACACCAAACTTGACAAGCAATGTGTCCAATAGAATTGGTGAGAAGAGGGGCCTACAGGATTCAACAAAGGAATTTGTTGAGAGGGGCTAGATAAGACAGCTAAAACTGGGAACTGAAAGGTGAAGAGAAACAAGATGGAAAGGGCTAGGGTTAATCTCTCCAATGTGAAGGATGACAGGGAATTCTCATGTAAAAGGAAGCAGGAATCCAAATGGATATAGTAAACTCCAAGTCCCATTAATCAATGTGTTGGAAAACTGGCTCACATAATGTAAAAGCCTGAACCAGCAGGTAAAGGTTACCAGTGGTCCTGATAACACTCAATTGAAGAAAATAAGTAACAAGATATAAGGTAAGGGACAAAATACATGAAAACTACTGCTTAATAATAACAGATGTACTTGATATAGATTATAAGTAAGCCTATAATATTAAAACGTGTATTTAAGAAAATATAAATTAGCATTCTATCCAAATCATAAGTTTTAACCCTTGTATCAAGAAATGGATTGGAATGGTACTTGTAACTCTTAACACTTGGAAGGCTGAGTCAAGGGAACTATTTTGATTTTAACATTAACCACAAAGACTGATATGAATTCAAAGCTCGACAGGATCATAGTATACCTCTCTCATAAAGAAGACAGATGAATGAATGAGTGAGTGAGTGAATGAATGTCATCTATTTTACAACCAAGCTAGAAACCTGGGACTCATGTGGTGAAAGGAAAGAACAGAATCCTACGCAAAATAAATTGAAAACGTCCTAAAGCAAAAATTATTAATGTTACTATAGTACACAAATAGGAACCTAAGAAGACTATAAGTCAGAAAGGTTATATAGTTGTAGGACCTAGGTTTATAGGTTTTCATAGTTAATATCCAAATATTCTATCACTTCATTTTACATTGTTTTAACACTTTATAAAGCATTGAGTATGGATAAATGAGTAGTTTAGAGCACTGGGTGGCTACTCTTTTCCAGGCTCAATTTCCAGCACCCAATAAGATGCTCACAAAAATCTGTAATTCCATTGCCAGGGGATCTGAAATATTCCTCTACCTTAATGGGCATCAGGTGGTGCACAGACATACATGCAGTTCAAATACCCATATATATAAAAATGAATATAGGTAAATCTTAAAAATATTAAAAAGTACTAATAAAAGTTTTAATAGAAATGTATACTGCTTTTAAATTACTTAAACTAAGGTAATTTTTACTTAAATGTCTTATATGTGCTGTTACACAATGGAGTCCTTACTGTGGAATGTGGTAATGCAAAGTACTTGTAAACAATGCAGTCTCTACATGCTTTTAAAGAGCAAGAATATACTCATTCCCTCTCATTTATGGTTACCATTGCTGTGATGAAACACATAAGCAATTTGTGGAGGAAAGGGCTTTTGTTTATATTTCCACACTAATCATCATCAAAAAGCAAGAACTCAAACAGGATAGGAACATAGAGAAAGGAGCTGATAGAGAGGCCTTGGAGGAGTACTTACTGCCTGCTGGCTTGCACCTCATGGCTTACTCAGCATCTTAGTTAGGGTTTCTTTGGATTACACTTTCACATTGCTATTAATCACTAAAGGAGGTCAGGACAGGTATTTGTTCACCTGAGGCTCCTTCTTCTCTGATGACTCAAGCACGTGTCAAGTTGACACACAAACCCAGACAGAACAATTGAGCCCTTGGCATATCATTTGTGATTTATTAAAGCTTGATTGAGGAATCAGAAAAACAAGCCTCTATAGCTCAAGCTATAGAGATCATGCAGTGGTGATACACACCTTTAATCCCAGGAGACAGAAGCTAGAAGATGATGGTACACACCTTTAATCCTAGAACAAACGATTAAGAGATAGATGGATCTCTCTGAGTTCAAGGCCACCCAGGGATAAAATAGATTAAATCAGTCTAAAAGAGTAACAGATCACATGCCTTTAATCCCAGCATTACGGAGGTGGCGATAACGGAGATACGGTTAGGTGAGAGAGGAATATAAAGGGGAAGCAGACAGGAACTCTTTGCAGCCTGAGGAGCAATGCAGTTTGGAGATGCAATTAGAGGACAGTCACTCCTTCAGTTTGAGCATTGGTAGAGGTGAGAACTCTCCAATGACTGACCACTTTGCATTTCTGATCTTCAGGTTTAACCCCAGTATCTGCCTCTGGGTTTTTATTATTCCTGCTACACATAACTATTAAGCCATAACCTTTCCTTTCTTATACATCCTGAGATCTCACATTAAAAACATGAATAACTTTAAAAGTTCCACATTCTTCAAAGTTCATACACATTAAAATTTCAGTGCCTTTAAAATAGTCAACCTCTTTTAAAACCCAGTCTTTTCAAATTCAGAGTCTCTCAACTAAGGGCTACAGTAAAATACTTTCTTACTTCAAGAGGGAAAAATCAGAGCACAATCACAAACAAAACAAAGCAAAACCAAATTCCAACTGTCTAATGTTTGGGATCCACTCAATTTTCTGGACACCTCCAAAGGGCTTGGGTCACATCTCCACCTCAGCCCTCTGCAGGCCACACAGCATGTCTTCTAGGCACCAGCTGGCTCCACTCTACTGCTGCTGTTGTTCCTGGTGGTGGTTGACTTGATACTGACATCTCCAAAATACTGAGGATCCTTTGCTGTACCTGGGCTGCACTTTCACCAATAGCTTCTCATAGGCTTTCTTAAGGTTGTGAAGCTTCAACATCTTTGCATGACCCCTTCAGTCCTGGGCCTCCAACTGCCACTGAGGCTATACCTTCACCTTTAGCCTCTCCTGGCATCACACAGTGCCAAGCCTCAGCTGCTCTCCATGACAACTCCATGCCTTTAAAGACAATGCCACCTGGATGACTCTTACATATTACTAGGTCCAGCTACCAGCCCAAGGTATAACCTTGGCCTCCTCTGGAACACAGCTTTTCTGTGCCCTCAGAAAACACTTTCCAGAAGATTTCACCTCAGTGATGCTGGTCTCTTCTTAATCACTGCTAATTTCTTAGCTTCAGACTACCAGCATCAAGTAGCCCAGCAAAGCAAACTTTTGCTTTAGTAGGTCTGGTATCTTGTTACTCACAGCTGATTCTTCAGCCTCAACTAACCAGAACCACAGAATCTTAATTCAAAATAACAAATGTCACCAATAGAATCTTTAAACTTCTCACTAAACTCTGAAAGTCAGACCTCCGACTTCTGCACTATTCTCAACATTCTTATCTTCCAAGTTCTTATAAACCCTCCCACTGAGGTTTCAATAACTCAATGGCACTTCTACCCCAAAGTTCTGAAGACTTTCTATAATCCTGGCCAAAACATGGTCAGACATGGTCAGATCTACCAAAGCAATACTTCACTATGCTGGTACCAATTTTTCTTAGTTATGGTTTCTCTTGATGCAAGAAAACAGCATGACCACAAAATAATTTTGAGCTGAAAGAGTTTATTTGGCTTACACTTCCACAGTGCTGAAGGAAGTCAGGACTGAAATTGGGCAGGATCCTAAAGGAGGGAAGTAACATACACAACATAAGAGGGCAGCTGCTCTCTGGCTTGCTTGCTCAATTTGCTTTCTTATTGAATCCAGGACCACCAGCCCAGGGATAGCATCATCCACCATCGGCTGGGCCCTCTCCCATTGATCAATAATTGATAAAATGCCCTACAGCTGATATATCCTCAAACTGGGCCTCCTTCCTCTCTGATGACTAAAGACTGCATCAAGTTGGCACACAAAACCATCCAGTACACTCAGCCTGCTTTCTTATAGTACCCAGAACCACCAGTCCAGGAGTGGTACCACCCACAACAGGCTGGGATCTTCTATCAATCACTAATTAATAAAATGCCCTAAAGGCTTGCTATAGCCATTTCTCAATTTAGGTTCCCTGTCTCTGATGATTTTAGTTATAGTCATGTTGATACAATAATATACTATCTCCATATAATAAAATGCAGTATATAAAAATATCATCTAAAAATTGCATTGATTAATATTTAAACTAAGATTGCAGTTGAAATTTGAAGGCAGACTACCTGGTCATTGACTTTAAGGGCCTTCTCTACCATAACAGACTGTAAAAACAAACAATATTAGCCAAAATTCACTATTCTGAGGTTGCTTTTCTCTGGTATTTTGCTGCAGTAGTGACAAATGTAACTAATGCAGAAAACTGATACCAAGAATGGGGGTCAGTGTTTTGAAGAACCTGGCCATGTCATTCATTCCTGAAATGAGATTGTGGATGTAAGATTAAATGGTTTTGAATTTTGGGCTAAAAATCAAACAAACAAACACACAAAAAAACAACCCGACAATGTTGTAACCAAAGACTGATTGATGCCCCACTCTGGTGATAATTTGGAAAAACAGAAGGCTGAAGGAAATGTAGACAGTAGCCTCCTGGCTGGTGCAGTTTCAGAGGGGAACAAGTACGCTATCAAAAACTACACTAGAGGTCATTTGTGTTTATTTTATCAAAGAAGTCTGGCTGTATTCAGCCTGTACCCGGAAAACTGACTGTGGTTGAATTAAAAAGGAATGGATTACTTTGTTTTCTGAAGGAAATTTCAGGGAAGAATAGCATTGAGACTATGTTGTGATTACTGCTTACTGCTCTCATCCAGGTCTACAGTTAAAGAAGTCATTTGAATGAGTTCAAGTTGCAGCAAGGTAGATTCAAGAAATTAAAGAAAATATTAAAGAAGAAAACACTATCAAAATGAAATCTGAGATTCTACACTGAGGAAACAAGAATCTAAGAGAAAGATCTCAGCCAGCAAATCTCCATCTTTTAAAAACACAAATTCATTTGAAAGGCAAGAACCTAAACCAAGAATTCCTCAAAACAACCATCTAGGAAAGTGTTTCCCAAGAATAGGTCCATATAAGGGCAAATGCAATATGAGAGTCCTGAGCCTAACTCCATTCTGATCGAGAAGCATAATTTGGCAGCACTGTTTCCATGGTACAAGTGTTCCAGGCTTGAAACATGTAAAACTCAAGGGATAAATGAGTCTGTGCTAAGATCTGGCAATGTGTAGTAAGGTCTGAGTCCCTGTAAGACTGGTCTAAGTGGTCACAGTTTAAGGCTGTGAAAGTAAAACCTGAGTTGTAGTAGAGACCCTAAAATTTTGGAGGATGTCATGACTAGGAAAGTTTACTGAGGAAAGAAAACTGCAGGCACAGAGTGGAGCTGGCCCAGGAATGAGGCTATGTGTGCTGCAGGCAGCAGAAATGGAGAGGCTATACAAAGAGATTTCATCACAAATCTTGAATATCAGACAAGAAGCAGGTTTGGTGACTACTCTACAGGCTTTTTGCCCTTACTTTGAGCTGATCAGTCCTCACTATCCTCATTAGTCTCTTTCAGAAGAAGAAGGCTTATTCTGTGACAGTTAACGCTAGAAGTATGTCATTTATTTCCTGAATTGCACAGGAGTTCACAGTTAAAAGTGCCTGGAGTCTTGATGGGGACTTTGGACTTTTTAACAGTATTAAAAGTTTAAAACAACTGTGAGTTATGGCTTAAAAATTTTGGGTCTGGAGATCAAGTACAAGTGCACTTGCCATAGTTAATACTGTCAACTAGAAGGGACTTAAAAACGCCCTGGAAACAAACCCGCAAACAAGTACATGGGAGATTTTGTAGATTCTTTTAAGTGAGGTAGTATGTTACCTGAATATAGGCAGTGCCTTTCTATGAGCTGATATCCTAGACTGAATAGAAAGAAGAATGTCTATTGAAAACCAGCATCCATCTCATGCTACTTCCAGACTGCAGATATAATGTGACAAGTTGCAACATTTTACCAACTTATCTTCCCCACCATGATTGGCCATAACACAAGTTGTGTCACAAAATATACCCTTCCTTTCTTAAACTGCTTTTGTCAGGCATTTTGTAGCAATAATCAAAAAAGGAACTAATATAGTCCATTCCTGGTTCGCATTTCTTCATGTGATAACCAGGGCCTGTTAGAGTAAACTTCTCACAGATAGTGTTTAAAGTGAGCTAAGTAGTGACCATCATACTGGTAAATTAAAGCTAATTAACCGAATAATCAGTTCTGGTTTTTGCGACACAAATCCAGTCCTATAATAAATCACAATTAAAAATACAAGTTTCTTCATTCACCATTCTGTAGTTTGTGCTCTTATTTTTGTTTTCAATCACATGAGTTACCACTTAGCCAAAATTATTTAAAACTTTTTCTACACATGTATAACATTTGAGTTGACTGACTATAATTTTTGGGAAATAACCATTTTCCAGGCCACAGCAGCTGAGTAAAACCTATCCTCTGGAATCTACTTAAAAGGACATTTGATCAACCTTTCTTCCAATTATCCTGTGTAAGAATCAAATTTATTAAAGTTGATCTAGGAACATTTCCCACCCTGGATTACTTATGCTTGGGCAGAAAGAGGAAAAAGTGAGATTATTTCTATCCACAAATATCACTCTGTGTTATGTATGTAGAGTCTTTTGCATGAGACGGAATATCCTCCACAAATTAGTTATCTTATTCTAAGAACTACAACTGAGTGATCTAACAATTCAGTTCACATTGTATTTTTACAAAGTTCTCTGATTACTGTTCTTTGAGAAATACATAGTGTTCTTAAAAAGAGTGAGGTTAGACTTGGAGTTTACTTTTTAAAGAATGTTTCTAATCAATTCAAAGTTAAACAAGTTAGTCAAAGTCAAGAGGACTTCACATCAAAATCTGGCTATTAGTTCATTTGTTCAGTATGTTGGATTTGTGTGTATCTTTATCCTCTGGTAGACTGCAGAATACCTTCCAGGAACATGACCACTGGTCAGCAGAGGTGAAAGCTCTAGGTAAGAACACAGTTCAACTTTGAGTTATATAGGTGTCATCTTCAATTTATAAAAATATAAAAATAGCCTTGGCAATGGCTAAAGTTGTTTGAGGGTTTCCATGGAACCCCCTTGGCCAACAATTCAATTATATATGAAATATGGAATGGATAACCATCTACAAGTTTGAGGTGGATTGTTTGTTTGTGTGTGTTTTTTTTTTAAAGTTCTGTGTATATTCTAAATACAAACTTTCTGTCAGTTGTAGATGAGGTGAAGACTTTATTCACTCTATAAACTACTCTACCTCAAATGATGGAGCCTTTTGCTGTATAGAACATTTTTGCCTCCATGAAGTGCCACTTACTAACTACTGTTATAGTGATTCCTCTGTTTTCAAAGGCTTAGTTAGAAAGTTCTTCACTGCGGCAAAAAATTTAAACGTATTTCCTGTTTTCATCTCTCTCATATTCTGTATACTGAACTTTTCTTTAGGCCCTTAATTTACTAGAAGTATAGTTTTATGCAAGGTACAAGGTAAAGATAGTTTCATTCTTCTACAAGTAGCTATCCATTTTCACTAGCACCATTTGTTAAAGTAACTATGTATTCTCTAATGTGTATTATTGGTATCTTTGTTAAAAATAAGGAAACAGTGTAAGGCTTATATTTTGTTTCCCATTATCAATAAATCTGTCTTTATATAGGTACCATTCTGCTTTTAGCACTACAGCTCTATATAATACCTTGAATTCTGAGATGGTGATAGCTTCAGCCAATCTTTTGTTGTTCAGAATAGTTTTGGCTATCTTGGGTCTTTTAAGCTTCCATGTGAAATTTAGATTATTTTGCAGTTTCTCTAAAGGATTGTATTGGTGATTTTATGAGGATTACATGGCATCTATACACTGCTTTTGGTGGGGTATCCACATTTATAATAGTAAATCTGTCAAGGGAAATCTTTCCATCTGCTGTTATATCCTTCAGTTAGCTCTTTTAGTTTCTTCAAGTTTTAACTGTAGAAATCTTACAGCTCATTAATTAGATTTACTCAAAGATTTTTATTTATATATTTATTTTGAGGCTATTGTGAATGGTGCTGTTCCTTTGATCTCCTTCTAGGTGTGGCTGACACTTGAATATCTAAAAATTTTACTACATGCAAGTAATAACAATATTAATTTGAGTCAATTAATTAAAAATAGAGAATTGAGAATTCTCTATTCAGTTCTGTACCCCACTTTTTAATTGAGTTATTTGGTAGCTTGGTGATTAGTTTTTTGAGTTCTCTGTATATTTTGGAGATCAGCCCTCTATAAGATGTGGGGTTGGTGAAAATCTTTTCCCAGTTGGTGGGCTGCCATTTGATCTTGCCAATTGTGCCCTTTGCCTTATAGAAGCTTCTAAGTTTGAGGAGGTCCCATTTATTAATTGTCGATCTCAGTGTCTGTGCTTCTGGTGTTATGTTCAGGAAGCAGTCTCCTGTACCAATTCGTTCAAAGGTACCTCCAATTTTGTCTTCTAAGCCAGTTAAGCCAGCACCATTTGTTGAAGATGCTTTCCTCCTTCCATTGTATAATTTTAGCTGTTTTGTCAAAATCAGGTGTTCATAAGTATGTGGGTTAATATCAGGATTTTCTATGTGATTCCACTGGTCTATTTCTGTGCCAATACCAAGCTGTTTTCAGGACTATAGCTCTATAATAAAGCTTGAAGGCAGGGATGGTGATGCCTCCTGATGTTCCTTTATTGTACAGAGTACAACCTCTTTCTTATATTCTTGACCTAAAGCCAGAACCAAGTGATCAAAACTGCCAAGTTTTGCTGCTTGATAGGGCAGGAACATGGCCCCCTCCTTCAATAACATTTTCATCAACTTTCTGTTGTTAGTTTCCTTCACTGCATAAACTTTCCTTTTTAAAAGTTACAAGTTGAGCTGGGTAGGTTCTTGCCCAAAGGCCACAGCTCTTTTATTTCCTTTAGCCCCACACATTTCCTTAAACTTTTCAGCTCCTTGAGCAATGGACTTGACTCCATTACACTTTTGGTGCTGCTTTTCTCTAGAAACTGTACATTTCTGTATTTCTATTTGTCCAGTGCACTCATTTTCATTATAGATCTGCATTAAAGTGACCACTAATAACCACACAAGGGAGTCAATACTAGGAGGCCCTGAAATCTTCTCTGCCACAACCACTAATCCAAAACTCTTCAATTTAACCTCAGGCAAAATTTTTTGACAAGGGCAGAAAGCAGCCCCATTCTCTGCCAAAATATGACAAGAATGGTCTCTAGGCCATATGTTAATATTCTTCCCCACAGAAACTTCTTGAGCTGAGTCTGTACAGTTCAAATACCCCCCAGTACTATCTTTCATATCCTTACAGGTATGGCCCATGAAGCCTCAATTCAAGTATTCAAATGCCTTCCTAATCCAAAGTCCTGAAGTCCACATTCCACCGAGAAGCAACATGGTCAAGCCTGTCACAGCCTCCTGGTACAAAATTCTGTTTAAATACTGTCCTATTGCTGTGAAGAGACATCATGACAAAGACAACCCTTATGAAAGAAAGCATTTAATATGGGGGATGCTTACAGTTCCAAAGGCTTAGTTCAGTGTCATAATGACAAAGAGCACGGTGACATGCATGGTGTGCAACAATAGCTGAGAGCTATATACTGAGCTAAAGGCCAGGAGAGACTGTATCTGGCATGGGCTTTTGAAATCTCAAAGCACACCCCAAGTGACACACTCCTGCAACAATCTCCAATACCTCCCAATCCTTGTAATCCTCTCAAAGAGTTCTACTCCCTGGTGACCAAGCATTCAAATATGTAAGCCTATGGGAATCATTCTCATTTAAATCATCACAGATGTTTTAACTATAATATATTGTGAACAACTTTTCTGGTATCTACTTGGTGGGATGAGGGCCACATGAACCTTGATAGTCAACTCTTTACCTTTGGGAAGTTTTCCTTTACTTTACTAAAGATATTTTCTATAATTTTACTATAATTCTTATTCTGTGCCAATATTTCAGGGGTTCAGTCTTTTCATGATGTCCCCAAACTCACCTGTCATGTATTCTTTTTTAAATTTGCCATTGACCTTTCCTGGGTGACCCAATTCCTTTAAATCCCTTTACTTTGTATTCTATCCCCACTATCTGTTTTTGACATGATCCATTCAGTTATGGGGCTTTCCACTGAGCTATTCAGTCGATTATTGGGTTTTTCATTTCCAGCATCATTTCAATTTGTATTTTCTTATATATTTCAAATTCTATTTTCATATCTTAGATTGACTTCCTTACTTCTCTTACTTCATTTATATCTTTATCTTCTTTACATTGTTTGACCAATCACATTTCTTTCTTTCTTTCTTTTTTCCTTAATTCTTTGTAAGATCATCCACATACTTTTTACTAGGGGTCATTATTACTATGACTTTTTTTAATGTGCCTGTTTAGTATGTTTGTCTGTATTTTTATTTCTGTATTTAAATTTGCACATCTGGAGTTATTCTGCTGCTTGAGCTTGTTTTTCTTTTCTATTCAAGAGACTTTTCTTCTCTCAGAAAATGTTTACAATGTTTAGCGTGAAGCTAATTCATTGCAATATTTGGATCTTGACTTCTCTTTGTCTGGTATATTGAGATAGATCTTTTGTACTGGTCTTCATTTATCTATGTATTAGTAATTTTTTATAGCTATGATGAGACAACATAACAAAGATACTTCATAGAAGTAAAAGTTTATTCCAGACTTAGGGAATAAGAGGGTTATATAGTACAAGACATCATAGCAGGGAGAGCTGCAGCAAGCATGACATAGGAGTCACAGCAGATGTGGGTTTGATTCCCAGCACACACATGGTGGCTCACAGTTCCAGGAAATATAAATGCCCTCTTCTGGCCTCTAAAGGCATTAGGCACATGCATGGTACACAGACATATATGCAGGAAAAAGACTCATACACATACAAAAATATTTTAATAAAAAATGAAACTGGAGAGGACATTAGCTCTGTACCATGCTATGACATGCATCTGGAGCATGAATGATTCAACCAAGAGAAGCCCAGGATTACTGGTGCAGAACTCACTCCATACCAACCAGGAGCCCTCCCAGGGTTAGTTTCCATTATGGTCAGAGTATACTGGATGCGGAGTTAGAAGAGAGGTGAGGGAGAGAGGGGGAGGCAGGCAGAGAGGCAGATCAGTTCATGGGCTGGGAAGAGAGGTGGATCTGAATAGGTGAGGTGAGGATGCTAAGGAACAGGCTGACTTGAATGACCAGCTTGCCAAACAAGTTCAAGTTGATGTCTGGGCCTGGTGATAAGATGTCCTGTACTGCCACCTGAGGCCATGGAGACATCTGGGCAGAACTGCCATTTCTTGGTCCATCCATGGCTCCTGTTACCACTGCAGGCTTTGCAGATGCCCAGGGTCTAGTCATCTAAATGAGACCATGTTGATGTCCAAGACCTATGCAGCTGCCAGGACCATACTGATATGGGTGGCCTGTGATGCCACCAGAGAGACCTATGGTGACATCTAGGCCCAAGCTGCTGCTGAGGGCCATTTCTGGGTCCATAGTAGGTGGCATCCGTGCTGATGTCCACTGCCCATGTTACCACAAATGATCATAGGAACCATGTGTGTTGAGGTCTGATAGCTGGTCCTGACCCTCCCTGGTTACTACATCAGGAGAGCTGTTCCATTCACTCAGCAGAGATGGCCCAACCCCTCCGAATGGGCTTGCACCTCACCTGGGTAGCACATTAGAGCTGACCCTGTTGTCAGGGGACCACTGGTGAGCCAGCCATGACTGAGATTGTGAGTATAGCAGAGCTGATCCTGCCATAGCCCCATCTGCCATGTGAAGGCAGGGTGAAGCAATGATGCCCCTCCCTCACCCCTTGTTCCAGAAGTTGGGCAAGAAACCTGGCCCTGGAAACACAAAATTTAGAGTACTGGCCCTGTCTCTCACCAGCTGCAGCACACTGGGCAGTACATCCCAGCTGCATCCCATCTGGGCAGTACACTACAGCTGAACCAGTTGGTAGTGATGGGGATGGGGCAACTCTGAGAACTGGAGAGTGGGAGATCTGACTGCACCCCCCTCATCTGCCATGTGGTGGCATAGGTGAGGGAAAGATGCCCTTCTGTCTCACCCCTTGCTACCTGCAGCAGGAAAGATCTAGCCCTAGGATCAGAAGAGTGAGAGAACCAACCCTACCCCTCACCAGGTGGAGCACACAAAAGAGCAGACTATGCCACCCACCAGGGCTGAGCCACCCACTAGAGCTACCCTGTTTTCGGGGATGCAGATGAGCTAGCCCTAAGGACATGAGAACAAAAATTTGACCCTGCATCAGCCCCATATCCTCTCCTACAGCAAGAGAGAAGACTCTGCACCTCACCTGGGCAAGACAGTAGAGCTTGACCTGGTGGTATAAATGTGAGGGAGCTTGACCAAGGACCAGACAGTAGGAGAACTGGCCAGCTCCTTGCAGCAAGCTATCTTGCTAGAAGCTGTAATAGGTGAAATGGTCAAGGCTCAAGAGCACACCCATAGGGGTACGGGTAGACGATAGGAAAAGGCTGGCAGGCTGACCAGTCCAGCTGACAACCAGGACCCAGGACTTGGGATATGAGTTGGCCCACCCCAACATCCAATTCATCTATGCATATGCAAAACTGCAGGAACTCCATGACACAAGACTGAAGGTAAAAGTCTGGGGGACTGGGGAGTAACTGTCAATAATATGACACAGAGGATAGAGGCCTCTAACCAAAACAATGACTCATGACAATGAATACTTGCAAATAAAGATGGAAAAAAAAGGGGATGAAGACACACCACAGCTTCCACGACAATTTTTTCTTTTTTCCTTTCTTCCTTTCTTGGTCTGGTTTGGGATTTTCTTTTAATTTTGTTTTGTGGGAGAGGTTCCAAGGGGGAAGGTCACATGTGGGGAGATGGAGAGATGAGCAGGTTTGGGATATATGATGTGAAAACTAGAAAGAATCAATAAAAGTTAAAGTGACTTGTTTTTAAATGAATAATTAGTAAATATGAAAGCTAATAATATTAAAATTCTATATCCTAAAAATAAGAGATGTATGTGATCTTTAGAAAGCTTGCCATTCTTTTCCAACATGTAAATACATTTTATTTAATATAAATTACAATATAAATGTCATTTTCATAATATAATTTTCACTTAACATACTTGAGTATATAACCAAGACTTTAAATGTTTAATAGAATTATTTTAAGGGCTATGAAATTGATATTCTACTACATAAAAATTCTGTAACTTATGAAACTGTCTCTTAAGTATTGGATATCTGAATTGCTTTCCAATTCTTAGACATAATGCTTTATTGAGAATTCTAATCATCCACTATCAAGAATGGTGGAAGTTCTCAAATACTGTTATATTTACAAGCTCATTCTTTAGCTCACCAGTGTCCCACATAGTGGCAGGAGAGATGACACTGCTGCTATTCCACAAACAAAGCAAAATGACCCTCCAACTCAGGTCAATTTTGCAAGGAACCTGAGGATCATGGGACAATCAGTGGCTAAGATTGAATATGCTTAGGTAGTGGGTTTATATCATAGCTGAGGAACCCTGTGGTTAGGAAATCCAGATCCTTTATAATGAGCTACAAAAAAGGACCTATCTTATACTTGATATTAACTAAACCAGGTAACTGATCTGAAGGACATACTATCTCTATATCCCAATGCTGTATGTTACTCAAATTTCTTTGAGGAGAGTTTAGAACAAAACTCACTTAGTGTTTCTATGTGCAAGACATAAAACATAAAGAATCCAGGAAAAATAATTTTCCTATGTTCTTTAGGATAAATATGTTAAATATGAATACTGAATTTCTTGATACAATATACTTTGTGAAAACCTGAATCATTTCTAGGAAATTAGAAGAATCTTAGCACTTAAGTTTCAACCTATTCTCCTTAGTGGACCTTTTAATTACCTAATACGTTCAGAAGTCAGAATTGACCATGTCTTTTGTTTATAGTGATGTTTTTAATTTTTACACTAATGACTGTCTTTAACATACTATCTAATATTTACAAAGCCTTCTAATTTTCTTAATCTCACTGATATCAAAATAATGCTGCTCAAACACAGAAAAGAGCAAACGCAGCATATGTTTACAACCAATTCTTAATAATAAAAACAAACAACAAAAAAAAAATATCTGAAGTGATTTTCTAAGGGGAAAATCAGTAGTTTTCTCTATTGAGAGTCAGTCAATAAGAGCTCTAGACATTTCCATATTTGGGTAAAATACTTTTTAACAAAATATTTTCCATAACTTATATGTCAACAGAATAGAAATGATAGCCATTTAAAACAATGGAACAAGAATTAAATTTATCATGGTAACTAAAAGGGACACAACATGATCCAGGACTGAGTTTAATAAATAAGAGCCCTAATAACTAACTATAACAGAGAGGCATTTGGCTGAAACAATTGCAAATACTTAAAATTTACAGTTTGCCTAGATACAAACATGTATTTCAAGACATATTCATAGTAGTGAACATTTTGAAAACCAGGATAACAATATATATATATATATATATATATACACATATATATAACAATATATATATATATATATATACACATATATATATACACATATATATATATATACACATATATATAGCACTAAAGTAAAAATTACATTAGAACCTAGGCCTGTAGTCAAAGCACTATAAGCTATTAGTGGAGTGGGCCTAGGTAATGTGAGTACACACTTGCTTGGACTAGAGGGACTAGAGAAGAAAACTGGCTCAAAAAGTCTCCCCCATGAGGGAAAAAAATTTAAAGTATCAGGATTCTAAATAATATACTATGTAGTGAGTACTTGCTCTGACTATGACCTAAGGCTGTCTGGCCCAATAAAGGTGGTGCTTCTTGTCAGGAGACATGACCTCCCTAAAGGAAAGAGATGGGCTGTCTATCACGATCTAGTGTGGTGGTCTGAGAGTGAACTTCTGGTTCTATTCATCCACAGGCACAAGAAAAGACCACAGCGGCTATTTACCTTGTTGTATATCTGTAAGTGTACCCTAATAAACCCTTGAAACCACTTTAAATGAGTTTTCATGGATTCACCAACTATACAATTTTATGATTGTGTATGTCCTCCCAGTTTTTCAGTTTTTCGATGTATATACAAAATTTAATGATTCTAAGAACTCATGAGACGAAATGCACAGGTATGATTTATTCCAAAGGCATTCTTATAAGAACATGAGATGAGACCCACCACAGCAAAATAAAAATATTCTTCTGACTAAACCAAAGCTAAATTTAGAAACTTTAGAACCACACTGCTAAATATCATTTTAAATAATTTAAATTATTGAAATTCAATTTAAGCAATTTTAATTTGAGATATTAAAATTTAAATGATTTAAATATTTTAGCATAGTATTCTCAATTAAATATGTCACTGAGAAATTACTGTCTAGATAAAGGATTTCTTAGGAAGCTCAACTCAGGAAGCTTATTATCATTTTGAAAAATTATTGCATAAAAGAAAAGAGTAGTAGGTAAAATTATTCAAAAGTACTAAGGTTTGAAATAGAACTACCATTACGTACAGGTAACGTATAAATGCACAAATGTCTACATAGTCTAATGAAACTCAGAGGACTTTAACACAGAGATCATGAATGTCAGTGTGTGGTGGCACATGCCTTTAATCCCAGCACTAGGGAGACTGATCCCTGAGTTGAGGTCAGCCAGGTCTACAAAGTAAATTCCAGGACAGGCAGCAATACAAAGAGAAATCCTATCTCAAAAAAAGAATGCAGGTAAACAATGCTTAGAAGGACACCAAACAAAGTACCCTATTTCCTTTTCTCCCTGTTTCTGGTTTTCTAACTTGATCAGAATGCCCATGCTTCCCTTTTGTTTCTGAGTGGTAATTTCTTGGAATATTTAAATTATGGGTGAACAAATTTTTCAGCACATTGAAGACCTAGCTCTTCCACCTTCTTGCAACATAAAATAAATGTTCATATTATCTGTGAAGTTTTTATTGCTTTCAAATGGAAAAGTTAATTCAGTTCCTGTTACTTCTTATTGTTTAGAAACTGACATTTTCCAACAAATATATTTAACCACAAATTAAAAAACAAATCCAATATGGGTATTAGGGTAGCAAGTTCTTGAGTATCAAATGAGATCAGAGAGACATTGGGAATCTGGGAAGCACAGGAACCTATCACTATTTATATAAAGAGCTCTATCCCTATGATCACTTGACGATACCATCTTCCTGCCTATGAACTATCACCAGTCTGTTCTCTACTTCTGGACATGCAGCTGAAGCTCTGTGGTATGTTAGTCCATACTTCATTCCCGAAATATTGCCCTTTTTACCTATAAATTTTGTGTTCAATTCTTTGTTGTACAATTGAGCTCCCTCTAAACTGGAGCCTTTCCCCTGTACCTAACGAGAAAAAGCCTAGGCACTCAATTGCTTTGTAGCATTTAACCTGTAAAAGCATACCACACATTCAGGGTCAAGAATTGGTTGCAAAGGAATTCAGAAAAGGAATGGAATCTGAAATTCTAAGAGGTTTTTCAAAGGATTCCAACTTACACAGTGCAGGACACAGGTGCCTTGCATGCCCCTCTGAACTGGCAACCTAACCTGGAGCTTAGTACTCAGTTCACATCTGCCCCTCTCCCCAAGTTACTAATTTCTAATGCTTAGACACAAGGAAGAAGAGTCGGGGGAATTGTTCTATCACAAAGACACCTTGTTATTTTAAAATTCAAAACTGGCATGTGAGTATACACATTAGACTAATAGAGAAACAAATATAAACCTTCATACCAGCCACTAAAATTAGAACTTCCTAGATTAAGGGCATATAAGCAGAAAGAACCTTTGTAGTTGCTGTTTAAAAGGGGAGGGAAACCTATGTAACTTCTGAGAAAAGCAATCCACTCATGGTGCAAAGATATATATGGTACAAAGAATATAAAACAGAAAAACTTAGTTTTGTTTCTGCCTTCAATTTAAAAGTCACCTGCCCTTGCATATATAATACCCCTTCATTGCTTTCCAAATGATAGCTGAATAAAAGTAGTCTTTGCTACATTCACTAACACTGAACTTAAGTAATGCCATAGTTTGGAAAGGTAACACCAAATATCCATGTGTTACAGGTTTTGTTACCAGCCTGTGTGACTATGGGGAAATGCTGGAATCTTAGAGGAACAAAGTTGGTAAATGTGGGTATGCCAATATAGTGGACAGCAGGATATTAGCCTTCCTGCCCACCATGAGGTAAACAGCCTCCTTAGTCGTGTACCCAACCAAGACAAATATTATTTAAACAACACCCAAAAGCAGCAGCCCAGCTGACAATAGACTGAAAGGCGAAAAACTGAACTAAAATTAGCCCCTCTGCCCTACAGACTCAATAAATCTCTCAGGCATTTTGTCACAGTGATGGAAGCTACCACAGATACATACAGTGCTTATGGGTGACAAGAGTGCTATTATTACCAGGATCTCTAGAATAAACTATAAATGATATACTAAAACTCTTTTATAAGAGTTGGTGGCATTTTAGCATGAATTTCTTCTATTATAAAACACATGCTTTAATATAAAGCTGTACAAAACACCAATAGTTTCTGTTTGACATGGACATTCTACTGTAACTTAAATACCTTTTACCACACTGGATGCATGACACAGTTAAGCTGAATGTTCCTAAAGGTATCTAACAGTAGAAACAAAGCCAGCAGTTCCACTGTGTGGAAGACAAACCTGGATTTCAACATGGATGGAGCCAGGACAGAAGCATACTAATAATACTAAGACTGGGAAAATACCTCAGATTCACTAGACAAAAACCACATACAGAACTCAGCACAGCAAGGCAAAAGCTTCTTACTATCTCATATCCACATAGCAGAAAAGAGTTAAAAATATTCCAAAGTTAAGAACTTGAATGCTTCTCCATCTGCATCTGGGTTCTAGTGGAGAGGACAAGACCAGGTGGCAGAAACACACAGAGACAGCTTACCTGAACAAGGAGGAGCTAAAGGGTCACCAGACTGATAGCTGGGAAGCCAGCATGGGACTGACTCAGGCCCCACTGAATACGGGTCTCAGCCAGAAGGACTGAGCAGGCTAAGAGACCTCAGACAGTGGAGCCAGGATGTATCCCTGGTGCACAAAAGGACTTTGCGAACATATCCCCCATGGAGGGATAACTGCCTTAATCTAGAGACAGGAGAGAAGCCCTAGTCCCTACTTCACATGACCTGTCAGATCTACATGACCCCAAATGGATGGCATTCCCCTACATATGGAATTGGGGTGGGGGGATGGGAGGGGAGGGTGGTTAGAGTGCATGTGAGAGGGCAGAGAGGGTAAAAGGGAGGGAGAGAGGGAAGGAGGGAGGGAGGGAAAGAAGGAGGGAAGAATGGAGGGAGGGAGGGGGAACTGGGATCGACATGAAAAATAATAAAATTTAAAAAAAAATGCCTGAAACAGAGTACCAGGTGATCCTACATTGAAACAGCTGTACAAAGCAGCCTTACAGACTACAGCCAGAATTTCTGAATCTTCTTCGAATCCCCCATGACAGCGCCCCTTACCAGCAGGAAGTAATTTGGAAAGAACAACGCCCAAATTCCCAAATATTGTGTATAAATGTTTGTTTTCATTTAATTGGACTTTGTTATATAAAATAAATGAAAAATATGACTTACAAAAAAAAAAGAAGAACTTGAATGCTTTTGCTGCAGTTCACACACACACGTTTTCTCTGGATCAAACATCTAAGAACTTGCATCTAATTTGCTGTATGTAGTATGCATAAGGGGGTGGGGAAGGAGGACACACTTTATTTCTATTATGTGATTAAAAATATCTTTGAACAAAAGTCAGCCACCATGCTGTGTTGTTGATAATGTAAACCTTTAACCCCAGCACTCTGGAGGCAGAGGCAGGTGGATCTCTGTGAATTCGAAGACAGTCTGGTCTACAGAGTAGTTCCAAGACAGTCAGGGTTACACAGAGAAACCCAGTCTCAAAGAAAAGAAAAAAGTTTGATGGAAATGAGAGGCAAAACCATAGTCTTCCAGCCATAACTAACTCATAATAAAGCAAGGAAGAGCTCCTTAAGGAGAATCAACAATGCACTAGCTGTCCCTTCTTTCTTTTTCATTCCTGATTTTTACACTTTTAAGAGAGAAGATTTACTATTTAATTGATCTTTTGTTTCACATTGATGATATTTTAAATGAAAACCATGTTTTGGGAGAAGTGGTTCTGAGAACTCACAGAAATGTTTCTCATGTGCTACAATATTTCATTAATGAAAATCAGCCAAATAATGTTCCTACCTTTTAAAAATACTTTTCTAAAAATGCCTTTTTAATCGTAAAAAAGAAAAAAAGAAAAAAAAAAAGGTACTCAGGGATGAACTTTAAATACACAGGTTACACTAGTACATGTTCTATGCCTATTTCTTCAAAGTAAACAGTAAAGATGGTGTAATAGTAATGAAGCTAAATGTGAAATTCTCAAAGTGTTTTACATCAAATACTTACCATTCTTAAATATGGATAGCTTTCAATTATCTAGGGTTTGGCAAACTAGAAGTCTTTCACATTTAACAAAAAAGACAGGGACAAGAATGGATGACTAACCACTCTTGTTAAGAGTAAGGTAGCTTTAGGTATGATGTTTGTAGAACCTAATAAAACGCTGATCAGTAAGAATTCATTTTTATGCTGCATATTGGTTTTCCTAGTTGAAATAGAGAGCTAGTTCCTGTATGACTTGAGCTAGTTCCTGTATGACTTGTTTGATTAGTGATGACAACACAGTGTATGAGATTTGGAATTAAGAAAATTGCCTTTCATTCAACAGAAAATGATCTACTTGATATTAAAGATCAAAAGTAGAGTGATTCACTGAGTGGAACATAGGGAAACCCTAACTAAATTAGAAGGAAATTTCCATAACAGAGTCACCAGTAATGCTGATCTAATAACAGGTTCCTGTCATGAACTATATTTATCACACATTGCCTCTCTAACATGGCATCATATTTAATACTTTTGAGATCCATATTTTAATCAGATTAATAGGTATCTGTTTGGCTCATAACTTTAGCTTCTGCTTCTTATTTAGATTATTATTGGTGGAATCTTCTTAAACACATTTTCTAGGATTGCAACAGGAGTACAGCTTATATAGTGAGGCCAGAAAAACAAGTTCATGATCTATGCATAAATTTCAGTACAGAAATGTTTAATAAAGGCAATTAATGCAAAATATTTTCCTTTTACCCAAGGTATTAAGCAGCTAAGGATATTATTTATTTTGGATTTGAAAATAGTTTCTGTATTAATCAGGGTCTCTAGAGACCCTATCTCTCCAGCTAATAAAACAATAACTGCCTATGAACAAAAGTGTAAAGAATCATGAATTGTTCAGTCCATGAGGCTAGATGTCTCAGCTGGTTTTCAGTATATGCCTAACCCTGGGACAAATAGGCTCTAATCTGAGTGAAATAACGGACTTGTCAGTGACAGCAATCAGGCAAAAAAATGATAGCTTCCTTCTTTCATGTCCTCTATATAGGTTGCTACCAGAAATTGTGCTGTGATTAAAGGTGGATCTTCCCACTCCAAAAGATCTGGATTAAAAGTGGGTCTTCCCACTTCAAATAATTCAGTTCAAGAAAAATCCCTCACAGGTGTACCTAGCCGCTAGAGTTTTAATTAATTCCAGATATAGTCAAGTTGACAGTAAAGAACAGTCATCACAGTAACAAAGACAAATACTGAGAAAAGTTGTTCTACTATTACTTCTTTTCAAATGTATTTACATAAAATCCAAGTCTCTAAAATGTGTTGTAATTGTAAAAATGTGAGTTTCTGGAAAGAAGCTATGTCTGTAAGGACTGACTGACTGACTAACTGATTAAACCAACAATAATGAAGAAAGGTTGGAATGCTGCAGGTCCAGTGCCTGATTATAATTGATCTTGAGTTATCTTTAGCCCCTTGCCCACCTCTGCATTGGGCCTAACATCCTCTGATTAATATATATAGACTTTTGTTAACGTAGAAGACCATTAGGTTCCACCAACTCAATATAAGAATGTCACCAGATAGCATCTGCGACATAAGGAGAGCTTCCCCCATCTTGTTATGACTGCCTCCTATGCAGGGCATGGAGCAGCACATCTGTTTCTGACAATGTGTTTTTAAAATGCCTTGATTTATATAACTTTCTTTGTTCCATTACAGAAAATGGCTTCTTCTTCAATCATTATGTTTGGGAGACTTAATGATATATGTTTCCAGACCACAGTTTCTCATACTTTGCTCCACAATAAACCAAGCCTTTTATTCCTGTGAGGTGAGAACGGTTTGTTTTGCAGATATGTTCTAAAGATTAGTTTACCTACTAGGCAACAATATTTTTAATACCTACACCTACATGACGTTTGTGCCATTACTCCAAAACCACTACCACTAAAAATATCATTCTGAGCAAATGAGAAAATTAGGTAAACAAATATCACATTGTTCAAACTGGAAAAAAAAAAGTACTGCCTAGAATAAGATTTCCATGGATGATAATCTATTGACAACCCAATAGTGCCAAATTAAGCATTAGATAAAAGCCATAAAGTTAGATTCATGTTAAAATGAAAAGTATCAAACAAAATATAAAATTTAAAAGAATGCTGCCCATAAATAGACCAGCACCATTTAAAAAACAAAAACAAAAGCCAAAAAAAAAACAAACCAAATATTCTTAGGATTAGGTTTATACATAATCCCTGCAACATCCACATTAGGATAGATGTAGTAATGTGTATTTAAACCCTTTTTAATATACAGTTTTATAATAACTTCCACAGCACCTGTCATTTAAAAGGTCCACAGTAGACTATGTGTATAACATGCATGAACAGGCAGTGGTTTAGTCAGTAGAATATCAAATCAACTACACAAATCCACAGTTAGTTTGTCAGGTTTACTTTTGTGAGCATAAATAGTCTTCAATTGTTTGTACACAGAATAGGAAATCTTTGACACTATTATCAATCAACACTTAGCAAGATTTCTACTGAATTGTTCTTGTAAGCATTGCAGCACAAGATCTTAAATGTCTAAGTCTTAAATGTCTAAGAAGAAAATGTTCACTGCTAACAGTGAGATTAATTTTAATATTTCTGAGCTATTTATAGGTTCAGTCTACATTATTTGTTAATATTGATAAAATATTTTATAAAAATGTAGAGGTTAGCTTTCAGGTGAGCAGAATAAATACACCATATTTATTAGCACAAGATATACTTTTATCAACTTTAAAATTTCTATGGCTCTTTCAACATTTGTTTGAAATCCTTACATATATTCATCTATTTGTAGCATCATATAGGTCTGTCTCCCCATCTGTCTATGTTTTTCATGAAGACTAGTATCTGGTGCACGTTTCTTTTTTCTTCCTCACATTAGTAGCTGTTCATTGGCACATTACTATGCCATTTTTGTATTACTTTTTGGTCAGCTTTTATTGATCATGTTTTAATACAATATAATGTTTCTGTTGGAGAACAAGGGGACAAGTAATCAATGTATATAATTTAATTCCAACCAAATTTCATTTTGTATGGTTAGAAAATTAATATCACTAAAATCTACTACTGTCACAATAAAAAATTACATTGGCAGCATGACATAAAATATAAAACAAAATTTTCTAAGAATAACATACATAGTTAACTTATTTCAAATCCTTTGCTTAACATTCTAAAAGTAACCTGCTCCCACTGCAGGGCCAGATTTGTACAGGAACTTACATCTTGCATGTGTGGACATCTTGAAGTATCCTTTTTTAACAGGATATCCTGACAACACCTCCCAACCCCCAACTGACTTAGCAGCCTGACTTTGGTACAAGCTCATCTGGTTTGACTAAAATCATTGCATTATTTGGCAGTGGTTTCTTCTACGTGGCACTTGGAGCTCATTGAAGCTCAAACAGCACAGGAAATGCAAATCATGCAAACCACCCTCATGATGGCAATGTACAGTGGCGTGATTGAACGGCAGTACGCACGGCTCGTGGGCCAACCACATGAAAGGAGCCATTTAAAGACCAGATGAGCGAAAGCTGGGATAAGTTAGAGAGTATGTGCAAGCTTCAAAGCTGGGAGAATAGCATCCTTATTTAAAATAGAAGAGTTTTTATTATTACTTTTTATTAATAACACCTGTCCAAATCCTTTACACTGGAGGAAGTGATGGAGGTAGACTAAGTTGAGCACACACTATAGAGAATATGTACATGGGCTAACATGTCTTTTCAATGCATCCAGGTATGCTACAGTAGTGGAACACTTTCCATGTCATTTTTCCACCAGATTTTATATGATTGTTAACAATTATTGGAAAGATTACTTTTAGAGAGCTTTAAAAAAAAATATTATCTTCCACATGCCACTGTATTATAATACCTACGGTGTCAGATTCACTGCCATACTTAATGATAATAATTCCTTCAACAAAAACTAAGGTGCTATATACACTTAGGAATTCTTCAGCAATAGCCTTAGGAGGAACATAGAATTTGCTGCTAAAGATATCTTTGAACGAATCTAACACAACAACTAGAGCAGAAAAAATACTTCAGAAAGTTTTTACTTTTTTTTCTATAAAAGTTTGTTGTTTTAGAAGTTTCTAGTTTACCATAAAAGAAAATGTGATTAAGAAACTATAAGTAAATAATAAAAAGGAATATACAACTTTGCTTATCATTTTAAACTATTTTCTAAAGCTTTTTAAATGTTTATTTTATTTGCATAAAAGTGTGAAAGTTCTAGAAACTTCACTAAAGCACTTGCTCCCTAATCGCCAATACTACAGCTAGAATATTAAGAAATGTGGAAGTTAGATGTCTCTATATCAGGAATAGCTAGGGAAGAAGATGTGACCGAGAAGTTAATTAGAATACTTGTCCTTGAAGATGACCTGGGTTTGATTCCTTAGCACACATCGCACCACTCACAACTGACTGTAATTCCAGTCAGACACTCACATAGTACATACACATGTGAACAAAACACTCATACATATAAAACACATTTTTTAATGGGGAAAGCTAAAGTTTGTGTCTAGGACTCAGAAAATATCTTCCTAGATAAGTGAATAAGACACTGGACAGAACTCTCTTCCTGGTTAGTACTACTTTTCCTTACTTCTTTGAACTTTCATTTGAAAATAATATAATCTGTAGAAAACTGTGTGTTGTTGAACAAATGCAAAGAACTACTAAACAGAGAGTAATGCTGTATATCTATAATACCAACTTAATATGAAGACAGCCATGCTGTTCCCAGAGGAAAGACGGGATGTAAAAAGATTGAAATAAGGAGATGGGGAAAGGGAGAGAAAAGTATAACATTGTACCACTTGGAGACAAACACTGTGATTTGGTATATGTTCATATTCACAATAATACCAGAGCAGGAATAATTAACCACATCCCATTTTAAGTGATGAGAAAACTGATATTCAGAAAACTTAGTAATTGCCACAAACCTTGTGGCTAATTAATGGCACTATGGAGAGTATATTAGGATATATGTGAATCTATGTTCATACTATTTCAAAATCATTGGCTGAAGGGTTTATGAAAACTGTCTTTTTAAAAGCAAACAGATGTGAATACCCTACAAAGTATAATTATGTAATTCTCTTGAATTTTTGATCAGACACACTACATAGTTAGCTTAGATGAGTCGTCAATTTTTTAATTAGGGCAGATAACCTATGTTGTCTACATCTTTCTAAATTTATTCTAATAGTAAGCAATAACTAATCTATTCAGCAATCAGAGAAAATTCATTTCTCAGAGCTAACACTTGAAATGTTTTAATGCTAGAATAGGCAAGGACCTCAGATTAGACAGGTCATGGACCTAGGGAAAAATCAAACTATTCTGCTAAAGGAACAAAGCAATAAAATAGCTCCTATCAACATTCTGCTATACTCAAAGATTAATACCTTGTTTAGTCATCATGAGTTGTCCTATGACCTTCATAAGTTTGCTATGGCACACATGTGCCTGCATGTACTCAAATGCACAATAGAGAAAAGAAGATGAAGCTCAATTTTAACTATACAACTATAAGAGAGTACTTGAATTATACTGTTATGGAGGAAGTATTTATTTGTCGTCCTTACTAAAAATATATACTGTTTTGCTACTGCTTAATAAATATGAACCAAATGCATAAGTAAAAGTCCTGTAATTTTTCTGAATTAAAATATTTGTTCCATTTAGGAAAAATATTGTACATAGTATATCAAACTTTGAAATAAATGATAAGCTTAAAACCCATCAGTAATATTTTCATATTGACTAAGATGCTTTATTATTTTGAAAGTAAATATATGTCTAATAATAACTGAAAACAATTTTAAAAATACACAACTGGCTAGTAATTGAAGTAATAGCAAGAGGCAGTTTTCAAATTTTCTGATTGCCAACTGTTTTCCTCTCCAAGCCAAAGAAAGCTACGTGTAATGAATAACACATAACAAGAGAGGTTCCTTTACTTGATTTTTGTTTTATTTTTAGTTTTAGTTAATATGTATTAGAACAAAAATTTGAAAGATGATCATTTTTTCGTTAATCATAAGGAGAAGCTACAAACATATAAGGATAGCTTGCAGAAAAGAACACTCAGATTGAAGTGCTCAGAAGGCACACATCCTACATGTATTTGTAGTACACTACCAAAGCAATGGACAAAAGTCAGTAAACAAACTTTACAATACTTTTCAGGTATTTTGAGGTTTATTAGAAGCTAGAAAAGCTACTGAGTAGCTGAGGTCATGACAAAGCCTAGAGGGACAACATAGCTAATAGAAATAGTGGAGTACCTCCTGTTTCAAGTTGTCTTTAGGAAAGCATCATAGACTTTACCAGAAACATACAACCTTAATCCACCTACAGGAAATCTGCCATGTGGACATCATGCTGGGATCTGATCAGTAGAGATCTGAAAGCCTGAAGATACACCATCTTCTGCTTAAAAGGGGAAGATAAAACTTAGGCACTGATAAGCTACAAGATAAGGTTTTCAGAGACTGTTGTTGTATAGGCTCCCCCTCATGAAAATGAAAGCTAAAATTGCATCTAGAGGAGAAATCGAGGTGAACTGACTTGGGAAACAAAATACAAACACAAGTAGATTCAAAAGGAAACTATTACATGGAATTTTATGGGTTTTGCTTATATGTTATTTGAATCATCCTTAACAAATTTAGCAAGTCCACTGCTAGATGACATCTATTTCCCTTGCTGTTTGAACTTGTTTCTTTCCATTCACACTCAGGGGCAAGACAGCATTATTACTGACTAATTAATCACACCTTATATTTCCCTGAAATTATTTCAAATTCTTTCAATTTCTAGTCTGTTATTGATTTTTGATGATGTCTCCTCAATGTTATTAAATTTCCTAGCATTAAATTCACTTTACAAATTTCAATTCTAAACAAAGAGGACACAGAAAATCATCCTGAGCTTTTCAGCAATTCGACTTTACTTTCAACTTGAACCTGATTAGAAGAATTATACAATTCTAAGCTACTGTCATTTCATCTTAATGCAATACATTAATAGTTAAGAATATTATTAAAAAGAAATAGAGTGGTAAGACAGGTTAAGATTTAATACTAATAGGCAAATGGGTAATATTTTCTCCTATCTCTCAGAAGTCAATTATCCATGATTGTCATGGAGTCACTTATTGCTGCTATACTAATGAACTAAAGACAAAGCATCTGACAAGAGAAATACAGCTTGAAATGATGCAGCTACAACCTGATGACTATTGAGAATGGGAGAGATAGCAAAAGGCAGTAAAGCAGTATCCTGGAGCCTATGAAAGGAATTTGGCTCACTGACACTTGATTTTGGACTTTTAGTCTCCACTTCTGTGAGAGAATAAGCTCTGCTAATATGGGATGTTTGGGTTAATAATACATATTAAAGTTTGTCAAACAAAGCTACTAAAGAAATTCCAGATATTCTCAGTAAAACCCAAAGATGAGCAACATTTAATACTTTTTAAAATTAAAACTTTTCTCATATTGAAAGTTATGGTTTTGAATGAAAAGTCAAACCTAACTTAACCACTGACTACTCATGTATTCTTTGAAAATACATAAAATCATGTGACTTCAAATCATTCCATTAAAATTAGATTTAACATAGTAATCTCCCATGAAATCATTCAAAAATTAATGGCATTACAACTAGAAATGTACATGTATAAAAATAGATAACAGAAAATGAAATAGGTAACATGTGACCTGGAACTGAAAATTAACGACACTTTTCCAGCATTTTTCTCCAACCTATCTATGGGCCAAAGCATAACCAAATAGACAAATCAAATTTCATCTGAATATTTAAATCACTCAAACAGTGAAAACATAAATATAAAATAATATTACTCTGCTTTTAGTTAATAACAGCGAAAAAACACTAATAAAATTAGAACTTTAATTAATAAGAGATCTAGCCCCTTTGATAAGCTTTTGTGTAGACAGAAGGTTTCTTATTTCTAAAAATATTCCTTAAAGGTTACAAAAAAAAAGGAAAGTAAATATCCAGAAAATGAAACAAAACAAATAGAATTACTGGGTTATATTTATACTTACAATCTTAAACTTATAAAGATAAAAATAACACATAATGCTGTTATTTATACTAAGCCTGGACAGCACAGAGTAGACAGGTATTCTCGTCCTTGATTGCATATTATGAATTACTGCAGAGCACTTGAATATAATATACTAAGCTCAGTGCCCTATTATGAGCAGAGCTGTCCCTGTGGTAACTAACACAGGAGCTTTCATTGCTCCACTAGACATGTACCATTCACATAATGCATCACAATCTTTTAAAATGGGCACACTAAAAACTAAGTGAATACAAAGAATTAAATACACTAAGTAAGCCACTACATGAACATCAATTAGTCATTCCTCAAATAAAAAAATATTCTCTGTGAGTAAAAGAACTTGTACAGAACAACCACTGCATAGATGGCACCAGCACCCTTGGAGAGTGCCTTATATTTTGTACAATGCATAAAAAAGCCATGTTATTTACTCAGTAATTTCCAGTAAACATAATATTTTAAGCTTCAATGTATTCTATGACTACAAGAAATTATTTGGCATTTAAGTAATAATGGCATTAATGTTATATCTTACTGTCTAAGAATTAGGGATTTCTAGAGATACACAAAATACACTGTGTAGAGCTAAAAATAGAATGCCCAGAATTCAGTGTAAGCTAGAATAAAAGTCAGAAACTCAGAGTTTAGACAAAACAAGATTGCAGTTTATCTCAAGTTTACCCAAGTGTATTCACTCATACACACACACACACACACACACACACACACAAACTCACACACATACATGCTTGCACAGGATTACACATGTGCAAATACAGATTCATTTATGTTGAAATATTAACTTTCAGATATTTATTGCACTGAATGCTGTTCACATTGTACAAAACTGCAGTAATTAAAATCGGGAAGGAAATTTTAAACATTCTTACCATAAAAAATTTGAAAACTGGTAAAATGATATGTAAATTAGTGTATAAAGTGAGCAGAATGTCACAATATACAATATATATTTAAAAATTTCTGATGAATTAGAAATGAATTTGAAAACCTTCAATGAAAAGTAAAGTGAGATATTCAAGCTAAATAATATATACCAATAGGATACAGAATATTATACAACCGACTTAAAATTTCCAATTTCTATTCTATTTACAAATTCAATTGAGAACAAAAAAAGAAACTGCAACTCTGTCAGCCAAAATGTATATTCATTTCAAAAAAAATTAGAACATTATTTCAATTTTGGCAATTGGTATATTCAGCTATTGTTCTTTTTTATTTAAAATTAATGTGAATACACTTCTTCATATTCAAATATTCCCATAGTATTTTTCTAAGTCTTAAGAATAAAGGAACTGCTATGTGTTAGAGAGTTAGTGATTATATCATACTTCTAAGATGATGTTTTTCCTTAAAAAAGACAAAAGGAACCACTAAACCTTTGGATCCATGATAAAACTACATAATTTTCCTTTTCTTTTACAATTGACTACCTTCCATCTTTCACACTTTCATATCAAGTGCCAGTCAGTAATGTGATGAGGGATGTCCTTCTGTATGGTTTTTTCTCTTATGGGTCGATGAATTAAAAAAACAGTTTGGCCAGGATAATAGGTGGGACTAGGAGATGAAGAGAATTATGGGAAAGGTAGGCAGAGAGGCAACAACAAGAGATGCCATGTAGCAGAGAAAGGATTAACAGGTTCGGACTCTTCTCCAGTAAGATAGACTATGTGCAAATACTTAGATTAATAGAAATGTGTTAATAATTAAGAGATACCTAGCCATTAAGAAGCCCTAGCCCTCAGCCAACAGTTTAATAATTAATTTGTCTTTGTGTGTCTATTTGGGACCGAAGCAATTGTGGGACTTGGTGGGATAAGAAAACACCAACAACAGTAATGTATCTTATAAAATAGGTGGTATGGCACAAGTATTTGGGAAAAAAAAATAAAGCACTCTTAATTCACTTTCCTAAATACAGAAATGTTAATTGAGCACTGTTTTTACTTACTCACTGTAAAAAGTTAACTGCTACAACTTAGGTAAAATTCAAAATTTGTCACAACAATGACTTCAAAGAAAAACATGCATCTACAAATAACATCATCTTCTTATTAAAGTATTTATTCCATTTCACCTCTCTTATTCATATTGGAAAATAGGTAATGGAAAGGCTAAAAATTAAATTATGTTACTTATTGTTTCAGAAACTTTAAATGAGCCACTTAAAAGAACAACATAACTCCACCTCAAACTGTTCAACTTTTACAATATTTTACTCTCAGGTTTACAAACTGCAGGAACTGCTGGTAAAGGACATTAATCCCTGATTCTCTGGAAGCTGAGACAAGAGATTCACAAATTGAAAGCCATCTTAGGGTACAGACTGAGATACAAGACAGCACCAGCAACTTAGTGAACCTCTGGAAAAATTTAAGAGTAAGAACAGGGCTAGAGATATGAGTCAATGCTAGGGAGCTACCTCATGTGTGGTTCAGTTTCTAATACCAGGGAGGAGGGGGAAAGACACCTTACAGACCTTTCCTGGAAGATTACTTCATTTGTTCTCCACAAGAAAATTAGAAGATCAAGATATAGAAGGATAGTGGACCACCTCTTAATGCAAACAATTGGCTGAGCTAGATTTTAATTCATCTCCTGTGACTTCTAGTCTATTGTCACCTATCCTTTCCCAGCTCCTATATAATAATAATATGTAAAATAGGCATGCAGATACAATAACAAACACCAAACCCATCACATGTTCCTAGGAATGCCAATCACTGAAAGAATGCACACTATGTTGGCTAGTATTTGTAAGTCAGGATTAGTCAGAATATAAGTGCTTAATGCATGTATTCAATTTTGAATAAATATATTAGTACTTCAAATGAATGAGTGAACAATGACCACTATGTGTGTATGAAAAAGTCATTCTTGGTAAATATGCTGACTAAGAAAAATATTTATGATAAATTGATAAACAAATGTATGTAAATGTTAATGACTAGAAACTGGATGTCCAAATTTGCAAATATGAAAATATTGATTCAGGCTGCTTCGTCCATTTTAACACATATATTAGAAAACTTCAGCTGACTCATATAGATAAATTTGGAGAAAAGGGAATTCCCCACCAGCAATCTCCACATTTTAAATTGTAAAATAAAAGAACCAGACCTAGATTGTACTAATTCAAAGATTTCCTATTTTTTGAAGTATAAGATATATCAAAACTGTCTTATACATGTCCATCAAAACCTGTATTATATAACATACGATACTTTATAATATAATATGAATCCCTGAATCCTCTAACTTTTGATATTATTTGAAGGGTTATTCATCAAAAATAAGACTACACAAGAGAAATGCTAGAACAATTGAGTGATACAGGTAAAAGAAATTCTTTAGCTTCCAGAGCCTAAAAAGCATGAGAGGTTAAGAACTCAAAAAGAAATCCATATTCTTTAGAAATGTAATTTTTCAATAGGTTGGTATTTACTCAAAACTCTCAGAGATCTAATTAGGAACTACATTTCTAATACTCTTTAATGCACATAAAATACAAGCATGCTAAAACATTTTCTGAAAGCTTTTCCATGGAAAATACAAACACTGTTCAAGTAGATCACTTTCCATCTACAAGGACTATAGCTAAAATAAAATTAATGAAAGGAAGGCAAATAATAACACTCTTTCTACAAAGGCCTGCACACTGTCAGTCAGTCGAGAAGACCACTGCTTCTTCCTGTAGATACCAGTCTCTTCTCTCCTTAATGCTAGCTTTAAATACAAAAATCAGAATAAAAGAACAAAACCAACAAAATGTCACTTAAATCAACTCTACTTACACATCAAGAAAAAATTCAAATTTCATAACAAGCAAGAACTAATTTTTTTGCCTCTGATTTTTACTTTTCAAAAGTATAACTGATAAAAAATGAAAGTCAGTATGTATCTTTAAATATTTGTCAGGAATAAAACTTATTAAAGTTATTAAACAATTACTCTTCATAACTACACGTGACACTATCTTGCCCATTACAATGGAAGGTGCCTCAATGATAGCTGAAGGTGCCAAGTACTAGCACTGACTACCCGACATGAGCCATAATCCTCTTAAACAACAGTATAGACAAAAGATTAAAAAGTCAGATTTTCCCACTGAGAAGTTGTTGATGCTCAGGATGTGACAGTGAAGGTCAAGATTTGTCACACCTGAATGGGAAACACAGTAACACAACTGCTAAACACACACACACTCTCTCTCACACACACACGCAGGCATGCACGTACAAGTTCACATAATATACAAATAAAATGTGCTATGTATTTTACTGAATACCGAATTTTACCTTAATTTTTTTTCCATTACGTTTAGTCAAAGGAGGAAAATACTACTGTTTTAAAGTTCAAATTCTTAGCTACTTCTATTTTCCACAAGTTGTAGAAACTAAAACAGTTTAAGTACAAATAAATTTCATTGTCAGCTCTACATCCACAAAGAAACATAAAATCCCATCTCTCATATTTCAGAACTAGCACTATAATGAAAGGCAGAGTACCAATTATGGGAGACTTTTCAGGTAACAGAAAAAAATTCCCTGACAGTTTCAGAAAGTCTGAATGAAGTGAATGTTATCCAAATAGTACCCAAAAGAAAATGGAGGGTATTGGTATAAAAGGAGCGCAGAAGGGGAGGAGGGAAAAGAATAACCATCAATAGAAGGTGAGTGGCTGGGCCAAACTTCTTTAATTCATACTTTTATATTTGTGTCTCATGTAGTATGCTTCTATCAAATGCATGTCTGCTATTCCAGGCCACTGAGGAAAGAATTAATATCTCTGCACCATCTTCTAATTGAATCACAAGCTTACTCATTTGTTTCCCATGTAGGATGTAATATAGTGTACTAAATCTATAGGTGTACTCAAATCCTCACTTTTGGGAAGGTGCTAAATTTAAGAAGTTAATACCAAACAATCAATCACTTACTGATTATATATGTATGTTAGCATATACATGTTATTTTAATAGGGGAAAGAATTTGGGTGGGATAGTATTAATATTTTAAATTATTTAAAGAAAGGATGAACTAGTACTACATTTATGTCGATGAAAAACTTAAATGCTGCCAAGGCAAACTCATGAGTGTATATAATGAATAAATATAATCTACAATTCATATTATTTTTAAATCATTAACTAAATATTTTCACTGTAATTTCCATGACAATGACTAAATTAACTTATACCTCAAACTATTTAATCCTAAACAAAATTCCTCACTAATGAAGCACAAACAATGAATTTCATTTTTTTTCTGTAAGTTCTTTCCCCATTTTCCATCCCTTCTGTCATTGCTCTCATTCAGAAATCTCACTGCTACTTAGATGCTGTGAATGCAATGATCACTTCATTTATTAATAGTCTCCTACTCAGTCTAAATCAACAGTTGTCCTGTCCAGTTTATCTTGCCCCACTTCCATGTTTGACTACAGTGTTTCAGCAAGCAAAGACTACTTTTACTTTTATTAAAGTCTCAACATTATGTTTCATATTATGTCTCAACTTGACAAGATTCAAAATCACCTGGGAAACAAACATCTGAACTGAAGTAACCAATACAGGAAGACCATACTTAAATGCTGAGGAAACTGTCCCAGTGGATCAGGATCATGACTGAACAGAGGACAATGTGCTCTGAGTAATAGCACTCATGTCTGTCTCCTGGCTTTCTTACTGTAGAGGCAATGTGACCTATACCCACTCAAATTGTAAGCCAAAGGTAAGACCTTCCTACTTTAACTTGCTGTTCTAAGTTATTTGACCACAACAATGAGAATGAAAATTAGTGTGGCCACCAACACAATTTTTGTTCTGTTCTCCCACACTCAAATTGTGAGGCAAAAATGGTATTAATTCTATTTCTTGACTGCTACACACACAAAAAGTACACCTTGATAATTCTGGACCTTTTGTCAGAAATACTGAAAAGGAGATACCATCTTTCAGGAAAGGTAAGCTGATAGAATGTAAACTGAGTCCTGAATGTGACACACACTGAATCTGTTTTATATAGGAGAAGAGAAGCAGGAAAGCAAGAGACCAAACAGTAGCTCAGAATCACTGATCCAACCTTAACTGTGGGCATCCTCCCTTAAGACTGGAGTCATGTGACCTAATGTAGTTCTTTTAATGTTAATTTAACACCAGATGATCGCTAAAGTTCCACACATTGTTAACTTTGAATTCAACAACACACACACATTAGATAAAGTCTACCCATATTCATCTCCCTGAACTCTCATGGTCCCTTCTACTTCTTTGTTGTTGGTGTTGGTTGGTTGGTTGGTTTTATTTTTAAAGACAAGATTTCTCTGTGTAACAACCACTACAGCCCTAGAACTCACTTTTTTTAATAGGCTGGCCTCAAACTCAGAGATCCACCTGCCTCTACTTCCTGAGTGCAGAGATTAAAGGGGTACATCGCCACCATCCAGCTGACTCCTAATTCAAACTATGTTCATGCTAAGGTGAATATAGTTTTCAAACATCTTCTTACTTTTTCATACTTTCTCTTCCTGTGACATTCTTTCAATTCATCTCCACATATCAGAATCTTTCGTTCACTCATAAGTTTCCTTCCTAATGCTAGGACCCTTCAATACAATTCCTCATGCCATGGTGACTCTCAACCATAACATTATTTTCCTTTTTACTTCAAAATGGTAATTTTCCTATTATGAACTGTAATGTAAATATCTGATATCCAAGATGGTCTTAGGCAAACACTATGAAAGGGTCATTTGACCTGCAAAGGAATCACAATTTACAGGCTTCAAACTACTACTCTAAAATATACTTCAGAATTTAATAAATAGAATTTATTGTGGGTCCTCTTCCACCAGTGATGGCTAGAGGTGAGTCTGGGCCCAACTGGGGCAGCCTCGCCCCTACAACTTCCCCCCTCCCGGAACTCCCTGAGTTGGCCCCTGATCCCCCTGCTCCTGTATCCTGTCCACATCAAGAGCACCCTTGGAGCTCTGATACACCCCCACCCATCCGCACCACAAGACTGTCCCACCCTACCCTGTGCCCTACCCTGCCCACTGTCCCGCTACTATGGTTGAGCACTGGGGCAGTCTTCTATACACCCTCATCCAATTGTGCCAGCTTAAGCCAATTCCTCTAAACTAAGGAACAAGACAAGACTGCCCTCTCTCTCCATATCTCTTCAACATCGTACTTGAAGTTCTAGCTAAAGCTATAAGAAACAAAAGGAGATCAAGGGGATCCAAATTGGAAAGGAAGAAGTCAAAATGTCTCTATTTGCAGATGATATGATAGTTTACATAAGCAACCCAATAAACTCTACCAGGGAACTCCTACAGTTGATAAACACCTTCAGCAAACTAGCAGGATTCAAGATAAACTCAAAAAAAATCAGTAGCCCTGCGTTTTTCAGACAACAAAGAGACAGAGAAAGAAATCAGAGAAACATCACCCTTTACAATAGCCACAAGCAACATAAAATATCTTGGTGTAACGCTTACCAAACAAGTAAAACCTATATATAGTAAGAATGTGTGGCTCTAAAGAAAGAAATTAAAGAATATACCAGAAAATGGAAAGATCTCCCATGCTCTTGGATAGGAAGGAAAAACATAGTACAAATGGCAATTTTGCCAAAAGCAATCTACAGATTCAATGCAATCCCCATTAAAATCCCACCACAATTCTTCACTGATATTAAAAGGATAATAATCAACTTTATATGGAAAAACAAAAGACCCAGGATAGCTAAAACAACCCTATACAATAGAAGAACTTCAGAAGGCATCACCATTCCTGACTTTAAGCTTTACTACAAAGCTAAGGTTCTGAAAACAGCCTGGTATTAGCACCAAAAAAAAAAAAAAAAAAAAAGATAAGATAGGTAGATCAATGGAATCGAATTGAAAATCCTGATATTAACCCACACACCTATGAACACCTGAATTTCGACAAAACAGCTAACATTATACAATGGGGCAAGGATAGCATCTTCAACAAATGGTGCTGGCACAATTGGATGAGGGTGTGTAGAAGACTGCACATAGACCCAAGTCTGTCACCATGCACAAAACTCAAGTCCAAATGGATTAAAGACCTCAACAACAATCCAGCCACATTGAACCTCTTAGAAGAGAAAGTAGGAGGTACCCTTAAAGAAATTGGTATAGGAGACTGCTTCCTGAACATAACTCCAGGGGCACAGACACTCAGAGAAACAATTAATAAATGGGACCTCTTCAAACTTAGAAGCTTCTGTAAGGCAAAGGACACAGTGGACAAGACCAAACAGCAGCCCACAGACTGGGAAAAGTTTTTCACCAATCCAGTATCCGACAATGGGATGATCTCCAAAATATACAAACTAGTCAACAAAACGCCAAATAACCCTATTTAAAAATGGGGTACAGAACTGAAAAAAGAATTCTCAATAGAGGAAATCAAAAAGGCTGAAAGACACTTAAGAAAGTGCTCCACACCCTGAGCTATCAGGGAAATGCAAATCAAAACAACTTTGAGATACCATCTTACTCCTGTCAAAATGGCTAAAATTAGAAACACCAATGACTACTCATGTTGGAGAGGATATGGAGAAAGGGGAACACTCCTCCACTGCTGGTGGGAGTGCAAACTCGTACAGCCATTTTGGAGATCAATATGGCGGTTCCTCAGGAAAATGGGAATTAGTTTACCACAGGACCCGGCAATCCCCCTCTTAGGCATTTACCCAAATGATCAACATCCCTGCAAAAAAGACATCTGTTCAACTATGTTCATAGCAGCACTATTTGTAATAGCAAGAACCTGGAAGCAACCTAGATGCCCCTCAATTAAAGAATGGATAATGAAGATGTGGCACATCTACTCAATGGAATACTACTCTGCAGAAAAAAATAATGGTATCTTGAAATTCGTAGGCAAGTGGATGGCGCTTGAAGAAACCATCCTGAATGAGGTAACCCAGTCACAAAAAGAGGAACACAGTATGTACTCACTCATATATGGATTTTAGACCTAGATCAAAGGATCACCAGCCTATAATTCACACCACCAGAGGAACTAGGATACAAGGTGTATTCTAAGAGATTCATATAAAGTCCCTCACAGAAGCGGGAAGGGACAAGTCCCCCAGAGCACAGGGGAAGTGGGGGGAGGACAGGGAATGGAGAGAAAGTAGGAGAAAACAAGGGGGAGGAAAGGAAAACAAGTGCAACTAGGAAGATTGAGTCTGGGTAGGAATAGAAGACGAGAGAGAGAGAAACAAAGAGAGAGAGAGAGAGAGAGAGAGAGAGAGAACATAAAAGAGGGAGCCAATATTGGTTTAAAGAGAAAACTGAAACCAAAGAAAGGTCTAGAGAACTATAAGACTGCTGCCCACTAACAGTTTGAGCTTCCATTGAAAGACTACCTTCCAGGATAGTGAGATCAACAACTTATCCATGGAGCCCTTATCTAATACCTGTTGGAAACAGGAGCAAACACCCATACATAAACACTGAGTCGAACTAGAACCCAGATGCAGATGGAGAGGACAAGACCAGGCGGCAGAAATACATACAGACAGCTTATCAGAGTAAGGAGGAGCTAATAACCCCCCCCCCCGCAAGACTGATAGCTGGGAAGCCAGCATGGGACTGACTCAGGGACCCCTGAATATGGGTCTCAGCCAGAAGGACTGAGCAGTCTAAGGGACCTCAGACAGTGGAGCCAGGATGTATCCCTGGTGCACAAAAGGACCTTGGGGACACATCCCCCATGGTGGGATAACTGCCTTAACCAAGAGACAGGAGAGATGCCCTAGTCCCTACTTCAAATGACCTGTCAGATCTACATGACCGCAACTGGATGGCATTCCCCTACTTATGGAATTGGGGTGGGGGTGATGGGAGAGGTGGGTGGCTAGGGTGCAAGTGAGAGGGCAGATAGGGTAAAAGTGAGGGAGAGAAGGAGTTAGTGAGTGAGGGAGGGAGGGAGGGAGTGGGGGAGGGAGGAGGGAAGGGAGGGAGGGAGAGGGAACTGGGATCGATATATAAAATAATAAATTAAATTAAATAAAAGAATTTATTCTGCATTTTTTCACACAATATTGCCTTTTCAAAGAAGTGATTATTCTGAATTCTACAGTAATACTATGAGAACTTCTTAATGTTCATGTCTTATGTCTCATAAAGCCAGACAACTTGTAGGTCAAACACGTTTCCTTTCTTTTAAATTTTTTAATAGCCTACCATTAAAATAATGTATCTATTCCCTGATGCTTTATCTAAGAGTAAGAGCAGACTCTTTTGGTTAAACATAATTCTTTGAAAGGTGAGTAATCGTGAATTATCAGGCTCAAGTAGGTCTGAAAAACATGAGGGGTCCCATTAAAAGAGCATAACAGTCCCCAGGTCTCTAAAAATAAAAGTTACATCGATTTCCAGAAAATTTAACAGGTAAAAATATGTTTTGAATGACAACTATTTCAGATATGCTACTTTGTTAGAATTCCTTGAGCTATTATCGTATTTTTTAATTACTTGCTCATAAGAGCATGGAACTCAGGAATAAATAAAGTTATATATTTCTGTTCTAAAGTTTCCTTTTTTCAAATAAACAAAATAATGAGTGACAGATTAGATTGTAACCTGGGACTATTATTTCTCTACAGTAGCTTATAATTCTAGAAGCAACTTTTTATTTAGATATACAAGCAAAACTATTGGCTGGCAATATGGCTCAGCAGGAAAAAGTACTTGCTGTGCATACCTTCTAATCTGAGTTCAGTAACCAAAAGGCCACTAGAAGATGAACACCAACTCTAAAAAGCTGTTTTCTAATCGCTGCATACCTGTTGAGGTATGCACACAGGCACAACAGCACAAACATGTGCATAAACCTCAAAACATAAACCTCAAAACACATATACAAATGTTTTTAATTTTTAAAAAATACTTTATTAAAGAGCATTTGGAGATTTATTATTTCACAGATGATAATACAGATGCTACTAACTCAAAGTACTGAGATAAACAATAGTGACTAGTGATATCTGTGACTAACTCAAAAAAATGTCTGTCTAAAACCATTTTTCAAAAACTGAAACAACAATAATAGTCAAGGAAAAATACCCTTTCTGAACCAAATTCTAATCTCTTGCTATCTTAATATTCTCTGCAATATAAATTACAAGGCCACTGTTCATGGGTGACCACTGCTAAAACCACAAATCTTTAAAATACAATTGTATAATAGTTTGTAAAATATCACAGCCAAATGGTAGAAAGTTCCTTGAGTTAAAATTTTTTTCTAGAGATGTATAATTTTAAATAAGAAATATTTCATTTATAAAAAGTATGTAGCAGATGATAGTATCTTTAACAGAACCCATAAAAGTGAGTAATTAAATATGTAATTCTTTACTAACTCCATAAAACTCATTTAACACGGGCCACTCAATGTCTCTATGCATTTTCTACCAAAAAAAAACAAAAAACAAACAAACAAAAAAAAAAACAGGGCTCAAACATGAAACAATAGCAATGCCTATATCAGGAAAATGGAGGAATGGAGGAAGGGAGGAAGGGAGGAAGGGAGTAGGGGAGGAGGGAGGCAAGGAGAGATGGAGGGGAGGGAGGGAGAAACTTACACACACAAATTCAGGATATCAACAATACTCTGCTATTTCAAAATCTATTCATTCCTTGATCCAGTCATATTTACTATACAAGTATTTAGCCTGACAGACAGTATATTTGTGTTACTATGGGTAAAATGGTAAACATAACAGATATGGTCTTTCTCATGATAAAACCCAGAATAAAACTGGGAAAGAAAAATGAGTAAAACCATCAAAATAACCATAAATCATAAAAAATCATTTCAGAGAGCGGAGAAGGAACTGAAATAGAAGTTTCATTTCAGATACAAGGCTAAGGAAAGATTGTCTGAGAAGTTGAAACTTTGCTGGGACCAGAGGAAAGGGAAGGAGGGAAACAGGATATGGGACAGGGCTGCAGGTTTAGTGTTGTTGTATGGCGAAGGGGGTCCAACCTGGCAGAAAGAAAACCTTGACAGTGCTATAAACAAACAAGACCCGTGCTGCTACTGCAAATTAGAGATGTGAGGAAACTGGTAGGTAAGGCAACAGATGCTGACAGAGACTAGGTCATTCAGCCAACAGCACAGCTTTTTTTGTTATTTGGACTTACATATACAATGGAAGCCACTGTGGGGTTATCAAAATGGGATTATTTAATCAAGTATATATTCACATTAACAAATGAACATAGACACTGTCCTTTCCTTACATCAATCAAGAATTACTAAGGACTATAGGCTGACCCAGTATATGCATGTTGTCAAATTTGGCTTTATGCTACCAGGGCTAGTACCCGCACTGGCCAAAATAAATTCTGAGGGGAAAAAATGATAATATGAGTAACTACAAGAGAGCCATGATGATATGTACACAGTATTTCTCAATGCTTTCTCAACTGTACATAAATATTTATCAGAAGCATGACAAAAAAAAAAAAAGGCATGAGAGACTTTACAGGAAAAGTACACAAAAATGAATGACCATTTTAGAAACATTAAAATATGAAGAAGATATGTGTAGTTTTAATGAGTAGTAGCCCTAACTCAGTTCAGATCTTCCCCATGTAATACTCCCTATGGGTCAGCATCTCAGACAGACCAGAGGTTTCTCATGTGACTGCATACCCAAGAATGAACCATAGGCATATAACAAGCCAATGTGCCCAAAAGAGATGAGGAGGCCAAACCTGATTCCAAGAAATTGAAAACTTCATACATATGAAGGATTAAGAAGAAAACAAAGATAGGAGGTGCTGGGGAGGTAGCTTAGTAGTTAAGAGTGCTTACTGTTCTACCTGAGGTCTGTCCCCAGGTCTACACCACAATCTGCCAAAATTCTACCTCCAGTAGATTGGATGTCCTCTTCTCCTTCACAAATACTCACATACACATAACATATACTTGCACATGTATATAAAAATAAAGATAAAATCTAAGGATTGGGCAGATAGAGGGGGAAAAGCAAAGGTCTGCAGCATGACTTCTGAGTACTCAGGAGACTCAGACTCTTCAAAAGCAAATGGAAATACATTTTCTTTGTCTAAGACCTTAGTTAAGAACAGAAAATGCTTCCTCAAATAAACAAAAGTTGAAAATACAAATTTAATTAAAATCCTTTATTTCCTAAATGAATTTTTTTCTATGGTACACTCAACATGCAAAATAGCTTAACTAGAAAGAAGTACACTAAATTTGCTCTAAAAGCTTCAATAGTACGTAGAAAAAGATAGTGATATTTATAAAGTAAAATATTTTGCATTCAGTGGAATATTTTACACTCTTTCATTCAATTCATTAAAAACAATAATTTTTCTCCTCTCTGTAAAAGTACATTAAACACCCAGTTTGCATTTTAAATATAGCTTTCAGATTTCAAAGACTATAAACAGCAGATTTACCAAAGAGGTCTTTAAGGCACTGTCTGTTAAGAATAACATCTTGCATCCATATGAACCATCACGGGGGGGGGGGGGGGGAGAATAATTTTACCTGCGATATCTATTTTAAAATAAGAAAGGATATTAAAGGCATATACTTGAATTTCACTGCACCGGTTTAGCTCTTTGGAAGTGATGTTCACAGTATATACTATTAACTACATAAACTTATTTTTTAAATTACAGATTGCAGACAGAACAAACTACAAACTTAGAACAAGAAAACTGCTCCTCCCTCTGAGCAGAATATTTTACTTCTTGAGAGAACTAACTAACAAGGAAAAAAGAGATAAGTGGAAACGATGAACTTGGGAGGCCACACTGTAGGACAGAGGACAGGTTTAAATTCTAGCTTTGCAAAGAAGGTAGGTAGATAGTAGGGTGCGTGCACACATGAGTACGTGTGTGTGTGTGTGTGTGTGTGTGTGTGTGTGTGTGTGTGTGTTTGTGCATGCATGCTCATGCACTAGTGTGATATAGAGGGGAAGCAGTCACACAAAAGAAGGTGAAGATAAAGTACAGTAGTGGGGACAGAGATAGTGCAAGACAGAATGAGAGACCGCATATCCACGTAACTGAATTATTATTTGTTTTCAGATTAATCTGTTTCTATTAGTGTGGTCAGCAACATTTTCAACATAAAATCCTGATGTTTAAACTGAAGATTCAGAAAAGACTTGAAGGAAATATACCTTTGCACAGGAAACCTTAAGTACCACTGAAATCTAGAAGGCTAGTGTGTGTGCAGGGTAGATAAAATAGATAAAAGAACTGGGAAGACAACCTGAATGAAAATGCCCTGAGACTGTATAGGACAGGAAGCCTAAGCAACAAAGCAAGGAGTGAGAAATCTCTCAGCCAGTTCTCATCTATGGAACAATCAAATACTGGTAAAATCACTGGATGCTACACCCAACCTAATACCAAAGTTATTTATACAATATCAGACATCATCTAGACTTCTTCCCACAAGAAGTGTATATAACTAGTATAAGGCCAGTAAACTGGACAATAACAGAATACTACTGCCTCTAGCCAAATACAAACATCAGAGAACTTCACAGTATACATGACTGAGGATAATTTTGGAATAGTGTTATTAAGTACTTTAAACAAAGAATTTGTGTATATGTGTACTCTCAACTACTCTATGAATAAAGAACACAAAATACACTTTCTTATTTTCAGAAAAATTTCTTCAATGTATTTTCTATCTATCGACGTTTTAAAAAGCTCATGTGCAACCAGGGAGAGGGCTCTGCACTTACCACACAACCTTGACAAACTGAGTTCAAATTCCCTGTGCCATGCAAAATGTGAAATTCAGTGGAATGTCTGCAATACCAGACAATGAGAAGGGAAACAGAGGGCAAAATCCCCTGGAAGTTTCCAGATCTGTTAGCCTGACGTACACACTATAAGGGAAACAACAAAGAGACTCTACCTCAAACAAGGTGGAAGGCAAGAACTGGCATTCAAGGGTGCCCTCCACGTGACTGTTGACCCACATGAGCACCTTCATACAGGAACTTGCACACACAGGTACAAATTACACACACACACACACACATAAAATTTTTATTAACGTAAAATAACCCATGTAATATATCATAATCACAACATATATTAACATTTACAATCTGTATGACTACACAGAAAACCTCAAAAATAAGACGCCAAAACTCAACAAACATATTTGGTGAGAGGCAGACAAAGGTACAGAAAATAAATCATATCTCAGGACCCTGCCTCAATCATATCTCAACTCTATACTGAGTAGTTTGTAGGTTATGCTTTCTAAGAATTAACCATTTTGTCTATTTTCATATGTATAAAAAGCATTCATAGACTGCACTGGCTGGTTTTGTGGGTCAAATTGACACAAGCTAGAGTCATCAGAGGAAGGCGCCTCTGTGGAAATTGAGGAAATGCCTCTGTGATATCCAATTCTAGGGCATTTTCTCAATAAGTGCTCAATGTGGAAGGGATCAGATCATGGCAGTGGTTCCATCCTTGGGCTGGTAATTCTGAGTTCTATAAGAAAGCAGAGTGAACAAGCCAGTGCAAGCAAGCCAATAAGCAGCTGCCTTCCAGGGCCTCTGCCTCAGCTCCTGCCTCCAGGATCTTTCCCTGATTGAATTCCTGTCCTGATTTCCTTCAATGATAAAAACCAATGTGGAAGTTTAAGCCAAAAAAAAAAACTTTTCATCCCCAACTTGCTTTTTGGTCGTGGTGTTTCATTGAAGCTATAAAAATCCTAACTAAGCTGGGTAGTGGTAGTGCACACCTTTAATTGCAACAGTCTGGAACCAGAAGCAGGCACATCTCTGTGAGTTTAAGATCAGCCTGGTCAACACACCAGGACTGCTAGGACTGTTATACAAATAAACCATGTTTCGAAAGAAAGGGGGGGTGGGGAGAGGAAGAGAAAGAGAAAGGAAGAGAAAGAAAGACAGAGAGGGAGGGAAAGAGGGGGGAAACAAAGAGACAGTGAGAAAGAAAGAAGGAAAGAAGAGAAAAAGAAAAAATATTTTCCCATTTTCATCAATCCATGCTATGTATGTTTAATTACTAAAATTTGTGCTTTAAAGTGCCCAGAGTCTATCCATTACAGTATTTCAAGCAACTACTTTCTATTCAACTATATTATATAAATATTTTTAATTTCACTATTTTCCACTGCTGCTAAATCCAACCAGAAGATAGTGTTTCTTGGACCATAAGGTTTGAAAGACCCTACATATACCAACTAAAATCAAATATAAAATAAAACTCAATTTTTAAAACATAGTATGGATCATAAAACATGGTATGTAAATGTAACAAACCATCATGACACAGAATAGTTCTTTATAATCAGTTCGACTTTTTGGTATGTTTGATGTTTTCTCCTTTGATACCTGAGTTCACCAAAATTATGCTTTCACATGTTTGATTTCATAGGCTGTTTGGAATAACTGTTCATAAGCTCATTTCTATATATACTTTACAAACAGTTCATCTGAAAAACAGTTCATCTGAAAGGCAAGGAACATCTGCACCAGGCTATTCCCAGCCAGCTGTAGACATGTAGAGTAGCTGCCCACAGAAGCAAAAACCTGCATACATCAGCATAGGAAACAGAACAGAAAATAATAAAAGTATAAGGATCATGGCTAGGGAACTAATTCTGCTACAGTATTCCCCAGAAAGCCCTTCTAGTGTCTCATTATTTTGCCACTTTCTTCACACAAAAAATGACAAGTAGTAATGTTGTGTGGCTTTCCTCCTGATCTGTTAAGTCTTAAAGAGTGTTTTTTAAAAGTCAATAGTAAAAGCTCTCAGGAGTAAGAAGTTTGGGTATGTTGTTGTTCTATAGAAATATGGGCACCAATATATAACCAAAAATATTCTGAGTGGTATTTTTATCACAATGAAATGGTATAGGTATAAACAGAGAGATATGGCTAACATAATTTAAAGATCGTGACAGATAATTTTCATTGCCAACATTTTTGGATTAAGAAAGATCAAGGGCACTAGCCTGGAACACTTTTGGTTATTTCCAAACAAGTCTAACTGAGAAAAGAAGACTCATCCAAAGTAAGGTGGCATTATCCAATGGGAAGGGAAAGCCGGAATAGCACTGGTGATGCCCTGTCTCTGATTCCTACTGAGCACAATAAACATAACCAACCACCAATCCAACCTCTATGCTTTGCCATATTGATCTGTTCTATTCTGAACTGGGAAAGAAAATTAACCATTCCATTCTGATGTTGCTTTCTGCCCCGCATTTGGTCACAGTGAATAGAAAACTCTAACTAACACAATAGCACATGAAACATGTATTAAAACATTATGATACCACACAAACGTAGGAACTGCTATTTTCATGTTTCTATGTACAATTTAAAGAAAAAAAAACAAAATGAATGTTATTTTTGAAAAAAATAGACAAAAGTACAATTACAGTGAGAGCTGCCAATACTCTTTCAAAGAAATGTGGAAGAAGAGAAGAAAGAAAATGAAGGAACACTGGCTGCCCCTTTAAGTTATATATGTTATATATTTTATACACATTAACGTATCTTAGTTGAATAGGTTTCATTATGACATTTTTCCCATTTACATTATATACATGGATTGTACATGCAACTCTCACCTAACCCTCTATGATGCCCATGCCAACTCCTGCAAGTTTGCTCCATTCTCCCTATTTCATGCTAAAAGGTAGCAACTTATTTATTGCTTTATGAAATTAGACAATACTTCAGAAATAGTTAACTCATTTGATAGAACCTTCCCCACAGGAAGCCCTTAATATTTCTTGTGATTGAGTAAATATAGAGAAATGAGTTGTATTTTACAAAGCATTTCTAGATATTTTCAGAGATACAGGGTGTTTTAGGAGACGGTGTCACCAAACTATGAACAATGAAAATGAAATGCAGACATCTACAGCTTTTCATCGGCCTCTTTTGACAATCCTCATATTTGGCCAGCACTCACAACTATAGTCAAATGTCTAAAGACAGCTCTCCTTTTCCCTAACAAAATATAAAAAGTGAATAAACTCCTTTACAGAAAGCACTCCAGAAGACATCTACTTAACTTTAATGTGTCATAGTACAGGGACTGACCAACCCTAACTGCAAAGAACTTTCAGGAAATTTGACAAAAGAGATTGAGCTCATCACAAAAACTTTAGGTCAAAATTCTTCATTTCTAGAGCTTGATTGATGTTTAGCCACCCCAAATCAAATTGTGATTCCATTGGTAAGGAAGAAAGGCTAGCAAGTGGCCAGAATCAGTCCCTGTCACATTAGCTCACACAGACCAACAAATAGAATTACAAGCATGTAAGGGGGTAAAAACGGGACTGTCAATAGCAATGATATTATCTGCTCTGTAACAATACTACAGTAAGAAAAATGAATCAAATTTCCTTGACGTTAGTCTAGGATATATTCCAAGAAAGTCGAGATGCCTGGTCCTTCTAACTCATTTTGTGTAAAATGAAAAATACACTTTTCCCAACAACCTATCTGCTTCAGCTGCATTCATATCATCCAGGCACTCCTCACCACAACTAAACCAACACAGTCCTACAGACAGGAATCCGGAAGAGTGAGAACACCAGATTCAAAAGCCACTATCAAATAGTCTTCCACTATTTACCAATCAGGAAAAAAGTAAGAGAGAGGAATAGGAGCAGGAGAGTATAACCACAACATACTATACACATGCATGAAATTGTCAAATACAAAAATAACAACAAAAAAATCAAGAGACCTCCAAGATATTCCACATTCCCTGCTCTCTCCCTAAAATATAATCAGTACCTTCTTTTTCCTAAAGTTCCTTCTATTGACAAAGTTCACGGTCAGAGAAATTCTATAAGATAATGATAGTATGTTAGAAGCAAAATAGAGGCCATATTACCTGTAGTGTTCGCTGCTGGGAATACTCTGTGAGAAGTATAAGGCTGCTGTCCGTGCTCTCCAATGCCATTTCTTTGCAGGAAGGGTATAGAGGACACAATTGTCTAATTCTTCCTGGAGCAGTTCTACCAGCTGTCGATGGGAGCCTCCGTAAAATGCCTCAATGATGAGAATACTCATTGGCCTGTTCAAACCTTCAGACTTAACAAAAATAAATTATATAGATACATATATGTGTTTTCTTCAAATGTATATACACAATTCTAATAAAAGCTACTTCAAAACTGAAAAAAGAAAACACAAGCATTTTGTTACATGTAACTTTAAAAAAAAAAATACAGACACTTAAGGCTTGAAAAAACAGATCAGCCAGTAAGTCTTACAACCAAAAAGACAAATAAGTTCTCCCTTTTAAAAAACAAAAGCAATACAACAGCAAAAATTACCACATATCAGATAAAGTCATCGATCTATAACTTAGGGTATTTATATTAAAAGAAATAAAGATGCCTCTACATTCATTATTTATGTTTTCCTCAGGAACTAATTTACTTGTAATTTGTTGTCCCAAGCAGAAACATAAAATCCTTTCCTACTGTGTTCTCTCACTTTTTCGCTGGTTCAGCGCTGAGCCTGACTCAGTGATCTTTGACCTGCTCAACCTAGGACTTTATTCCATAGCCTTTGAACTAGTCGCCAAAGAGGTCTGACTTTTCTAAGATAAGACCTCACTCTGTAGAAAAATCTGGCCTTGAAGTCATGATGACACTGCTTCATGTTTAAGGTTCTTTCCTGTTCAGTAATTATCTGACACTGTAATTCTCCTGGTACTTCACCTTTAAAACCACTAGTAACCATTTTTTCCAATAAATGCATATGTAAAAGAAAGAGCATTTATATCTAAAACTCAAATTTGTAACATTAAAAAAAATTAGGACATAATTTCTTGAGCCAGACTATACATACCTTAATCAATGAATTCCCTACTGCTTATTTTCAATATCCTACCTTCTTCTGAGTCACTAAAAACTTGGCTTAAATGTATATGTCCATGAACCAGGAATATTGCTACCACTTTTATCAAGCAAGAAAACTATGAGAATAAAATAGTACTGGTTGAGTTCTTAAGCTCATAAAATTCCATCACAAACAGTGGTCATCAAGCAATTTTTCATTTAATATATTTGTTAATGTGTTCAATGAAATAAAATATGTATAAATATTTAAAACTTTATACACACTTTAAATTATACATTCTTTCCAATGATAATGGGAGAATATCATTCTGTACATGAATGCTATATTGCTAATAAAAATATTACAGGTGTCTGAATTTTCATTTATGAATGAAGTAAATAACATTCATTAAATAGTAAATAGCTTTTTAAACTAATGTTACATAATGTTACATGCTTCATTCTTAGTCTCAATGACTCAATAATGTTTAGGAATAAAACTGTCCTTCATTTTGTTCAAAATAAGGCCTACTTAATTTGTACTTCACATCAAAAGTATAACACGACTTGTAATTAATGGCTAAACTCAAAATTAAAAAAAATGTTGATGTGTGAACCTTTCAATGAACTACTGAACAGATAAAAGAGTGGTATATAGGTTTGTACATGTGTGTGCATGCATGAAATGAGAGTGGGAAAAAAAAAGAAAGAGGCAAAATAAGATGAAGTCTTCACCAGAAAGAGACAAGTTTGATTCTGTTTACTTTCTAGCTATATGATACTGATACCTGACTTTGAAAGACTCATCTAAAAAACTGTTCCAACCTTAGAGGCATGTTATAAAGATAAAATTAGGTTACATGCGGAACAGCAGCTTACCAAAGAAATAAGATATTTAACCCCTCTAAATGTATAAATCACTATCTAGCAAAAATGTGTGTCGGTGAATATACCAGAGTTTTTAATTGAGTTATTTTCAATCAAGGCCTCCTACCAAAGACAGAAAGGAAAAGCAAATGTACAGGTGACTCTGAAATCTAGTCCATTTCTCTACAGCAACTAGTACTTCAAACAGCGGTTCCAGAACTCCACAATTTGGGGTAAAAAATAATAATCTTAGGGCTTAGCTATTGACCTACAGGGTTCTCCCTCCTGCTTTTATGACACAGAACTCAATGTGTTCTCATACACATTTAACAGAGGGAAGTGATTAATCCTTCAAATGCTGATGATAAAAACAACTTAAAATTATTTAAAACAAATGAAGAGAATTTATAAAATTATATCCAAGGTTTCAAGCAATATAGGTTTCCAAATACCCTGCTTTCTAGGTCTACATCATTGTGCCCTTTTCTATGATTAATCAAAAGCATGCCACATGTTTATGTTACAATGTTTCATATGGGTTTGAATCACAAGTTTATCAACAAGTCATCAGCCACTGTGGAGGCAGCTCATGCAGATGTTGCAGTAGACTGAGACCCAGTGAGCATATCTAAACACAAAGCAAGCACATGGGAGGTAAAAGGGAGGGAGGGAAGGGGAGGGAGGGAAGATTGATTATAGCTATAGTATATTACTGTCTCTTTAATAGCTTCATAAAAGGGAAGTATACAGGTTTGAAATAACATTTATTTGAACATTTTTCTAGTGGCTAATGGGTGTGTCCACAGTTGTGATATTATTCTAGGGAAAGTAACTATGTCCTACAATCTCTGAAAACTATACTTAGTGGCTTTGATTCATGGAATTTGTTCTGCTAGTTTTATGGAAACAGACATATCCTGGCAGGACCCCCACTACCTCTATTGGAACTTCTGTGGCAAGAAGAAAATGTATTCTTCTCTGTACTATTTTTGAAGCACAACCTGGAACAAAGATGATTTCTACAAGCCACAAACAAAATGGGGAAACTGACTTTCAAATACAAGATTCAAACCAAATGTCACTAGAGAACATTAAGGAATGGTTTAAATATTTTCACTATGCTTGGTTTTTGTTTTAGAAAACACTGTCTGGATTTTGATGATTCCTCCTGGAAGACCTCACCCTCCCTGAGTGGATGGGGAATGGGACTGGAGGTGGGGTAGGGAGGGACATGGGAGGATGGGAGGGAGAGAGAACTGAGATAGATATGTAAAATAAGAAATAAGTAAGCATGAGGCTGAAAACACCCACTTTGTTATTACAATAGAATTTGTAAATATAAGGGCTGTGCCCTGTTTGCCATTTTAATAGCAGCCAGAGAAACCTGAAGGTGGTTACCCTCATATAATGGAGGCTCACAAGCACCAGGCCACACAGGCATTTTTAGACTTCTAGCAGGGGCTAAGGAGACAGTACTTGGAAAAAGCTAAAACAGCCTCTTATTTTAAAGTTCTAGTTGTAAATCAAGGACAGGGTCTCCTTGATGCCAGAAGGTTAAGATGTGTCTGCCAAAAGATGTTGTTGAGCCTACACATGGCAATATTTGCAGGCATGAAACAGAGATGAATATGGTAGGTAGCTTGCTTTTGCGTTTTCCTTTATATTCAGTCTAGAAGCCTAGCCTACAGGATGATGCCAGGTGAGTCTTCCCTCATTTGAGCCTCACTTCCCTCATTTGAAACAGTCAGCAGTGTTTCCATGATGACTATACGTCCAGTCTGTCTGACAATAAAGATTATGTCACCTCCATTAACTGAACACCCAACACATCACTTTAAATCATAACATTCTACCCCAATACCTAAAGTGGGATTTTCATCTCATAATTCAAAATGCAGTTAATCTATCTCTAAAGGTCTCTGAGTCAAATATTTTCAGTACTGTTCAAAATTAGAAGTATTTTTGAGATTCAATGCAGTCATTTAAATGTTATTCACAGACAGACCAAAAACAGAAGAGTTGTATGATTCCAATAAAAAAAAAAAAAAATGACACCAAATAAACATTCACATTCCTAAAATGAAAGTGAGAGATCAGAAAGAAAAACTGTGCTAGAGCAAGACTGAAGACTAATGGGGCAAATGCTATAGCTACATAGCTGTCCTCTGGGACTTGTGGTGGAATCGTGTCAGCTCCAACACCATTGGGAAGACCTACTGCCTGCTTCCATAGACCTGGTCAGACTACCCTCTGCAGCCTTCCTCAGTGGATGGTTCATGGCTCAGGCCTCTCTAACATCCTGAACGTCCTGTTGTCAAGCTTGAGTTTCACTTCATAATTCATTCTTAAAGACTGACTGTAGGATATCTAACTGCCACACATTGCCTGTCCTTGGTGGCTTTGGAGAACTTTGATTCAAGCGTCTATGACTTCCTTACTTTATTGACTATCATGTCTGAAAAAACAGTACCACATGGACAACAATGCCAAGTTCTGCTGGAAATGTAGCCATTGGTCCAGAGCTGTGGTGGCCCCCTAGAATCAATATGAGAAAATAAATCCCTAGGCAGTTTATATCCCACAGGGAACCCCTTAGGAAACACTCTCAATTCAGGCTCTTCTTTCAAATGAATTTTTATTGTCACAGATTCAGCCTTTGATTGAGTGGAATCCTGTCTTCTGAGCACAATTACTACAAATAGAAATTGCCAGTTCCCTTTAATGATGTTAATTCCTTTAACAATTACAGCTATTTTCTCAACACCCTTCTTGTCTATAACTTTGAACATTTTTATAACCCTTTTCTGGTTAAACTGTACATTTACCAAAACTTTCTGTTGTATTTACTGCTCTTTCTTACGGTAGAACTGGCTAAGAGCAGCAAATAGTAACCATGACAAGGCCCAAATGCTACCTACTGTCTTGTAATTTCCTTTGCCCAACAAATTAATGTAGTATCATTATTTTTTAATCCAACTATGCAGTTTCTTAGTACTTCTGCAGAATGAAATCTGTTTCTTGCAAGAATATAACACTACAGTCCCTAACCTAGCTACAATAAAGTCCTCATTTCCCCGTGAAACCCCATGAGCTGAGTCTCCCTCCATGTTGTATATTTCTTTCAGCATTTCCTGGTCTTCCAATTTTTCTTCAGAATGGCTCAATTTTGCTTACAACTAACTAGGAGAGTCTCAAATTCTCCCATATTCCTCTGGCAATACAGATCCAAAGGCTTCTCTCTAAACCACATGGTCAGGTCCATCCTACTAACAAGCCAGTAGCAGCTGTCTTTATCAGTTGCTTTTATCATCATCATGAGAAGCAGCAAAGAGCAACCTATTTTGGCTTATAGTTGTAAAGGAGAGATGGTTCGTTATGCTAGAGAGGCATGATGGACATAAGTCAGTGAACCCACAGTCAGGAAAGGAGTGGGGTGTTTGAGGCACAGCTCAGTGCCTCCATGCCTTCAACATCATGAAGGAACGTATTCCTTCTTAAACTCCAAGCCAAAACAATGCCTTCTTCCCTTAAGTTTTTTCTTGTTACATATTTTGTAACAACAATGAGAAGGGAAAACGACTTTAAAAGAGAACAAACTCTGATACAACGGATACCAAACAATAACTATATAACTTCTCCACATGACACTAAATATTAACCCTAACCCTAAGAACATAAAAAAAAATTCAGATTAAATGTTTAGTAACTTTAATAGTTTTCTGCTTAAATAAGTAATCTTTTATGAAAAAAGTCATTTTTCAGCATATTTTATTCTCTAATGACGCACTAAGGAAATTCTACTTTACTATTGAAGCTTTATGAACATTTAATTATTAATAGTATGATTTAATGAAAAATGGCTAAATGTTGAACATTAAATTTGACATATGAGCCAAGGTAATACAACAAAAGTTATATAGCATAAACAACAATCCAAATCAGACCAAATCAAACCGAATCTTTAAAAGGCCACATTTAATGGATACAGTGCTCCTGGATGTTTTTCCAGCCCCCAAGAAAGGAGATGAAAAAGAGACAGGAAAACCACGAGTCTATTTTTGGTGGGATAGTTTAAATATCCTGTGGAAGTGGCATTGAGCATCTCTGGGGGGAAGGGGTCATCATTTGGCACGCTTTCTGAGATGCAGCATGGTTTGGAGTAAGATACAGGAGGCGGTTTGGGGTGGAGCTTCAATTAAAACACTAACAAATGTATTTAAGAATTACCTGAAGTTTACTTAAACAACTGAAAAGCAGTTGTAACATAAAAACTGATTTCATAAAATTACCTTGGCCAACATGAGAATGCTATTAAAATGACCTCAATTACAAACCAATAACACATTAACAACAAAGAAAAGAAGCTTGAATCCAGTGCTATGAATATTTTTAATTTTTTATTTGAAGTTTTTGCCACTGCACCTGCATTTATTTTAAGCTTGACCCAATTTCTTTATTCCCTGAGCCATGATCACGTTCAAGGTGAACTACATTTTCTGTCTCCTCCAGCAGTCACAACTGTGGTAGCACTAAAATCTCTTAACAGTAAAGAGTACAAAATCTTCATGTGACATTCATTCTCAGAATCAATAAACCTGTTAAGTTAGTTTTGGAAAACTAAAACACATATGAAACCCATCATTAGTACATATATATGGTGTACAATCAAACATCAATAATATTCAAAATTTTTCCAATCAAATATTCAGCAATAATTTTTAAAAACAAAGCAATAGCTGTATTAAGACATTTCACAGACACCTCGATGTAGGAAGATAGTTTCAGTGATGATGGATTCAATAGTTTTAATCACACACATGAGCAACTGAACCACAAGCTAATCTAGATGCTTTCAATTACTGAAATTGTATTTTCTATTTGCCTATATACAATATCTGAAAAATTTAGCTTGCAAAGCAAAACCAAAAAGACATCATTGAACTTAGGTTTTAATTACAGAAAGTATAATTTGAAAAGGCTTTCCCAATAGCTCATCAAAGGTTTATGAGGTATTTCTTTTAATGACTCCTTCTCTCCCTTACCTGAATCTCTACCCATCAACAATAACTCACTCAGGCTTGTATTTTAAAGGCAACCTATAGCACAGTAGAGAAAATACAGCAGTGCTGAGAAAAGTTAGTATTAAAGTATTAACTTCCAGCCCACTCAGTTATTTTAATGATTCATCAGGGAAACCCCAATTGCTAAATTATACCTGTAATCTCACTAAACAGTAAAAAAAAAAAAGAAAAGAAAACAAGATGGGAAAAAAAGAAAAGAAACATGCCACAAATGATTCCACTAACAAAACAAAACTCATTAAGATTGAACATGAATAACATATTTTGATAAAAAGTAAGGTGGTATATTTAATTGCTGGACAAGCAGAGAGAGAGAGAGAGAGAGAGAATTAATGGGGTCCATTAAAAAGTGGTTTTTGTAAATCTAGTTATTATAAAAAATCAAGAAGAGTAGACTCATCCTAACTCCTCAACTTCAAAGTAATCTCTGAAATGCAATTTAGCATAAAACATAAAATAACCTTGCAATCAAAAAACTATGACCACTGAAAATATTCTACATAAAAATAAAAAACTGAAGGCTAATAGGATAAATATATTTCCTCACCATTTGTTTAAACCACAAATAATGCCTAACAGGAAATATTCTTGCATTATTTGCTTAAGACACATACACAATAATGTTATTAATACACACTATATTAATGTATATACTTAAATATGAATAACTTCAGGTATAAAATTAAAAAGATAGTGCTATCTAATATTTTATAAATCCACTAGCACTGTCTAGTATTTTATATCCTCGTTAATCTATTATTGTTTCTATTTCCTCAACCCCAACATTATTTCCTGTTGTGATAACAAAGAGCTAAGGACTTATGCATCAAAATCCTTAGGACGATATCCTGGTTAATTTTATTCTCAACCTGACAGACCTGAGAAGAGAACTGCAATTGAAGAATTGCCTCCTTCAGAAGGCCTATGGGGCATTTTCTGGATTGCTCATTGACAAAGGTGGGCCTAGCTCAGATAGGCCTGAGCTGCATAAGAAAGGTAGCTGAGCAAGCCAGGGGAAGCAAGTCAGAAAACAACAATGCTCAGTGGTCTCTCCTTCAAGCTCCTGCTTTGTTTTCCCTCAGGAATAGACTATAACTTATATCCCATATAAGCCTTTCTTTTCCCAAGTTGCTTTTAGTCAGAGTTCTATTACAGCAATAGAAAGCAAGCTAGAATAGAAATCTTACATACCATGCTGTTGGTAAGACAATTTAAAGCTATTTTTAATGTGTTTTTCCAATTATGAATTGCAATGATCTCTTAAGTACATGTTTTTGCAAAGTAACAATTTTATATCCACATATGACTTTAATTATCCCTGACAAATTTGTTTATTCTTTCTTGACTTGATATTTCACATTATACCTAAAAATATCAGTCCCTTATTCTATGATTTGAATTAATGAAAAGTCTAAATCATAAGTTTCAAATGCAAGCAAATAGCCTGTAACAAATAATTAAGTATGTACATATGAAATTTTTATGAAAATTATAATCTATGTTAAATAAAAAATTATAATTGTGATTTTGGGGGGAAGGGTAAAAGGTTTTATGATTTAATTTTACTAAGAAGTAAAATACTGATCCTTTTTCAACTGTTTGCTGCTACTTGTTTCTTGAATTTCAAACTATAATATTAGCAATACTCTAGGCTTCGGAGGGTGGAGACAGGCAAATCTCCAGAGTTCAATGGGCAGGCAGCATAGCCATCTAACAAGTGCTGGATTCAGTAACAGACCCTGGCTCAAGGAATAAAGTAAAGAGCAATCCAGATAGTCACCCTACATTGACCTCTTGTCTCCACAGACATGTACATACATCCAAATGCACAGATGCATAAATACAGGCATGCCCACTATAAGCACATGCACACACACCCGAAAATTAGCAATGAATTAATTCTATTGAATTCAATAGTTAAACAGGACAACATACTTAAAAATGAATGTAAACTGACCTAGTCTGTTATACAGACACGTTCTCACCCCATGATTCCTCATAAAGCATAAGTAATCTTTCCAAATGTAACTCTAAAATTGAAGGTATAAAATGAGAATAACATCCAGGAATCTGTAAATGGAAGTTCCTTTTTTTTGGTCCCCCTCCACTATCTCTCTTCATTACTGCTCCATTTGATCTCTCTCCTGGAACTTCCCCAGACTGCATCGCAGCAGGACCAACTACCCAGATTCACACAAGTAGGTTTTCTTTTCCCTTAGTTCTCACCATGAGCTCCACTTCTCCCTTCACTTTCACACTTGAACTTTTACAAAAACTTTTGCTTACACACTATCATTTGTATGAAGCCTCTCCACTCTACTAAAGACAATTTCCATTCTATTCTGTACTCTCAAGAGTAGTAGAATTATACTTTTCAGTCTAATACCATGACCTGCTTGTCTGTAAGCCTAGGGAATTAGATAGAGACCATGTCATTACTTTATTGGGATATATCTCAGTATGTGATATAAGCATGGTTATTAACAGGGTTTTCTGGAACTGAAAAATCATAGATACAAAAAAAAATTGCATTCCTTCTGCTTTCAGAGTAGCATTTTTTTTTACTTATAAACTCTAACAAACTTGCTTGCAAAACTGTACTTGCAGCTAGCCATCTTCCATTACTCATTAAGTCTAACAGATCAATAAATAGGAAGTGCATTTGAATATATCTCATGCTCTTTTCAAATATGTATTTTTTAAAAAATTATTATTCACAGAACTAAGAACTTATGGGAAAATGGCAGGGTTTTATATTTTTTTTTCCAAAGTCAACAGTGTGATGATTTGAACCCATTGCTACAAAAGAAGTAGCAATGATTGCAGAAATTGAAGACACAACATAAATGAATTCTAAGCAAAGGTGAAACTCTGGGTCTAAGATAATATCTATAAGTGTAATAAGTTTAACAATCACCTTCAGATTTTTATGGTTTGATTCATTTACATTCTACATTAATTCTGTAAGCACAACTATGATAAAAAGCCATTTCCCTTACCATCAATCAACAAATCCCATTCCACATTTAATAATTAGACTTTAATGTGGAAGGAAAAGGAATTTTTAAATACTTTCTACTAACTATTATTCATTTTACAAACGTTTGACAAGATGAATAACACAGATGCTTTCTGAGATGGCATTTCTCCAATGGCTACCACGTCTTTCAAACAAACTATGAGTCAGTCCATTGGGAGACTGTCTAACCCATATAAATATGAACAGCCAAAGAGAAAAACCAAGGTGTGCCACAGAATCAAAAATGCAGAAAATAGTGACAACACTGCTTAAGTAATCTTTTACAAAAGAAGAAATGATATTAACACGACAGAGTAAATAAAGAGCAGAGACTTAAATTCACATGTTGATGCCTCATATATACATAATCTCTCCCATTATATTTCACTACAAAGAAATGATATGACCTTAGTGAAAGGCATACTACATTTTTTAGATTTTGGAGTTCCAAGATATATATAAATGTTCAATAGTTACTACTAATAGACACATAGCAGTACATGTTACATATATTTGGAAATGAAGGTATCTACCAAATGAGAAATAGATTTGACATATATAGTATTAGCAAAGCCTTCCACCAGTTCGTAAGTTTGGAAAAGCAGCACTAGAGTAAACATAAAACTAAATACCATACATCTAGGGTAGGAAAAAAAATAACTTTTTGCTCTGATATTCTCTATCTGTTTTAGAGTCCTACATAATCATTACTCCCAATCTTACACTCTCCAGATATTTTCAAACATGTTCTATACAGAATAAACACGTCTTATGAACAGTAGAATTAGAAATAAGTTTGTTTAACAAGACAGGAAACAGATACAATACAATAAAGAAATTGACTATATAGCTATGTTCAGGATAGAAAGTAACTACTAGTGCCAAAATCAAAGTCTAAATACCCTCAACAAACAATACATAATAGTTGCCTGTACCTACTATTAGTCATGTGTAAGACACAGGTATACGAATAATTACATACAGGATTACTTATTAGATATTAGATGTCATGAGGAAACCAAATGCGTCTAGTTTCTGACCACTATCTATTAAGTCAATTAGACTTTTTTTTTTTTTTTTTTTTTTTGGTTTTTCGAGACAGTGTTTCTCTGTTTAGCTTTGGAGCCTGTCCTGGAATTTGCTCAATAAACCAGACTGGCCTCGATCTCACAGAGATCCACCTACCTCTGCCTCTTGTGTGTTGGGATTAAAGGTGTGTGCCACCAACTTATTCTTTAGACTTATTCTTGACAATTTCTTCACAACTGATACAAGACCTTTATTATCAACCACAAATAATTAATTCTTTATACTACTAGTTATTACTCAGAAAAAATATTGGCTGCATAAAATCTATCATCATGTATACAAGTAGCAGCATCCTAATCTTACTTAAACTATAACACTTCAGTCCAAAGTAAATAGTTTGGTTCAAGGGCCTGTTGCCTGCTGAGTGATTTAGAAACTTTGTCCCTCGGTCATATGAAACTTTTTTGCCTAATATACTAATATGTAAGACTATTTAACTCAAGGACAGTATGGCTGTGTTTCCTCAGAGACTGCAACATTCCAACTCTCACAAGAGAAACACGTTAAGACAGCAGGTAAACCACTCAAAATAGCTTCAAGAAGTCCCTGAAACTGACCAGATCTACTAGGTCCCTCCTTTTCCAAGACTTTTTAAACCGAAGAGAGTACTGCAAGTAACTCTTAAATATAGTTGCAAAGAAGACCTTCAGAAAAAAAAAAAAAAAAAGAAAGAAATGACGGGAAAAGCTGCCTGGAAGAAGGAGAAACCAGATAAGCTTCCTGGAAGTGGTTTAGATCAACTGAGTCACTTGGAAAGAACACTCCTCAATCTGTTGAGCTGCCTGAAGGCTATGTGGTATGCTCCATGTTTCCAGCTTTTGTGAGCTGTCACTCATGCTGGAGTGGACTTTGGTGGTACAGCTGTTTAGTCATTTTTGACATAACCCTTCGCCAATATTCCTGCAAATAACCCCAATAAAACTTAATCAAATGGGACTTTGGTAGTATCCATAATTTGGTCCACTGTGAGCTCCTATCTGGAATAAATAAATCTGTCTCTTTAATCAACCTGGGAGGAATCAACTGGTTTAATACTAAACTACCTTGTTTTGTTTTTTTAATATTGAACAGTATTATTATTTTTATACTCCAAATTAGCCTTATTGTCTATGTTATTCTATACTGGTATCTCAAACCTTAACTCTGACTCACTCTGCAAAGGATCAATTAAAATATGCATATCAAAAGAGTTTGGGTTTTTGGTTTGGTTTTTGAACACAGGGTTTCACTGTGGCTTTGTAGGCTGTCATGGAACTAGCTCTTGTAGACCAGGCTGGTCTTGAACTCACAGAGATCTGCCTGCCTCTGCCTCCCCAGGGCTGGGATTAAAAACATGTGCCACCAATATCAGTCCCTAAAGAGTTTTCATAAAATTAAACACACTTGTACTCATACTGGTACTGGTGAGTCTCACTTTTAAGAATTAACCAAATGAAAAGCTGTTTCCAAATGGACAGTACATATTACATTATATCAGCTCAGAAAGAGAAATAGCAGTAGTGCTCTAACACTGAAACTCTCTCACCATTTTTTTTTTTTTTTTTGCAGGGAAGTATCCTTGGCAAACAGAGACAATACTCCCTAGGGAAGTTGAAAAAAATGTCATTAAGTCTGAAGTTCTAGACTTATTCACTTCCAAGGAAACAATAAGCAGAAACCAAATTACAACTATCTAATTTATCCAAGAGGTAAAATTGAAAAAAAAAATTGTACTATCACGGGAAGCAAAGGAATATGAAGTGAACATGTGAAAAAGGGGAAATTCCTACAAAGGATTAATGAGCTAAGAATAGAAAAAGATATACTTAAATGCATCATTTAAAAAAAAAAAAAGCTATCATATTTACTTTGCTTCACTGGAAATTACTCTTCCATACAGAACAAGTATACGAAAGTATGAGGTGATGCTGGTATTTTTCTCTAAGATCTAAATCAATAAAAATGTGTTTTCAAAGTTTTCAAAGTGAAATCTAAAATTTCACACAATATAAAAATGTGTAAGTAGAAAGAGTTAAAAGTACAATTTCTTCTGTTTACTACAGCAGCATTTTCTTCTACTTATCATATTATTAATAGTATTCTGACATACAAGTTGATTAGTAGTACAGCTGCTAGGAGATTAAGAGGCCAACATCATGTGCCAGATGTAGTGGCCCACACCTTTAATCCCAGCATTCTGGAAGCAGATGCAGGCAGATCTCTGAGTTCAAGGCCAGCCTGATCTACAGAGCAAGTTTCAGGATAGACAGGGCTACACAGAGAAACCTTGGCTCAAATAATAAGAAAAGGAGGAGGAAGAGAAAAAGGAGGAGAAGAAAGAAGAGAGGAGGAGTGAGGAAGAAGGAAGAGGAGAAAGGAAGAGAAAGAAGGAAAAGAAAGAAGGAGAAGCAGCAACAGCCACTGCCAACATCAGGAAAATAAAATACTATCCAGAAGACTTCAATTCTAAATTAAAACTAAATGTTTGTAAATACAGATTAAGCTCCAGATCTCAGTAAATTTCTGATTAATATGTGTGGTAATGAATGCTATCACTACTTTTAAAAATCACAAAAGTCATATTATTAGGTACTAAATACTTTAAGGAAAAGAAACAACGTAACAATAAAATTCTAGAAAAACCAAACCAAAAAAAAAAAAAAAAAAAAAAAAATCCTCAAGATAATTGAGACTAAATTCTTACATAAAAGAAAGGCTACACAGGTGGCTGTGTATAATTTCTCAGAAGTCTATTTTGTTTCTGCAGAGAAAACGCAGAAGGTTTATCACCTGAAATACATCATCATGTCTGCCTGCATGCCACAATGAAAATAATGAACTAAACCTCTGAAACTGTAAGCCAGCCCCAAACAAATGTTTTTCTTTATAAGACTTGACATGATCATGGCATCACTTCACATCAACAAAAACTCTAAGACAGTAATTTTCTATTTTGTGAACTGTATGTTCAAATGAGTAAGATTATTAGGTATTAGATTATTCCAATCCCATTTCTATCATATATATGGTATACAGAGTCACATATAACCATATATAACCATAAAGATAACTATACATAAGACTATGAACTCTTATTGAAGTAAATGATATTCCCAATCAACAAACAACCTAAATCATTTTAGAGAAACAATAATTTAAAGCATAAATTGAACTGCATAGTATCTCCATCACACATAGCACTCTTACTGTTCTTCCCTTAACTCAATGCTCTAATGCTCACTTTTCTTCATTATTTCTAGGTTGTACTTATTAAAAAATGAATTTAAAATTTAAAAGAAATAAACATTTTTTTCACAACATATGCTTGCCAGAATGTTTTATGTTACATTGCCCAAGTCTTTCACAAACAAGCACAGGTGATGGAAAAATTTCAGCTATCTGGAAACTAAATGAAAATAATCTATATTTTAAATGTAGAATGAATGATACCTAATCTACTGACATTAACTTTGAAATATTATATTTGGTTATCAAGAAAAAACACACACATACAATGAAAACTAATATAAAGATGTATAACTTTGTATTTAGCAAGACCCACTTCTGTACAATAATAATGTTATAAAGAATATTTATTATAAACTTCCTTTTCTGAACTAAAAACAATCAAGATAGCTGAAGTGATAAATCAGAAGAGTTTTTACTTCCTTTTCAGAGGAACTGGGTTCCATTCTCAGCATCTACACCAGCCTGCAACCTGACTTTTCATGTAATTCAGTGCCCTCTACCCTCTACCAACATCTGTGCCCACAGAGTACACATAAACCCAGGCAGGCAAAAAGACATTTACATTTTAAAAAAGAGTCAAAGAAAATAAGTCAGGGGGATGAAGAGATGGCTCAATGGTTAAATGCACTGACTGATCATCCAGAGGATCTGGGTTCAATTCCCAGCATCCACATCACATGGCAGTTTCTGACTGTCTATAGCTTCAGTTCTGGGGAACCCAAAACCCTTACAAAGACATATATGCAAGTAAAACACAAATACACATAAAATAAATATAAATTATTAAAAAAGAAAAAATCAAGATATTCAAGAATAAAGATTTCAAAATTAAATGATTATTGGCAGAAAATCATGTTGATATATACTAACTGTAATTAAGCATAAAAAATATGTACTATGAAATGAGAATATGCCATGAAGTCCAAAGTAAAAGAACATACAGAGAAAGTAATTATTTATTATTTTACTGGGAATACTAGTCATGTTGCATATCTTTCATTTTTTTTTCTAAAGTTGAAGTTATTGAATGTGTTTCAACCTCAATTAAAAGAAACTATATTTTTTGTTAAATTTAGGGGGAAAAGTCAAGATCTTTGAAATAACAAACTATTCCCCAATAACTGAGGGTTTATGGCCTTCCGGGAGCTTAAAGTAGCTTCTGAAATTATTTTAACTATTATTATTAAAAAGAAACTTATTAAAAAAAAGAGTCAAAACTAATGATGCAATCTACAGCAATTCACAACATTATAATTTGGTTTTGCACATACTACTTAACAGGTGCATGAAATAAGTAATTCTCAGTGAATTTTAAAATGCACTTGAATTATTAAGTAACTGTAAATAGAGCAAGATCATTATATATACATATGTGAAATCTACACTGAGACCAAGGATAGAAAATAAAACTATTGTATTGATACTTGATAATTATAAGCAGGAATACAATGAACTGTAACAGAGTCTGGAGTTTTAAGTAAAATGTTGAAATTAATTTATGTTACAAATAACTAAGCATGGATCTTAAAATATGGAAAATATTTAATCTAGATGAATAAAATCTGAAAAGAAGTTCAAGTTTCACACTTAATTTCCAAAGTGCCTTGCACTGAGAAAGCAAAAACAATAAATATGCTACTATATAATCATACACATATGTTATACATAGTTACAAAAGAAAGGGATAAGGTGAATATTTAAGGAACTAAAGTCTTTCAATTTTAAGACTGCCCCTTTTAATAACTGCTCAGATTTCTTTATACTAAGACTTAACAGATAAATATTTTAATGTAACCTGAAAGTTCTGGTATATTTTACAATTTAAATAATATGTTTCATTTTTTAAATAGACAATTTCTTTTTCCTGGAACTGTTTTGCTCTGCAACCATTTCATCACAGTTTAAAACATAACCTAAAATACAACCAATGCCTGTTGGAAACAGGAGCAAACACCCATACATAAACACTGAGTCGAAGTAGAACTCAGATGCAGATAGAGAGGACAAAACCAGGAGGCAGAAAAACATAGAGACAGCTTACCTGAACAAGGAAGAGCTAATGGCCCACCAGACTGATAGCTGGGAAGCCAGCATGGGACTGACTCAGGCCCCACTGAATATGGGTCTCAGCCAGAAGGACTGAGCAGTCTAAGTGACCTCAGACAGTGGAGCCAGGATATATCCCTGGTGCACAAAAGGACTTTGCAAACACATCCCCCATGGAGGGATAACTTCCTTAATCTAGAGACAGGAGAGAAGCCCTAGTCCCTACTTCACATGACCTGTCAGACCTACATGACCCCAACTGGATGTCATTCCCCTACATATGGAATTGGGGTGGGGCGATGGGAGGGGAGGGTGGTTAGAGTGCATGTGAGAGGGCAGAGAGGGTAAAAGGAAGGGAGGGAGGGAGAGAGGGAGGGAGGGAGGGAGGGAGGGGGAACTGGGATTGACATGTAAAATAATAAATAAAATTTTAAAAAAAAATGCTTTGACGCCAAAATTTAAGTTCAAGAACAAGTTACTGGGAGAAAGGATTTCTATTTTTGTTTCCACAGAAAATGAAAAGCTATGGATTCCTTCCATACTAATGTGGTTTGATCAAGCCAGACCACCTGAAACAGAGTACCAGGTGATCCTACATTCAAAACAGCTGGTCAAAGCAGTCAAAGCAGCCTTACAGACTACAGCCAGGATTTCTGAATCTTCTTGGAATCTCCCATGACAGCGCCCCTTACCAGCAGGAAGTAGTTCGGAAAGAACGACTCCCGAATTCCCAAATATTGTCTATAAATGTTTGTTTTCATTTAAATGGACTTGGTTATATAAAATAAATAAATTAATTAATTAAAAATAAAAAATAAAATAAAATAAACAATTAGCTCTCCAGAATACAAGAATAACTAATTAAATTGACAAGCATTTAAATAATAAAACCAAAGGCAAGTAAGTCTATTTCATATATTAAAAAAAATCTACCTATCAATAAGTACCTTTTCACACCACACAGTAAGCATGAACTTAGTTGAAAATGTGATCTTTAGAAAGTGTGTGGTATCTTTACCTTTATGACCTGAGAAGATGATCTCCAACATTTATACTCTGACCTCTAAGAAAACCAATAGATAAAGCTTATAGTAAAAAAAGATACGTGTTTTTATAGGTTTCCAAAAGGGAATTTCTAAAAACCATATCATAATATTGATTTACTTTTTAGTGCCAAATTATAGTCTTCAAAGTTCTAGAAAAATAATCCAAGCAGAAGATAACTATGATGTAAAAAAAAGGCTTGACTACACTACAAAAATTAAATAATCTCTTCACAAATTTTGAGCACAAAAATGAAATGCTATTAAAATTCAGGTTACCTCTAAAGTGTTTCGTATTCTGAAATTGATGTTGTCAAGTTGACACTCAATCTGATGTATCTGCTGCCTTTGCTTCTAAGACAGTGAATCACTTTTATGCTTCTCTCTTGTTTCTTTCAATACGAGACACATTGTCCAATGTGTGGAAATATAACATTGTTTTCTTGTAAAAGAATTTTCAAAATCAACTATAATATTCAAAATATTCCATTCTTTCAAATGAAAATAAGTTGCTTATTGAAGTGACAGTGTTTCATTAAAAGTTAAGCTGCTATCTTAGGGTTCCTATTGATCCAATGAAGCACCATGACCAAAAAGCAAGTTGAGCAAGATAGGGTTTATTTGGCTTATACTTCCATATTGTTATTCGTCATTGAAGGAACAAAGATAATAACTCAAACAGAGAAGGACCCTGGAGGCAGGAGTTGATGCAGAGGCCATGGACAGGTGTTGCTTAATGGCTTACTTCTCATGGCTTGTTCATTCTGCTTTCTTATAAAACCCAGGATCAACAGCTCAGTGATAGTATCCTCTACAATGGGCTGACACTTCCCTATTGACCACTAATTAAGATGTGGAGTTCATGGAGGCATTTTTTCAATTGAGCTTTCTTTCTTTTAGATAAATCCATTTTGTATATCAAGCTGACATGTCCTAGCCAGCAAAGTTGCTAAGCCTAAAAAACTGTTATCAGATTGAACCTGGATAAGCATTCAATTTTTCTGAAACCACTAATCCATGATTAGGTTTTACAGGAAGCATATACAGAAAACAGAATTTTTCTTTATTTTCTGTGAGCAGAAATGATATGAGATCATAAAACTTATACAATAACTCCATCACCTTTTAAATATGCCTGCCAAGAAATACCTCCTGTCAATTTCAGCTATCTTTACCCATCACCCCAATCAGTAAGTGCATATTTTGGCTATTGCCTGTGTACCATTATTTCAGGTTTGGCAGATAAACTAGGCAACAGTACAAATGGTCTTCTTTTCACAAACAACTTGTATTAACTGCATCATAAGAAGAATCATCAAATAAACATGGCAAAAAGGAAAATAATACAGAATACTAGAGGACAATGGTTACTAAAGGTAAAAATGAGGTAGATATTATGTATAAGGCTGTCACAAACCTTTTACTGATGATGTGATGACCACTAAACATAAAGATAGCATGAGTCCTGTGGATAGGGATCTAATTCCTCAACACCCTGAGACCAAATATACTCTTCAGAGGGTAGAATGACCTGTGTGACTGAGAAAATTTGTGCTATTTATCAAACATTGATTAAGCTCTAAATATTATACTAAATGTTTTCTTATAATTAGGTGATAAAAATATAGTCATTGGCCTCAAATGTACATATGCTTAAAACAGAGAAAAATAAATATCATTAGGCAATTGAATTGGCTCTTAAAGAAGTAGACTAATAAATAGTAAGTTCTTCTAAAATATAGAAATAAATAAATCAACAGTTCAGAAAATCAGAGGAAGTTGCCTGATATGGGAATCAGTGTTGCAGTTTGTCAGAAAGTTAGAAATAGATCTACCACATGACCTAACTACACCACTTGTGGGCATGCACCCAAGAAACTCAATTTCCTAGTCCAGAGACAAATGCTCATTAATGTGCAGAGCTGTTCTGTCCATTATCGGAAGAGCATAGAAACTTCCTACAACTGATGAATTGATACCAAAATGTGGTACCTATATACAATGTAATTTTAATTAGTTCTAAAAAAAATAAATTATGAAATCTGCATTAAATTGGTTGGAGGCAAAAAAACAACCATATAGAGTGAGGCTACTTAGGCTCAAAAATCAAAACCAGCATGTTCTCACTGGTATGTAGGTCTAAGAATAAAATATTAGATTTGTGTGTTTAATTTGGAGAATCTACAGAATCCAGTAAGGTGGAAAGGGGTCACTGGAAAGAGAGAAGAAAAATCTTAAGGGATGAGAGAGATAGCAGAATATAGGTATATGAATCATCAACAGTCACTGCACAGAATTAGGATTGGTCCATGAGAATGAGTGACTATTGATTACTGAGCCCTAAATTGAATAACTATATTATCCCTTAATGCAAGCTCCGAACACATGGCAGAAAGGACGTTAAGAGCTAGATTAAGAAGAATGCTGGGAGAGGTCATCGTCTGAACATCGCACAACCACTTTATTCATGAACTAACTCAAGCTCCAGTTACCTACACAAGAACTGTACAAGATCATGCCAACAAGATCAGCCAACATTCTATACCATGCAGCAATGACAGGTCTCATTAGGTTGCAGAAAACAAGAAAAAAAAAAAAGGAAAAAAGAAAGGACATGAAGAGGGAAGAGAAATGGACTAAGGGTGCCTGGGAAAAGAGGAGGCAGGAGTTGAAAGAGAATATGACCAAGATATAGTGTTTACATGTGCGAAATTGTCATGAGTAAGTTTTAAAGATTCTAATAAAAATAATTAAATTTAAGTTAATTATATTTTGTTAAGTCACAGAACATTACAAATTAAGTGTATTACCATATCCTTTAGATGCATGAGTGATTAATAGCTATGATAATAAGCAATATATTTCTTACATATCTATTCAAATAGTTACTGTTAGGGTTGACATCAACTTACTCAGTCCTAATTTCTCTCTTCAAACACAGAACTATCACTTTAAAACATCAACTGGGTATTCAAGAAGAAACTATTAGGAAGTATCTATATAAATCAAGTACACAGTACCAAACATGCAAGGATCTAACTACAAAAAGTAACTAAGTTAGGTACAACAGATATATCAGATAACTTTAAAATAGCTCATTCAAATTCTCACTACGACTAAGGTCCTTCAGAATAAAGGCTATAAAACTAAAATACTGTTGTTTTGTTTGTTTGGTTGGTTTTGTTAGCATTCTAAAGATAGTTCCATGAAATGGCTTTGGGTCGCACAGGCAAATCTCTATGAGCAAGCATGATCTAAAAGGAGAGGACTCAAGTGAGAAGCTTTCTAGTATTCCCCTTGGTATTCATCATGCATGGAAGTTAACACAGTTTCCAGTGGTTGAAGTCACAAGGGAAAAAAAGTAAAATTGACCACAAGGGCTCCAGAATGGAGGGAAAACATGCTTATCAAAATCCCTGATTATAATAGTTGCTTATGAACTAAAAGCCTTGGGGCTTCCTAAAATATAAGACAAATAAAACCCTCACTCAAAGATTTGTGTCAAGATTGTTTTCTACTACTGGAGACAGAGGGCTTTTGCCATTCAAAACGCAATGAAAAGGTGAAATTGAAGCCCATGGAGGTGGCACATGCCTGTAATTCCAGCTGAGGCAGAGGCAGAGGCAGATAGGTCTCTAAATTTGAGGCCAGTGTGTTCTACAGAGATAGTTGTAGGACAGCCATGGAATGATCCACTTTACTCCCCTCTTGGATTTAAATAAATAAAAACATTTCTGAATTTATATTCATATACTTTTCAGTTACCTGGACTACTTTAATGAATGTCTAATCCCTACATGGAGCCTGTATGTTCTATACTCATTATATGATATTTTCTTCCTTTTCTAAATTGTACCCTTCAATTCCCAAAACATACAAAAGCATTTTAAAGTATGGAATATGTCATTCGTGTATGTAACACAGAGACAAATAACATGTGGCAACAACGAGCAAAAAAATAGGAAAGGAAGGAGAATGAAGATAGAGAAAGGAGGAAAACCAGCTTATACGCGTCTCAACATATAAGCTGGTTTTCAATTACTTGGACATTTTATAAGGCAGGTTCTGTATACTAATATATACAGTATAGTTTTAAACTGAAAATTTCACATATATACACATGCCTTTCAAATCAGTAATTCAGTTGTTAAATTTTTTTCAGCTTTAAAAATATTCCAACAAATATGTTCTATACAACTTCCCACTAGAGATATATTATTGTCATAATTCATCTATGTCCTAACTCTAGAAAGTGGCCTTAAATAATAATCTCCATATAAAGATATTCACACACACATATTACTCTTAGACAAATTTTAAGTAAATACTTTCCTTGAAATATTTTTATGGTAGAGTACTTAAAGGATTCATTAATTTCAATTACCAACAACACCATACATGACATTTCCGTTTTCTGCCTATTTTTATTCAAATATATTTCACTGTGGTGATTCAAAGGAAAATTACACATTCAAAAACATCTGAGTTCCTCTCAGTTACCCTTTCAGTGGTTGAGAATAATGATAGAGTAAAAACTCACATTCTTCACAGGCTCCCCCGCCCCAATTTGGTAAAATTTCAATTCAAATCTCCAGAGCCAAAAAGCAGTGGGTAATATCTAATGTTCTCTCACAGTAGCTTAGTTTAAGAAAAGGAAAAGGGAGCCAGGGCAATGTGTTTATTCTAATTTATAAAGAATAAAGTTATATAAAGAATTTTATACAATTTAATTTATATAATTTAATTTTTATATAATTTTATTTTATAAATTTACACAAGTTATATACTATATAAAAAGTAAATACTATATAAAGAGTAAACAGTATCTTACTCTATTTCTCTAAGGTAAAAATAGAGAAACATAGTAAGATCGAGAGAGGGTAAGTAAAAGGAAATGTTTTAACTACCTCTAAATATGGCTAATGGCTAAAGGGAAAATTACAGTAAGTTATCTAGCTCTACATTCTCACTGAGGTAATGGGGGAATACAAAAACATACAATACTTTATTTCTTAACATTGTTCAGAGGACCAGGCTTCGTCTGTATGACAAACTAAAGCTACTGCCTTTTCTTCCTGAGACCCCAAGAACAGAAAACAGGTAATAATCACAGTAAGACAAGCTAAGTTCTATCCTTCCCAACACAATCTACAAAGATCCATATAATCTCAAAAGAATAATCAGAGAACAGCATTCACCCATGTTTGAAAGAGCATCTCAACTTCAATTTCATCTGCTATTTTCTCTTTTAAAATAATTCTAGAAACCTTACATGATACACATCCCTCTTCCAGTGCCTACTCTTATTTGGTTATCTTTTGAGGGGTGTACACTCAAGATGGAGTTTACAATGAATTGAACAAACAGAATAGAAAAGGCTTTAGAACTATACCATATGGTCAGGAAGAGAACAATCTGGACAATCCCCATTTCAATCAGCAAGCCTGCTCACCTCTATAACACTGAAAAAATATTAATAAGATGGAAGGCAGAAATACTGTGTCTTTGGCGTTATCACAGAATTACATTTTGGAAATTTTACTGATAAAATGTAATAAGCACCTACTTAAATTGGTATTCTGAGATTTGGGGTGCAACACCCATGCATACAAGCCAAGGCCACTATTCAAAAGAAACAGTTTACAGCAGGGTATGTGTGGGTATTCAACTTACGCTTTGGAAATTTAGGGGGAGAATAAAACACACTTTTACAGAAGCACATTGGCAGGAGCTGATGTATCAGATGACATATTCTTGGAAATCAAATAAAAGCAATAGGGAAATACCCATTGTTGCCTAGTGAAGGCCTAATCACATGGACACAGCTGGAACCAATGTAGATCATTCATTAATAAAATTGTATTGCAGTCACCACTTTTTGATGCATTTCAATTGCTGTTATAGCCAAGTCCTAGAATTTCTTTGTTCAGTGATAGTAAGATAGTTTTAATAAGAAATGTGAGAATTTAAGACAAGATTTTTTTTAAAAAACAGTTCTGATACTAAAATTGAGAGTTGCTCAAAAATGCAAATGTCATCTTACCTTGCATATACTAGCAGCATTTTAAAATATGCAGTGTAAGCCTGAAAAGGGGAACTCATATGGTATTATAGACAAAAAGTGAGCAGTGTGAGATGTCATAGAAAACATGAAATACTTGTGAAGGTATTTTATAACAAATAGAAAATTTTATAAGCACAGAAAAAAATCAAATGTATCAAACATTAGAGAAACAGGAATTTAAAACTATCTTCTTGTAGTCTCTACTGAATGACATCCTGTGTGCCTAAACAAAGATTATTCATGTTTGGACCTCATAATTGAGAAATCATGATTTGACAGAATACTTGCATAACAGCAAGTATTACATTAGACCATCTACTAAAGAAGTTGTGTCTGAAGTTATATTGATTTTCAAATGAAATAAATTAATACCTGTAATTAAAATTTTAGTACATGGCATCATAAAAATAAGTGTTAAAAATCAATACTCTTCTCAGCTAGGCATTGGTGGTTCATGCCTTTAATCCCAGCACTTGGGAGGTAGAGGCAGAGGCAGGCAGATCTCTGAGTTTGAGGCCAGCCTGGTCTACAGAGCAACTGCCTGAACAGCCAAGGCCACATAGAGAAACCCTGTCTCAAAAAGGAAAAAAAAAAAAAAAAAGCCACCAACAAAAGAAAAGAAAAAAAAAGGAAAAAAAAAAAAAACAATATTCATCTCATTTTGGGTTATCTAACAAATTTTCCATATTTCCACAAATATGAAATATGAATTTGGAGTATAATTTTTGAAAACCATATAGATCTTCTTAGTACATGTCATGAATTAAACAAAATATAGGAGTTTATTGTTCACAATAAAACTTCAATAACATTGATCAAAAGTTGTTTATATTTTGTAATTCTTAATATAGAGTATTTCTCCTATGTATCTATGTTTGTATTTCCTAAGTTAATAAAGTCTACCACAGGAAAAAAATAAAGCATTTAAGTAAAACTCTCTTTAAAGTTAATAAATAATTAACATATAGTACTATCTAATATGTTCATTTATAGTATCATGAAAGTTGTCTCTAGGGATTCAAGACAAAATGAACTTAAACTAGGCAAAGTAAATGAAGTTTCAGTTGTGTCATTTCTGATATCACCATAATCAAAAGGGTAAGTTAGCCTAATATTCAGTCCATGAATCCTAGCAGACAACTCATCCAGATTATTTTCAGTACTTGCTAAAGGGGGGAAAATGTAGTCTAAAGAGAAAACACTGGGAAAGAGATAATTGTAGTAAATACTACATAAGCATTAAACATAAAAGGCAATTTGAATATTTGTTTGTTTTGCTAAAGTAATGAAGCAATGTGTTGCTGAACCTGTTTTAAATGAGGGAAAATAACAGGTGAGTTTATTTAATGCATAATTCTAATCTACCTGTTTACTCAAATCCTTTCAATTATTTTTAAATACTTCCTAAATGAACAATGCGTCTCACAAAAAAAAAAAAAAAAAAAAAAAAACAACTGAATCACAGTCATCTTAAAAATTCCATTGTAGATATAGTTTCCTATACACATAGCATTAAAAATGTTTCTTACTAATAACTCTAACACAAATCACCATTCACTTTCTGTTCAGTCACATATGTTGTGCTGTTACAATAATAGATTAGACCTTGTTGGAGCCCACTTGCTATGTCTCAGCCTTAATGCATGGGAGAGGGGCCTGACCCTGTCCCAAACTAGTATGCCAGACTATGTTGACACCTCATGGGAGCCCTTACCTGTGAGGAATAGTGGACTGAGTGGGAGTGGGCTGGGGGGGAGAAGGAGGCAAGGAGGACAAGAGAAGGTGTGGAAGGGAGAACTGGTTGGAACATAAAATGAAATTTATAATAAATAAATATCAGAGCCCTCTTATCCTGATAAATAAACAGTCTCTTGAGAAAAGCATGAATAAATATAGTTAGTTACAATTTTTAAAAAACTGGTTAGGTTTTCCTTCCAATAATATTTTAAATAAAAGTCAGTCAACATAATGTCAATCTCATCTTCAAAAACATATTCTCTTTATACTTATATTTATCATAAAACACTAATATTTAAATTACAACTTGAAAGCATATCATTTTTATTAACATAAAAGAAAATAAATTCATACATAGAGGAAATTCTACAAACTCACAAAAGTCTTACTCAAATGAAAAGTCTTTGCTCAAACCAGGTCCTTTTAAAATGCTTGATGCCATATTTTCACACTTCCAACAGCTATAGGTTCATAACTTGGGACTGTGTGGAGTGGGCTGGGGGGAAAGTAATGGAGAGGGGAGGAGGCAAGAAGTTTTGTTTTGTCTTGCATTTGTCTGTAAGATGTTTTGTTTTGTCTTGCATTTTTATTTAAATTGAATTAAATATATATTCTTTAATTTTATGGAAATTCATTTCTATACCTATTAACTGGTAGTGGATAACAGGTAGTAGATAACATAAAGAAGCAGTGTTCTCTGAATACAACAGAACACTTGCACAAAAGTTGCACACATGTAGTACACAAACCCAACCATAAACACATCTCCACAAAAGCTGACAAGCACAAATTCTAAGTTCCTCTAAGAAACAATACCATTTAATCAATGTAGAAATTGTAGAGAAGAGTAGTTCTATTTCACACTCTCTCTCTCTCTCTCTCTCTCTCTCTCTCTCTCACACACACACACACACACACACACACACACACACACGCCCGCGCGCGCACACACACAGTAGTCTGCAAGAAAACAAACAATGGTGTAAGTAAGAAAGATCAAAACAGCTTTCCTTATTTCAGTGCTCTAGTGAGGGTTAACTCTTCGCCTCACAAAAACCACAAAACCTGCTTGCTGGCTACAAGCATTTACGAGTGCCAAGCTGCTTGTTATTTCTTGCTAGACTCAATTGACACAGTGTAGGATTGTCACTTTGATGCACATCAAGAATAGAGTAATTTACCAACAGGTGGTTTAGGGCTTTTGTTTTTTATTTTAGATGTTGTTTCGGTGGGGGGGGGGGAGTGTTTTGTCCCTTTGAAATCAGGTCAGCATTTTGTTTTTATTAGATAGGCATTAAAAAGACACAAGAAACAAAAGCTATACTGAAGAATGTTATCAGCTGCCTAATAAAACTAATGAGGAGTACAACGCTATTGATAGCTTAGAAAACATATGAAAACTTAAACTTTTTAAACTTAGACTTACAAGAATGCTAAGTCATTTAACTATCTGCTTGAAGAATAGAGACCAAGAAATACGTTATTCATAGTCATATTGTCATATTTAAAATCTGATCACATGAAAGTCGACTGTAAAATACAGTGGTATTGATATATTTAGGATACTACACAGAGGGAATTGTTTCAGCTAGTAGTTTAACCTTACTTAATCTTTCCAGAATTAAATAATTTGGGGAAAATGTTTTATTAGAATCAGAATATTTTATGCCTTCACAAGGAAAGTGGAAAAAACAACACATGATTTTTCAAATATGCTTGAAGAATTAAACCACCAATCATCTTGAAAGATGTCACAGACACAAACAGGTAAATCTCTCGACTAGTCTTTTCAAATCTGTACTATCAGCAAAGCTAATAGAAATAAGAAGGCCAAGTATGTGCTGTTTCAACCTTCAACTAAATATAACTATCCGAATTAGTGACTAAAAAAACCTATAAGCCATTATCTCCTAGAGTATGACCTTTTTCTCTCTAATGTACATGATAAGAAGCGATGGACATCCATTTTCTACACACCAATTGAAAAGAAAGAATGAACTGTGACAAGCCCAGATCCCATGCTGGCATACTTTACACTTAGCTCAACATCATCTAGAAGCAGTATGCTTCTCCCGGCCAATCAGAAGAGGGAAAGTTGTATAACTAACACAGTGTTGATAAATAGTACCAAAGGTCTTCTAGCTGCTTCTGTCTGTGTATCTCCATTGGATCAGTTTTAAACAAAGACCAGTGACTCTCACAGAAATAGCAAGAACTAAAGGCACTTGCCTCAAATGTCACACATAAAGGTGTGAGGCATTTACCACCTGAGCCTATGTAATTTCTAACAAAATGATCCCCTGCCCAGTTTTGCTCATGGCCACAGGATCCAACAGCAAGTCCTGATCGGTTGTTTGGAAAGGTGAAGAGAGAACAAAAACATGGAGAAGAAACCAAGTGAGAACAATAGCCAAACAATAGCCTCACAACTCAGAACAGTGTACAGACACAACACAGTAAGATGATAGATAAGTTCTGGTACAACAGTTTACTTTGACTGGCATGGTAAGTTTACTGTTATTAAAGAATGCATTAATTTGCTCCTCAGTCTTCTTTTATATCTCCTTTCTTTCCTCTAGCACATGCTAGCACTTTTACTGTGTGGAACATTGACAACCGAAGATAGGCATTCATGTACTGCCAAAATGGTCCAAATAATGACATCTGGCTGGCTTTAATTCAACTAGAAATATATCAAAAAGGCTAAAGGAATAAATGATATAGAAGAAACCAGAGAATATGATGTTTTTGTCTGTTGATTCAAAGTACAGATAAAATTGGGGGAGAGGGGAAATAGAGTTTCCTGAAAAATGCAGCCAATTATAAAGAAAGATTTAAGAAGTTTGATGTCTATAGCTTTGCTGACAATCAAGGAAAATTATGAGAGCTGTCCACAACCGTACAAAGCATATATATAAATAGAAGGATGAAGAATTTTCATCTACTATAGACATGTGAATAGATTAAATAATGAGATAAAATAGATATTTAAAAAAAAAAAAAAAACATGGCCTAAAGAAATAGGGAAATGACTGGGCAGTGATGGCACACACCTTTAATACCAGCACTTGGGAGGCAGAGGCAGGCAGATCTCTGTGAGTTCAAGGCCAGCCTGGTCTAGAGAGCAAGTGCCAGGACAGACTCCAAAGCTATACAGCAAAACCCTGTATCAAAATCCTAACAAGGAAGGAAGGAAGGAGGGAGGGAGGGAGGGAGGGAGGGAGAGAGGGAGGGAGGGAGGGAGGAAGGGAGGGAGGAAGGTACACCATGCTGGTGTATGGTAGAACACTCCTTTAATCTCAGCATTCAGAAGGCAGAGACAGAGAATCTCTGAGTGTAAGGCTAGCATGGTATACATTAACTCATTTCAAGATAGATGGGGCTTCAAAAAGAAACTCAGGGGAAGGGGGACTTGGCTTTGGAATAAGAGACAGGGGAGAGGAATGGAGGGGAGGAGAGAGAGGAAAAAAAAACTAGAAAATTAGAAAACATTACATCTCTTTAGAAATATTGACCATGCTATTGTAAATAGCACCTGATATGAAATGTTATCTACTAACGAAGAACTGAATTGGGTGAGATTTGTTTAAATGGAAAGGCGGGAACAAACATCTTTCTACCCGAAGAAGGTCAAAACAAAGTGATGATTCCACCAAGCTCTAGCTTGCTGAACCAATGAGTCTTGGAGTTATTTACTGGCACATGGGTAAAAGGTAACTTAGAGCAATATGGAAAATATATAGGCAGATAGACTGGTAACTCAAGGAAAATCCTTCACCATAACCAACAAAACAAACTGCTATCCACTACCTTCAAGGAAAGGAGGAACCTCATGTACTGCCTAATAAATACTCATGCAACACACCTGCAATACTTCATGAGATACTCCTACACCCCTCCATGTCAGCTGTTTCTGAGACATCCTGTGCATCTTGTGCACCACTCATGGTGCAGCTTCCACTTTCTTCCCAAATAGAATCTTGCAAAGGTAGATATTACAGCTGCTCTTATTTCAAGATAAGTCTGATTTCTGATTTCAATGGTCATGTTTTCCAGGAAGAGAGTGTTCTCTTGATGAGTCCCTCACCTGATGACCCAGAAGTACAGATATCTGGTCTGGCTTGATACAAAGGTATCTTCAAGATCACAAAAGTTAGAATATTGACTTCAAATTAAATCCAATGTGAATTCTGAATCCAAACATAGTCAAGCATGTTAGCAGTAGGTTTTACCCGCCGCTGGTCTGGTCCCTCCACTGTGACGGCCCTAAATAATACACATAGACTCTGTACTAGATATAAAGATGTAGGCCTATTACTAGAATTTCTTATTGGCTAGCTCCATCTTAAATATTAACTCATTTCTATTAATGTAAGTACTTCCACGTGGTCTTATCTTACAGGGGAGAGGGGATGGAGTTCTACCCTGAAGTCCTCCACCTTGATTCTCCTCTCTACTACTTCCTCTCTTCTCCTAGTCTCCTAGTCCCGCTTATCTTGCTTTCCTATTGGCCAACAGTGTTTTATTCATTAATCAATAAGAGAAACACATTTACATAATGACATCTCCTATCATCTCCTCTTTTCTGTCTAAATAAAAAGAAAGGTTTTAACCTTAGCATGGCAAAATATATCCCATAACAGTTATCAAACAAGAATCATAATTAACAATATTTTGTCTATTAAAATTTAGCAAGATTTAAACAAAATATTCCATCATCTATCCTATCTTTGTGAGTCTGAAGTCCTATATATAATTTATCTTTAATCCGAACTAAGGAAAACTATAACCATAACTATCTGTCCTCAACTCCATCAAAGACCACAGAAGGATAGTATATAAACTCTAGAAATAACAGAGACAACTCACTGCCTGGTCAATCACCCGAAGTTCTTCTGTAATGCTCCATCTTCAGCCCATAGGTCATGGTGTGTCTGGCAGACCCCTCAGCAAAGCAGGAGACTTTAAACTATCCACCAGTATTGGCAATTTGTCAGTCACTTTTCTCTGTGTCCTGCAGACTGTCTGGCAGACTTTTCCATGAAGCAGGAATCCTGTAGCAATGTCCATCTTGTATCAGCAGTCACGTTCCTATGGGTCCTCCATGTTTATACAGCATAAAGTCAAACAGTCCAGATGAGAGCAGTATCTTGTCCAACTGGCTAGTCTTTTCATATTGAAAGCAAACGTGTTTCTTCAATATCCATCTTTCTTTCTGATGCAGGTGTTGTTCCCAGGAGCAGGTATGCCTCATGTCAAGAAAAACCCTAAAACCATTGTAAATGCCATATTCTATACGTCTTTGAAAGGTTTGAAGAATGCCTATCCATCTCAAATACATGTCTATATATCTAGAAATCTTAACTAACTTAACTATCTATAAGTTTTGACTATTATAGGTAACTATCATCTGCACTAAATTATACATTACATTTCTAAATGAGCTATATAAACACAATACCTAAACAAGAGGAGAAATATGCATATCACAAAATTGACCTTAAATCTGTATCAATACATGAAAATCCATTCCAAAACAAAGTATGTTATTGTATGTATGTATGTACATATATATATGTACATACATACATACATATATCATATTCCCCTTTTTACCTTTCAAAAGATTGGTTGTGGTAATTAACCATTTATAACCAACCCCATAAAATGAAAGCAAACATTTATAAATGATATTTGGGAATTTGGGTGTTGTTCTTTCCAAACTGCTTCCTGCTGGTAGGGGGCGCTGTCATGGGGATCCCAAAAAGATGCAGAAATCTTGGCTGTAGTCTGTAAGGTTGCCTTGTCCCAACTGTTTTGAATGTTGGATCACCTGGGATGCTGTTTCAAGGCATCTGGCTTGATAAAACCATGTTAGTCTGGAATGAATCCACAGCTTTTCATTATCTGTGGAAACAAAAATCCTTTTCCCCAGTAACCTGTCCTTAGACTTAAATTTTGGAGTCAAAGCATTTTAAAAATATATAAATTTAATTAATCCAGCAGTATTTATTTTAACAGTTGTTGTTATTTCCTCAGCAGTCAAACAATTTAAAGAATAGCATATAGTATCCAAAGTTTCTCTGTGTTTTCCATCTTTAAGTGGCTTTTTATTACTCTGTTTAACTTTTATTTTTCCATTTTTTTGAGACAGGGTTTCTCTGTGTAACTTTTATCTGTCCTGGAATTAACTCTGTATACCAGATTTACTTTAAAATCACAGAAGTCTGCTTGCCTCTGCCTCACAAGTGCTGGAATTAAAGGTGTGTGCCACCATACCCAGCTACTCTATTTTTTTTTAACCATTTTATCTTGTTTCTTTTTCTCTCCCAAGCCTATGTATATTTTAAAAGCCTGATATGAAATGTTATCTACTAACGAAGAACTGAATTGGGTGAGATTTGTTTAAATGGAAAGGCGGGAACAAACATCTTTCTACCCGAAGAAGGTCAAAACAAAGTGATGATTCCACCAAGCTCTAGCTTGCTGAACCAATGAGTCTTGGAGTTATTTACTGGCACATGGGTAAAAGGTAACTTAGAGCAATATGGAAAATATATAGGCAGATAGACTGGTAACTCAAGGAAAATCCTTCACCATAACCAACAAAACAAACTGCTATCCACTACCTTCAAGGAAAGGAGGAACCTCATGTACTGCCTAATAAATACTCATGCAACACACCTGCAATACTTCATGAGATACTCCTACACCCCTCCATGTCAGCTGTTTCTGAGACATCCTGTGCATCTTGTGCACCACTCATGGTGCAGCTTCCACTTTCTTCCCAAATAGAATCTTGCAAAGGTAGATATTACAGCTGCTCTTATTTCAAGATAAGTCTGATTTCTGATTTCAATGGTCATGTTTTCCAGGAAGAGAGTGTTCTCTTGATGAGTCCCTCACCTGATGACCCAGAAGTACAGATATCTGGTCTGGCTTGATACAAAGGTATCTTCAAGATCACAAAAGTTAGAATATTGACTTCAAATTAAATCCAATGTGAATTCTGAATCCAAACATAGTCAAGCATGTTAGCAGTAGGTTTTACCCGCCGCTGGTCTGGTCCCTCCACTGTGACGGCCCTAAATAATACACATAGACTCTGTACTAGATATAAAGATGTAGGCCTATTACTAGAATTTCTTATTGGCTAGCTCCATCTTAAATATTAACTCATTTCTATTAATGTAAGTACTTCCACGTGGTCTTATCTTACAGGGGAGAGGGGATGGAGTTCTACCCTGAAGTCCTCCACCTTGATTCTCCTCTCTACTACTTCCTCTCTTCTCCTAGTCTCCTAGTCCCGCTTATCTTGCTTTCCTATTGGCCAACAGTGTTTTATTCATTAATCAATAAGAGAAACACATTTACATAATGACATCTCCTATCATCTCCTCTTTTCTGTCTAAATAAAAAGAAAGGTTTTAACCTTAGCATGGCAAAATATATCCCATAACAGTTATCAAACAAGAATCATAATTAACAATATTTTGTCTATTAAAATTTAGCAAGATTTAAACAAAATATTCCATCATCTATCCTATCTTTGTGAGTCTGAAGTCCTATATATAATTTATCTTTAATCCGAACTAAGGAAAACTATAACCATAACTATCTGTCCTCAACTCCATCAAAGACCACAGAAGGATAGTATATAAACTCTAGAAATAACAGAGACAACTCACTGCCTGGTCAATCACCCGAAGTTCTTCTGTAATGCTCCATCTTCAGCCCATAGGTCATGGTGTGTCTGGCAGACCCCTCAGCAAAGCAGGAGACTTTAAACTATCCACCAGTATTGGCAATTTGTCAGTCACTTTTCTCTGTGTCCTGCAGACTGTCTGGCAGACTTTTCCATGAAGCAGGAATCCTGTAGCAATGTCCATCTTGTATCAGCAGTCACGTTCCTATGGGTCCTCCATGTTTATACAGCATAAAGTCAAACAGTCCAGATGAGAGCAGTATCTTGTCCAACTGGCTAGTCTTTTCATATTGAAAGCAAACGTGTTTCTTCAATATCCATCTTTCTTTCTGATGCAGGTGTTGTTCCCAGGAGCAGGTATGCCTCATGTCAAGAAAAACCCTAAAACCATTGTAAATGCCATATTCTATACGTCTTTGAAAGGTTTGAAGAATGCCTATCCATCTCAAATACATGTCTATATATCTAGAAATCTTAACTAACTTAACTATCTATAAGTTTTGACTATTATAGGTAACTATCATCTGCACTAAATTATACATTACATTTCTAAATGAGCTATATAAACACAATACCTAAACAAGAGGAGAAATATGCATATCACAAAATTGACCTTAAATCTGTATCAATACATGAAAATCCATTCCAAAACAAAGTATGTTATTGTATGTATGTATGTACATATATATATGTACATACATACATACATATATCATATTCCCCTTTTTACCTTTCAAAAGATTGGTTGTGGTAATTAACCATTTATAACCAACCCCATAAAATGAAAGCAAACATTTATAAATGATATTTGGGAATTTGGGTGTTGTTCTTTCCAAACTGCTTCCTGCTGGTAGGGGGCGCTGTCATGGGGATCCCAAAAAGATGCAGAAATCTTGGCTGTAGTCTGTAAGGTTGCCTTGTCCCAACTGTTTTGAATGTTGGATCACCTGGGATGCTGTTTCAAGGCATCTGGCTTGATAAAACCATGTTAGTCTGGAATGAATCCACAGCTTTTCATTATCTGTGGAAACAAAAATCCTTTTCCCCAGTAACCTGTCCTTAGACTTAAATTTTGGAGTCAAAGCATTTTAAAAATATATAAATTTAATTAATCCAGCAGTATTTATTTTAACAGTTGTTGTTATTTCCTCAGCAGTCAAACAATTTAAAGAATAGCATATAGTATCCAAAGTTTCTCTGTGTTTTCCATCTTTAAGTGGCTTTTTATTACTCTGTTTAACTTTTATTTTTCCATTTTTTTGAGACAGGGTTTCTCTGTGTAACTTTTATCTGTCCTGGAATTAACTCTGTATACCAGATTTACTTTAAAATCACAGAAGTCTGCTTGCCTCTGCCTCACAAGTGCTGGAATTAAAGGTGTGTGCCACCATACCCAGCTACTCTATTTTTTTTTAACCATTTTATCTTGTTTCTTTTTCTCTCCCAAGCCTATGTATATTTTAAAACACACTGTAAACCTTCTAACGGTTTCTCTTAATACGAATCTGTCTTTACTGTAAATCTTCATCTTTTTGTAGCCACTAGTCTTTGTCTGGTAAAAAACATTGCTAAAATAAAAGACACAGCTATTTAAGCCACAGTCTATCCAAGATGGCTATGGGTACTTTAACAGCCAAAACTGAAAGCTGTGCTCACTGCCTTGTTCTATGCTGCCATCCAGCAGCACGTTGCTGGCTTGGAGATGTGGTCACTGCCATTGCCAACTCTCATACACACCATTCAGTTGTTAGCAAAGCTCTTTAAAAGCCTTGCAGTTTTTGCCACTTATGCTGAGTCAGGAAGCCTCACTTAAAGCAGCTGCACAAATTTCTGCTTGTCTCTAGCAAAACAGAGTCCAACCAAGAAAAATTCTTCTACTAAGAAGCCTTGCTTGTCTGATCTTTTGTTTCTTAAATCCTTTCTTAAGCTTTTGTTAAGTTTTAAGTGGAAGTTCTTCAGTCCATGTTGGACGCCATTATGTTGAGTGGTTCTGTCCTGCCGGTCTGGTCCAACTGTCTTGCCAGCCCGAAACAATACACAGAGATGCTGTATTAGATATACTTTTGTTGGCCAGTACTAGTTTCTTATCAGCTAGCTCTGTCTTAAATGTTAACCCATTTCTATTAATCTAAGTATGGTGTTCTTTCTGTCCTCCATCTTGGAACCTCCTCTCTACTACTTCCTCTCTCCTCCTAGTCTCCTAGACCAACCTATCTTGCTTTCCTATTGGCCAACAGTACTTTATTCATTAACCAATAAGAGAAACATATTTACAGAATGACATCTCCCATCATATATGTTAAGATAAATCCATGTCTTAGGTGCTCTTAAGATAACATATGCTTAGTGAGTTTTTGGTTATTGTTGATTAATTAGAACTTATTTGTTCAGTCTCCCCAAGGATTTTCTAACTCAACTTGATTTAGCTTGATAAAGTTTATGTACTCCTGAATATATAAATATGGTTGTTTCAGATAAATTTGAATATATAAATTTGGTTGGTTCAATCAAGTTCATCAGATTTATAAACAGCTTCTTAGTCAAAAAAAAAAAAAATCAACTAAAACAAAACTGTCAAAAATGTCTACTGAGAACAGAAAATCCCAGATGTAAACTGGAAGGTAGATGAATAATAAGTTCAAGATTCAAGTTTCTAAGCAAGGAAAACACAGAAATGCACAGAAACTTGGAGATACTGGGTGAGTATCTTAACAATGCTACTCTCTGAGGAATGGAAATTATTATTGCCATAAAATGACTCTTTGTTCCTTACAAGCCAAGTACAGCCTTGAAGACAACTAAAATGTTATCATATACCCAAGAGTGGGCACTGTGACTTTCTGTTGGGGCTATAATTTAGTCAAGCTCCTTTAATATACCAACAGAAAGATATTAAGCTAGAAACTTTCACCAGAAAGGTCATATGACAAAAATGCATATAGTAAAAATGGAGGGACAATCAAAGCAATAAAAAATATAGTTTGTAAACAGTACATTCTACAAAATTATAGAACTAGCTAATAAAGACAACTTTTAAAAGAATAATCTTAAATAGTAATCAAGTCAAAATAACCAGCTTCAAAAAGAAGGAAAAAAAAAAAAAAAACCACACACACACAGTCTGGTGAAACCTCAAGGCATCTAACTTTGAACAAAAGAGCAAACAGCAAAGAATTTATAGTCACATAGAATTTTCTGAACTGGGAAACAAGGGAGGGAAAAAATTATGCTTTTGTTAGGTTTGGTTTTTTTTTTTGTTTGTTTGTTTTTGTTTTTTTGTTTGTTTGTTTGTTTGTTTTTTGAGAATGATTTTGTTCCTACAGACAAACATGACCAATTCCAGTGGTCAAGGGAAAAGGGGGCATGGTAGACTATTCCCTAAAGGGAACACATACCTTTATGTAGTACCCTCCTGAATAGGAGAGTTGGTCTGAGTAATCAACAGATAGAGTACAAGTGACCATGTCTGCCACAAAAGATATTGCAACATCCATTGTGCTTTTTTTCTTTTTCTTTTTTTTGTGGGGTGGTTGTTATTTTTTGTTTTGTTTTAGGCCACTCTTTTTTAGTGATCTCAGCTATCATGTAAAGACACTCAAGCATTCTTTGGCATGGTCGACATGATTTTTCAGTAAACCCAAATAAACAATTAACACTCATGTGAATGAACTATGTTCCAAGATTATCCAGGACTATCAAAGCCTGAGATAACTATCTCCTCAACTTGACTGCAACTCTAGAGTCCAAAATTCTAGTGGCTTGAAAGGTAAAAACTTCATTTCTAAAACATTATGTTCAACCAAACCCATATACAATTTACAAAGAATAAATGAGCAAATCGGGGTAGTAACCAACAATAAAATTAAATCTTAATATGAAAGCATTTTTTTGACAGAACCATATTGAAATTCTAACAAATTATCATTTAGTATTACATAGGTTTAAAGTAGCAAGTGGCAGTAGGTTTGATTGTAAAATAGTATGATTCTCTTGCCTTGTACTAGTTCCAGCTTCTGAAAAATAAATGATACAACATATCCCAATATGCTTAAGCTATTATAGCTATCTGTAATAAAAACAGGTTTTTCCTTAACTCATAGCACATTTCTAAGTTAGATTTTTTTCCTGTTTTATAACACCTTCATTTCTATATCAACACTGACATTTTCTTTTCCATAATTAATTCCTCTATTTGTATGCAGAAATCTATTCATTGATGCCATCTATTAGAACTTGCTCCATCAGTTTTTCTCCTTTGTATTCAACCTTTACCTACTATCTCTTATCAAGTATCCTTATTAAGCTTCATAAAATATGTTAATGATCTTTATTTCAACTTATATTTAATGTTAAAATTACTACAACCTAATTTTATTAGCTATCACTTTACTAAAATAGTTTCCATTAAGTTTAGCAAAAAGCCAACCAACTTGCCTATTTTCATTTCTCACTCTAGTAGGCAATGACTACTTCTACTCATTATGTCTCTGTGAAAATCCCCTCCATTTATTTCTAGGACACAACAAAACTACAGTCCTCTTCTAGCTGATATTTTTTCTGCCAATTACAATGGATTCCTGTTCTGGGAATCTACTGGGGTTTTATCAAACAGGTAATGATTTCAATCTGCCCCTGATTTCAGAAATGGAAGAATGATTTTTATTCGTCGATCATTCCAAATCCCAGACTTTGCAAATATATTTTCCATTTCTTTTTCTCTCTTTACCAATTAACAATATCAAAAACCCTTTCTAACTTAAAAACACCTCTATAGCTATGTTGTGTAAAACCAACAGTCACATGTGACTACCAAGCATCTGAAATGTGGCTACTCTGGACTGAGAGACGTATTAAGAATAGAGTACACAATGAATTTCAAAGACAATGCAAAAAATTAGTGAATAATTTTAATAACTTTATATTGATTACATGCTGAAGTAATGTAGATATACTGGGCTAAATAAAATATATTAGGAAGATTAATTAAACTCATTTCTTTTTACTTTTTAATGTGGCTATTAAATTTTTTTAATTATGTGGCTTAAGTTATACTTTTATTGAATGATACTACTCTATACATTAAATGAAAAAAATACAGTATTTACAAACAATAAGAAAAAGAGACAAGTGCTATTTTTTCTATACTGCAGTGTATTTTATCTTTATTATTTTATCTTGATAGCTGTGTAATCACTACTAAATGATGAAGAGGAGGAGGAACTGCTACCACCCAGACTGTTACTCATGCCTAATCCCAGCACTAAGGACACAGATGCAGAAAGACTGAGTTTTAGGCCAGCCTGAGCTATTACATGACAAGACTCTGTATAAATAAATAAATAAATATTTAAAAAACTGGAGATGTCCCTTTAATATTCTCAAAACTCAGAATGTTAAACTAATAAATCACATCCAATAAAAAGAAATTTATTATTCAAAATCAGTTCATAAAATGGAAACAACTAATATCTGATCATTTTGTGACATTAGTTTTTCCCTCATCCTCTTTAACAAAAAGGCAGTATAACTAGAAGTAATTTGCCATAGTAATATGCTCAGTACTAATGAAGCAAAGTAGCAAGAACAGACAATCGGGCTACAAACACAACCCTCTCTATCACAACTTTTTCATGAATGAACAAAATTAAAGTTTGAAGAACCAGAATGTTCTATCCTTTTCAATATTCTTAAATTAAGGCTTAATAAAAAAAGGGTCATATAATAAATAAACTTTCCACTAAGCATAAGTATAAAAATAAAATTATAGAATTCATCTTACCACAAACCAAAGACATTTGCGAAGAAGGAACCTTTAGAGAAAATGCCCCTACTAAACTGGTCTGTGAGCAACATAATGGTACATTTTCTTGACTGATTGGTGTGGGAGGGCTCAACTCACTGTGAGTAGTAGCACCTCTGACTCTGGCCTGTGTTAAAATGATACAAAAGTAGACAGCACAGCATGTGTATGAAAATGTCACAATGAAACCAGTATTATGTATACCAATATATGATATATACATATGTTCACATATACCTGGGCAAGGAAAGAATTCATACATATCACTGGAAGGACACACACACATACACTCACACACAAACACACACATACACACACACACACACACACACACACACACACACACACAATGTAGATGTATGTAGAGTCAAGAGATTAGAATGTAAGAATGCAAGTTCTCTTACCCAATCTTGATTGTGAAATTTCAACAATTGAACACAGGTCTATTCAAATTTTTAAATAATCCTAAAGTCCAAAAGTAAAATTAAGTAAAATAGTGTTAAATAATAAATTATAGAATCAATTTAGTCATGCATATATGAATGGATAAGGAGTATGAGATGTTAACAAGTTTATGAATGTACAGCAATCAGAAAAGAATCAATCCAAGCATGGTGGCACAAATCTGTAATCTCAGCATTTAGGAAAGTGAGGCAAGAGGACCGAGTTAGAAGGCAGACTGGAATATATAAGGTCTTATCTCAAAATGCACCTACAAAAGTCTAGCATCATGCACCATCATCAAGCTTGCTTAAGAGTCTAAGTGTTAAAGACATCCAAAAGACAGGTGTAAGAATCAATACAGAGCTATACATCATAATTTTTAGTTATTTAAGTAAAGAATTAATCTATTCCAAAGTCAGTAATTCCAAAATACACAGGGGCCCAAATAAATGCAAGTCCCCTCTCATGTTTTTTACAGAGAACCTTTTATCCAATGCTCATGTTTCAATGTTAGTTCCTTAGTTGGTGCCATTAATTAGGAAAGACAATGGAAACTAAGAAATGGGAAATTACTGGGGATATAGGCCTTTAATAGTTAATAGTCCATGGGCCTCATTCTTTATATCTGTGCACTACATGATCCTGTCACCTTGAGCTGCTTGCCCTGAGCACTTTTTTTTTTGTTTGTTTGTTTGTTTTGTTTTGTTTTTGGTATTTTTTTGGTTTTTCAAGACATTTTCCCTGTGTAATTCTGGCTGTCCTAAAACTAGCTATGTAGACCAGGCTGGCCACAAACTCAAACATGTGCATACCTCTGCCTCCCAAGTGCCAGGATTAAAGGTGTACACCACCATGCCCAACTTGTATCAAGTAACTTTAAATGTTTTAATTAACTTTATTATAAAAAAAATTGAAATAAAAAACACCTAAGGTTACCAGATTAAAAATTACATACATCTCAAAAACTCCTCAACAGTCAACATTAGCCATTCTAAAGCTGTGGGGTTTCACAGTGACTTTTATACTTCCATTACCAAATATTTGTTATGCACTTATCCACAACCAAAAATGAAAATTCCAGGACATAGCTAGAACTAAAAAAGAAGAAAACCGTTATCTTTATATCCTCTTTCATAACTCATGGATCATTGCTCACATTGTCATTCCTCATCCCCTAATATTTAGTCTTTCTTATTCACTTTTCTACATAGTATAGTAGTACTATACTCACAAATAAATGTGTTTAGATATACACATACATATATAACTGGAGATGTTCCACATAAGACAGAGACCACAATTTTTTTCTTTCTGAGATTATATGACCTTGCTTAATAGTATATATTATAAATCCATTTTTCTACCAGTTTTGTACATTTTTCTTTATACAGATATATATATGGATGTAGACACAAATACATTAAAGAAAACATGAGGCAATGGTACAACCTCTCATGTTCATGGGTTGGTGGGATTAAGTTTTTGAAAATGGTTTCAACATGACTTCGTGATCAAAGTTCTGGAAACTTCAGGAATAGATGAACATACCTCAAAATGATGAAGACTATACACAACAAACCTAAAACCAATATCATATAAAATAGAGACAAACTTAGAGAATTTCCTCTAAAATAAATAAGAGAAGAATGTTCACAACTGCTCTCTTACTTGATATAGTGCATGAAGTCTGAGCTATAACAATTAGACAAGAGAAAGATATAAAAGTGATTTTAAAAAATAGGAAAATGAAGTAGTTAGAATACCCCAAAATTTTCAATTAGCACAATCTTTTACTGAAAAGACACTATTGAAGATTAGAGATAACTCGGTGGTTGAATGCACTTACTGTTCTTCAAGAAGATCTGAATTTGATTCCCAGCAGTCACATTTGGATGCTCACAACTATCTGTAACACCAGCTCTGGGAGGACTGATGTCACAAACCTCTGAGGGCACCTACACAAAGACACAATATAAGATATTTAACAAAAGGAATTCTTTTAAAAAATGTAAAGACCCTATTGAGTTTACTAGAAAATTCTTATACCTAATACACACTTAGAATAGAGTTGTAAGATACAAAATCAATATTAAAAAATATAATTATAGTCTTCATTTATACCATTAGTATACTCTCAGAGAGAGAAATTGAAAAAAAAAATGTTCTTTTTAAAAATAACTCTAATAAAAAGAGAAGTAAAATAGGACAGGATACCCAGCAATAAAAGAGCAAAGCAATCATCATTGTTTGATAATGGAAGCAAAAACAAACACATGAAAACAGCCTATCCTACGAATACAGGTGATAAAACTAGATTTCTATATGTAGAAAAATGAACTTAAATTCATCTTTTACCTTGCACAAAAATAAAATTCAAAAGGGATCAAATACCTTAACTTAAAGCCTGAAACACTGAAGCTTCTAGAAAAAGAAAACGCAGGGTATACTCTTCAAGATATTGGGGTAGGCAAGAACTTTTGTAATAGAAAACCAATAGCACAGGAAATAACCCGAAGTGTCAACACTTGGCACTATGTGAAACTGAAAAGGGGTTTTACAGTAGAGGAAACAATCAGCAGAGCAAACAAACCTCCCATAGAAAGAGAAAATCTTTACCAGCTGCCCTTAATACATGAGACTAATATGCAGAAATTATCAAGCAAGTAAAATTGTCCATCAACAAATAGGCTAATGAAATGAATAGACTGTTTTCAAACAAAGAAGCACAAATGGCCAGTAACTATTTTTCAAAGTGTTTTGTATCTATAGAAATCAGGAAAATGCAAATTAAAACTACTCTGATATAATACCTCATCCCAATCAAACTAAATGAACAAATCTAGTAACAAATGTTGGAGAAAGAAGAACCCTTATTCTCTATTGGTGGGGGTGCAAATTAACATACCCATTGTGAAAATCAGTTGGAAGATCTTGCAAAATTTAAAAATCGAATTACCATATGACCCAAGTAAGGAGAACTTCAGGTATCAACCCTGAGTTCTTTTATTCACTGTGACACTGCTCTATAATATCTCTTATCTCACCAGAAATGATGCTATTGACTTTCTTGCTGATAGGGAAAGGATGTGTTGTTATTCATTGGCCAAGGGAAAGCCTTTCTTGCCAAAGCTATAAGCTCTCCAGAAATGGCAGACATAAGCCAACTCCCCATAATTAAGAATGCAGTAATTCCTTTTCAAGTTTTTCATCAGTACAATCATTTTACAATATGCACAGAAAACACTGGTTTATTTTCATTAATTTGCATTGTGTTACTATTATTCACTGTCCTTTTTATTTTCAATTATGTGATATAGTTAGCCAAATGAAATGAGGTATAGCCAGTTTCCCTCAATCTTTCTAAACTTCTTCTGGCACCCATTTCATGTTCTTTTGACAACTATTCATTTCACACCAAGATAAGTATCTCCCTAAAGGATAGCAATCTAGCCTCTAGGCATAGTTCTTAAATAAAAGCACAAGATCTTTGTAAACCTAAAATTTGCATTCTAAAGGAACAAATTAATAATCAAAAGCAGTTACTCACCTCTAAGAGTTTAAAATGCATTATAATGTTTTTAAGGAAATAGTTACCTTTTTTTTTTTTTCAAAATACTGTGTTAGAGATGATAATGTGAAAACAAGGTTTTAAACTGGTAAATTCTAAACAATTCAATAAAGATATATGTCAGGAATTTTAATGAGCCTCAGTAGGACAGAGACGAATTAATGATGTTGGGGGGATTTGTAATTTTGTTTCTTAAAGGTCAAAGAAGTGATAAAGCATTTTGTATATGCTTGGTCAGTAAATGACTTCATGTTGGTATTTATACATTTACTGACTAAATAAAACAAAAGACATACTTCTTTAATCAATCATTAACGTACTCCTAGATACTCAACTACCATTATGTGTTCTAACCAATATCTGACTGCCTTAAAGCAAAAGGTTTTCAATTGCCTCTAAGGAAAAAGAACAAAGTCATAGACAGAACTTTAAAACTTCTATAGGATGATAATGTGGTTATTTTCTACAAATTTCAATAAATTTCTTCATTTACTTAATATTTCAAGTCCACTATTGCTATATTGCACTTTTTGTCAAATAGGAATGTAAAATCCATCCTACAGTCTGAGGATGCACACAAAACACCATAATTGAGAATGAAGATGGGTGTATAAATGTAAACAATACATATTTAACAAACAGATAAATCAAGAATTCCAGTATAGACCAATATTTTAAAACATGGCAGCATGTGTTCAGGGTGGGGGTGGACAGGAAGGAGAGAATAAGTGGCTTGGCCTAGTCCTCTGTTCAAATAGAAAACTACAAGAGCCTAGCTTTCAGCATATTATTGCTTCCTACTGCAAACTAAAACCAGAAGAAAAGAAAGAAGCCCTGTCTGAAACATTTGGCCCCATAGGACTTGCCTTATCAGTACTTTTTAGATGCTCACCGATGATTTTCTTACGTGTACCCAAGTAAAGTACTGGTACTCATTCTCAAAGTGATGGTGGTATCTACACACCAATAGCAACTGAGAACTTGTTATATCAATTTCTCAGTTCCCACCTTCACTACAACTCTGAAAGAAGTTAAAACTTTGGAATGGAGCCTGGTGTTTTAACAGGCCTTTCAAGCAATTGTAAAGTACACTGTTTGAAAAACACTACCATGTAACAAGAAGGACCTCCATGTCTCAACTGAGCCTCCACAGTTTACTGTGTGACCCTTACCTCTCTAAACCAACTTGTCCTAACAAATTAGCACTTACCATTTATTAATTATCTAATATGAGGCAAAGCATGTGAGGGAAACACTTTATACATATAGGAAACTAAACCCTATTCTAGTTTGCTTTCTATTGCTGTGACAAAGATCATTACCAAAAACAACTCAGAGAAAAAAAGCGTTAATTCCTCTTAGAATTTCTGGTCAATCACTAAGTCAGGGCAGTAAACTGAGGCAGAATCCTGGAGGCAGAACCTGAAATCATGGCCATGGAGGACTGTTGCTTATGTGATCTCCAGGACTTGCTCAACCTGATTTCTTATACAACCCAGGACCACTCAGGGTCATTACCACCCACAATGAGGTGAGAGCTCCCACATTAACCATTAATCAAGAAAAAGCCCAATACATGTGCCTACAGGCCAATCTGACAGTGGCAACCCCTCTGTTGAGATTTCCCTCTTCCTAGATGTGTCTACATTTATGTCAAGTAGAGGAAAATGAACCAGTATAATCCATTACCAAAAGTTGGCCAGGTAGATACTATAAAACACTTCCTTGTCAACAATTATACATGAGACTCAGTCAGACAGTAAACGTAAGTTTTTAAATTTCCAACATCATTGCTCTATCCCTCTTTAAAAATTCAAGCCGTTTTTCTTTTCTTTTCTGAAATAATTTTGCTGATATTTCTCTTTTTACTTTCAATCTTTCCTTTCTTCCTTGCCACCTTTCTAGTCCATCTTCTTTTGTCTCATCTATTCTGCATATCTGTCTTCTTTATTTCCTCTAAGGAAAAAAAAAATTTGTTCAAATATAAAGCCAGAGCTTTTTCTAGCATATACATTAATTTTAGTGTACAAAATGATGTAGTGGGGGTTGAGCCAAACTGCAATCCTGATGCAGAGAGGGAGGACAAGACAAGGCTACAGAAACCCACAAAGACAGCTGACCTGAACAAGGAGGAGCTAATGGGCCCCCAGACTGATAGCTGGGAAACCAGCATAGGACCGACTCCGACCCCCTGAACATTAGGGTCTCAGTTAGAAGGCCTGGGCAATCAAAGGAACCTCTGACAGTGGATGTATCCCTTTTGCAGGAAAGGTCTTTGGGAGCACATTCCCCATGGAGGGTTAGGGTTAACCTAGAGACAGGAGGGAGGGCCTAGTCCCTACTGAAAATGACTTGACAGATTTTGATGATCCCTCCTGGAAGGCATTACCCTCCCTGTGTAGTGGGTGGGGGGGGTAATGGGATGGGAGGGAGGTCAGGGGGTATGGGAGGAAAGGAGGGGGAGGGAACTGGGATCAACATGTGAATTAAGAAAAAATAAAATATATAAAAAAATGATGTAGTGTGATCAAGAATACCTTGAATTCTACCATATTCCAGGAAACAACAGAATTTAAAACATAAGGAAGATAAAAGATGACTGTGAAAAATATAATGATGAAGTTACAACTCAGAAGGAAAGAGATAACATTTTATAAAACATAGACACGTGTCATTTAGTTCTCTACTAATAAGATGAAACCTCAAGACACTTTGGAAGAAATAGAATCTGCACCAAGCTAGAACTTCAGAAGTCTTTTCTACACAGGTTGCAAAGGCAGGTAAAGAATCAGAGAAAGTTGAGCCCGGAAAAAGCCATCCCCTGAGAATTTAATTTAATCTGTGAAACTCATATAAAAGAGACAGGTTTGATGGCCTACATCAATAATCACAGCACTCCTAAAACAAGATGGCACTTGGAGATTCAAGAATTTCCCAGAAACTCCCAGACCAGCTAAGCCTGTAGTAATTATTACAGCAACAGAAACAAGAGACCCTGTCTTAAGATCTTCTGACCTCCACATGTATATCATGATGACATCTGCACTACATAAATATACACAGGAAACAGATAGCTGATTGATTGATAGACACACAGACAGACAGTGAAACTCACAGAGACCTGCCTCCCTCTACTCCCAAGTGCTGGGATTAAAGGTAAGAGCTACCACTACCAGGCTTTAGAGGCCAGCCAAGTCTACAGTGCTAGATCCAAAACAGCCAGGGATATACAAAGAAACCTTGTGTTGAGAAACCAAAACAAAGAAATAAGTAAATAAATAAATGTTGTAAAATAAGAAGTATAAATTGCTCATATTTTTGAAGCACCAAAGTAAAAATTTGGGGGGGGGGATGGAATTGGGGGACTTGAAACGTGTAGCTCAGAGAACACCTGGAAAGAGAAAGTAAAAGGAATGAAGCTCCAGAGGGAATGGAGGATACTAGGAATACAAGGCCCTATAAATCAACATGAGCAAAGATCATAAGAACTCAGAGACTGAAGAGCAAGCACAGGGCCAGCAGAGTCTGTATGGCGTCCTGTGCTTATATATTATGGCTTCCAGTTTAGTGATTTTATGGATTTCTGAGTGTGTAAACAAGGTCGCTGATCCTTGTGTCTTCTCTTGAATTCTCTTCCTTATCGTGATTTGTTTTCTCCAACTTCAGTGTGACAGTTTTTCTTTTATCTTATCTTTGAGAAGGCTGTTCTTTTCTAATGAGAGACAAAGAGGAAGTGGACCTGGATGGCAGGTGAGGTAGAGAGGAACTCGGGAGTAGTAGAGGGAGGGAAAACTGTAATGAGGGTATATTATGTGAGAAAAAAATTATTTTCTATAAAAAGAGGGGGAAAAGAAATAGTAATGAATCTTTAGTGAAGATGTGTATTTAGAACTGATACAAACATGACCACAGAACCTAGTCTTAAGAGTTAAAAAACAACTTGAAAAGTTACCCACTAAAAGACTGACTTTTATCGTATACAGGTAGCAGGATCACACTTGGTGTTAAAATTAAAACAATAAGACTTCAAGGTTTTATGAGGAATGAATTGATTAGTCCAAATATATCTAATTTATATATTTATAAATTTATATATGCTATTGCATTCTATTAAAATACAATCAGCTATCACCTCATTTTAAAATACAAACTGCGTGTGACAGTATGACAAGACATGCTGATACTCAATGGGGGCTGAATTTAAATAAAAGTCACAGGTATAAAATAATGTTTTAAAATATGCACAACATGTCATGCAGATATTCACAAGTTCTTGGATCTAAAAACCTTCAAGGGTTTGTTTAGATTTACTGAAGCTATACCTGCTGTCAAGAAAGAAAACACTATGAAGGTTGATCAAACACATCTTTGCTTCAAGTACCTTGTTAATGTTTTCCACTAGCACTGTCCCAAATGTTAACAGTCAAAGTAAGACAAAGGTTTCTCTTTATTTCTATATTTAAATCATCATAAGCTTGATCAGGCATGCAAATCCCTTTGGGCTTGAGGTTGTGATCAAAATTTCTTATAGGAATATTAAAAATTGAGTGGGTATAAATAACTCCAAAAGCATGGAGCTCCTGACAGCATTGCTGTGATCTGTGCAATGTGCAACAATACTGGGGAAGTTTGAGAGGGAAGATCAGCAACTAATTATTGTGTTTTGCTTGAGGGCAGGTGTGCTGATCTCTACAGGTGTCTCTGCAATGCTCATCCTCAGATACTGCCTCTTAAAATCATTCATGACACCAACTTGCTGAAGCCCTGCTAAACATCTGACAGACTACCAGACTCTGAAGGTATAGGGTGACTTCTTCATGTCACCACTCAGAAAAAAAGCAGCAGAAAAACAAAAAAGAAGAATAAAAAACAATGTTTGTTATAGAATAGTATTAAGGAATAGTATTAGTATTAAAAAATATTTAACATATATCTGACCCTATCAGTAATACACATAAAACATCTAATGATACTACTGTCACAATACATAAATTCTTCAAAGCCATACTTCAGAAGAACTACTGTTCTTTTAAGTAATAAAAAACTAAGTAGTATTTTATTAAATCACTTGTTAATTCATAAAATCATAACAGTCAGTGCTGTTGTAAAAGCCAGCTTTCAGAAGCTCAGAAACTTGAAGAGAAGGCACAGAGTTGGTGGACTAATCACTCAGTTGACTTTTTTTTTATATGAAGGAGTAAAACTTAATTTTCTGGGGTTGACAAGTGGGGAAAGTGTAATTCTCTGGGGCCAGCGAAATGAGAAACACACACACACACACACACACACACACACACACACACACACACACACACACACACCTACCTTCAACATGTGAAGGTCTCTATCTGCTTTATTTCCTTACCTCTTTGCTTCTTATATATTCCTTCTATACCTTTCCTGATGTCTTCTTTTCCCCTCACAGCTTATATACTACAGCAAAATCTTTCAAGCAATATAAAAATTACAATGTAATTACATTCTATTTTTTAAGTAAATGATTACAAGGAATACAAGTTAAAAAACAAAAAAACACCTACATGTTTTATCAATGAGAACAACTACTACTTTTGAGATGATTTTCAGAAGAGCATGCACAAGTAAGAAGAGGATGCACAAGTAAGAAGAGGCACAAGAATAGGATGTTAGGAAGTAAAGAACTGTCTTACCCACCTTCACCCTCCTATTCTCTGAGGTCTGAGCAAGAGACTCTAAGAACAAGACAAAAGGCCTACTAAGGGTACAGATAAACTCTTCAGTTTCCAACTATCAGGGAAAAAGGGAGGAAGTTAAATTCTTCAGATACCAGAGGATTCACAGACTTTTATTTCTACAATTATCAGTTTTCAAATCAAAACCAAGGGAGTAGGCAACTACAAAAATACCGTGTACCATGAATTGCTTTTATACATTTTATATTCAATGCAAATTTAAATTGTGACTCATAATAGACAATGCTGAAAAACTTTTTAAAAGTTGCAAATACCACCAACTGGATTTTATTGAAGCAACTCAAATTCTAATATGATAAAATATATGGTCCATTTTACAAAACTGCAATTTATCATCCATTTTTCAAGGGCATATTTTTTGAAGTAAAGTACACTCCTAAAAAGTCTAGAAAGCAGGAGTTACTTTATAACATAAAAAAATCAGATCAGCATTTACTTAGGAGCACTGATATAAAGACTGACTTCAAAAGGTGATTACAATGTTCCAAATCGGAACTATGGCTATTTGTTAAAAAGATACTCATACTACCACCCACTTAAAAAGAGCAGTTTTACTCTAAGTTAGACTTGAACAAATGTGGGATGAAAAATATACTAGTTGATCATGGCAAAAAAAAAAAAAAAAAAATCTTTACTTTTCTAAGCACTTTTATGTAAATTTCTGTTTCTGGCAATGAAAGTAAAAAAACATCATGTTCTTAAAAACTAACTGTATTATGGTATTAGTTACATATTAATCTTTCAGTGGACTGAAGGAATTGTCACTCATATTACTAATTACATGTCACTTTACAAAACAAAAACAACATGCCATGTATTTCTTAGTATTCCAAGTTGTATTTGTTTCACAAGCTAACATATTTATATACTGAATTATACAAAAGCATCCTATATAAAAATACATTGTAATTTTTCATACTAATCAGTATTATTTAAGATGCCTAACTAGCAAACATGAGGATATAAATTTGGATGCCCAGAACCCATGTTAGAAAGACAGGCAAGCTTAGGCTGTAGAGAAAGGAAAAGCCCTGAAACTCACTGGCTGGCCAGCCCAGCCAAAGAAGTGAGCTCACAGGTTCAGTGAGAGATGCTAGTTCAAAAAATGAAAGACAAAAGTAACTATAATGGTTAGTTTTGTCAACAGCACCTTAGAATCACTTGGTAACAACCTAAACAAGGTTCTCTGGTCATGCTGATCTCTACAAGATTTTAACTGTATTAACTGATACTAGAAGACCCACCCACATCATACCCTGGGCATGAGAGCCTGCCTTGTTACTGAGGGGAGAAAGCAAACTGAGCTACATGGATTTACTGCTGTCTATACTTAACTATGGATTTGGTATGACCCATTTTCTCAGCTCCTGACACTGTAGCACACACACACAACTATCAACAACAACAAATGACAGGAATTAAAATCATTGGTCTGTAGTGGGTATTCACTCCGCCCATAACATTGGGGTATAGACCAGACAGAGGTGGTGCTTCTTGTCTACCTACATGACCTCTTGGGTGGTAAAGATGGAGACAGACAGTTTGAAGCAGCATGAAATAATTAGTCCCAATTTTCCAAGGACTCTCCATCTGGGTTTACAATATCCTGTATTCATGGGTGTGTTCCCCCACTTTCATATCTTAATAAACCCTTGATACCCCTTAAACAGATGCACATGGATTTCTCATTTGTTTGGTCATTAATAACTCTCAATATCAATGGGCTCAATTCCCCAATAAAAAGACACATGTAAAAGGATGGATACAAAAACAGGATCCATACTTTTACTGCATAGAAGAAACACACATAACTAGGGATATATTACCTAGAGTAAAGAATTGGAAAAAGATTTTCCAAACAAATGGCCCTAACTAGCAAGCAGATGCATCTATCCTACTATCTAATAAAATAGACTTCAACAAAAATTAATCAAATGAGATGGAGGATATTTCATACTCATTAAAGGAAAAATACTCCTGCATGATGTCTCAAATCTGAGCATCTATGCCCCAAATGACCACATTTGTAAAAGAAATATTACTAAACCTTAAAGCACATATCAGACTACCACATTGAGAGAGTTCAACACCCCACTCTCACCAATGGACAAATCTTCCAGACAGCAACTAAACACAGAAACAAAGAAACTAACAGATATTATGACTCAAATGAACTTAACAGATATCCACAGAACACTTCACACAAACACAATATACCTTCTCTCAGCACCTCATGGATTATATTGCTTGTTCTCCAAAACTGACCACATACTCAGTCACAAAACATGTCTCAACAGATACAAAAAAAGAAAGAAAAGAAAAAGAAATAAACCCCTGTATCCTTTACACCACCAAAGATTAAAGTTGGATTTCAACAACTACAACTGAAGATAGACAACACCTTATCAAAACTACCTAAAAGACAGATAGCAAAAATCCAAATTAGCAAAATCAAAAGTGAAAGGGGGATGTAACAACAGATACTGAAGAAATCCAAAGAATCATTTTATTTCCAAAACCTGTACTCCACAAAATTGCAAAGTGTAAAAGAAATGAACAAATTTTTCAAAAGACACCAATGGTGGTTTGAAAGGAAATGGTCCCAAAAAGGAGTGACACTATTACGAGCTATGGCTTTATTAGAGGAAATGTATTCTGTGCAGACAGAATTTGAGGTCTCATATATGCTCAAAATACTTCCCAGTGTTTCAGTTCACTTCCCATTGCACGCAAACTGTCATAAAACCTAAAGATCTAAGGCTACTGATGGACATTTGGTCTAATGTGTCTTAAGTAGAAAATAAGAGATTTGGTCTAAGGTATGCTTACTCTTAACATAACACTCAAGGCCAGATATTGAAAGATTTAGTCTAAGGTGTGGTAACTAAATGTTTGGAGAATTAAGGAATAAAGTCTGTTTCAATGAAGATACGCATGAGAGATTAGGGAAAAAGAGTGGCTTGGGAAAATAACAAACTCTAAGGACGTTAGAACACCTACTATTTTGTTTCCTCTGTATGTGTGTGCAGTTCATGTATGTGTGTTAAGATTAATCGGAATTCTCTATTGGTTGCAAAAGAAAAAACCCAGAACCAGATGTAGGAATACCTCCCATCAAGTTCTTGTTCAGAGATGTTCAAGAGACCCCTCATGGAAAACAGGCTACTGCTACTGCTCTTGGTTGCCCATCAGATCATAATGGTAAGCTCTATTCCTGAAGACAGCACAAACATTGGTCACAGAACATGAAAAAATTAAATCAGTATCAACCCAAGAAACTCCCTCCCAACTGGCTAGCATTCATAGTACTGGAAGATGCTGTGCAGGCTGTTGGGGGTTGAGAGAAGTCAACACTCTTACCTAGAAGTGAACCCTATAAACTGCAACAACAACTAATGTAGCAAGATATGCCCATAGGTACAATAGTGGCATGAATGTTATGGGGGTACACTTTCTGATTGGATATAAGGCCCGTTCCACAGGAGGGAAAACATGCCTAGTACTACTAATATAACCAAGAAACAGTGGGTGAGAAGCTCACAGACTCGGAGGAAGTGAACTACTGCTACTATTTTGGTAAGTAGATATAGTATCAAATTGACCTAAAAAAAAAAAAATGATACCTCTCTACTTATTGATTAGTATAGCTCTCAAGTCTCATCAAGTATTTATACAGCAATCAGCAATTCAGACAGAAACTCAAAACTGGTCAAAGTATAAAGATATGTGATTGGACTGTGGCATGTTCAGAGATAAATGGGACATTGATATCCCAGCACCAAGCAGTTAAGAGACACGAAATCAAAAGTTCAAGATCAGCCTCAAATACACAGGGACATTAAAGCCAGCCCTAACTAATTATTCTGTGTTAATTTTATTAAAATTTAACTTTAATTAAATTTTATTTATATTTTGTTTGTGAATGTGTGTGAACTAATATGTAAATTAAGTGTATTTAATTTTATTAAAATGAACACACAGACACACATAAGGGTTCAGTGAAAGCCAGTATCTTATGTTCTACAGTGGGCTGTGAACAATTTGATACACATAACACTGAAAAAGAAAAAAATTGTTGTGGGAAGAGGAATTAATTGACCAGAGGTTACTTTGAATTTCAGATTCTTCATAACTTTTCTTCCTAGTCTTATTAACCACCTACCACAATAAATCTGACACTATTAAGTTCTTGGAGCCATTCACAATATCCTGAAATTGATCTCATATGACTCATATTATAACTTCTGTATAATCTGACAGGATGTTTCAACATATCTAAAGGAAGAATGCATCAATCAGAAGGCATGGGAAAGAAGGCCATTAGTGTCGCGTCTACCTCGGCCAGCAAGGAAACACAACCACGACTCTTCTTCAAGCACTTTATTCAGGAACCTTGTACATCAGCTTCCGCTCTGCTTCTCCTTCCCCCAGCCCCAGCAAGCCCTTAAATGTATGCTCACTGCCCAATTAGCTCATGCCACCTGGCAATCCCAGATAGGCCACAGAAGGAGGAAGCACACCAGATCCATGAAGCACTTCCAAGTAAGGCTTGTTTACAGCTAAGCTCGGACTACCTGGCATCCAGCCAGGCGCCATCTTGGGGCTGTGGCTTCCCACAGTTCCCCCTTTTTTGTTTGAAACGCAACAGGCAAGGGTAGAGGTCTGATCTCTGATGAACAAGGGACATTGTAATGGCTTCCAAACAAATCACACATGGAGGTTTATTCTTAGTTATAAATGCCTGGCCTCAGCATTGCTTGTTTCATGCCAGCTTACTTAACTAATTATCTCGTTTATCTTTGGCCTTGGGGATTTTATCTTTCTCTGTTCCTACATACCTTTTCACCTTTTCTTTCTTTTTTTTTTTCTTTTTTTCCCCCTTTTTCTTCAGTGTCTAGCTGTGTAGCTAAGTAGCTAGCACCTGAAGTTCCTCTTCTCTCTCATTGCCCAATCTTTTCTTCCTTTTATCCTCTCTGCCTGCCTAACCTCTCTCCTGCCTTGCTACTGAGCTTTCAGCTCTGTATTAGACCATCAGGTGTTTTAGACATCACAGTAACACATCTTCACAGAGTTAAACAAATGCAATATAAAAAGAAGTAACACACCTTAAAATAATATTCCTCAACACCTTCCAAGATTTCTTTCTAAAGTGAATTAGGTCTTTGTAGTCTCCCATATAGAATATGCAGTCTTCCACATAACTTACCAAAAGCATGAGTATACTGGTCAAATTAATTTGACACCTATTATTTTTCAATCACATGACCTTCATGTAAGTTTGTTCCTAAGAAGCTTGTCTACAGGGAAGCAATGTACTGATGTAACAAATCAAATAATTACATCTGCTTGGCAGTTGTATTTCTCACTGGAAATAAACTGAAAAGCACTAAAATTCATATAGGTACAGATACCCAACTAATCAGTTCCAAGAGCATTTCCACTCATGATAAAGGCTCAGTTCCACAGAGTCCAGAACATAAGGTATCTGAAGGTGTAAAATTGAATACCAGACACTGAACAGGGATGACTCAATGAAAGAAAGGCCAGTCACTAACATCAACTGGCAGCCACATCATTTTGTATAGCCTTGCATCAAATGCCATTAACGGTAATACCACAATGTATGGCACATACATTTGTGACTTTATTCTTTTATACATACAGTCTTTGCTCTAAATATCCTCCACCTACTCTTCTTAATCGGTAGACCTCCCCCCACCTCCTCCTTTAAGGCTATAGCTTAAATGTCAATAACTCTGTCCTATCTTTTCCAATCATTCAGATAAAATTAATCATATCCTGAGTGCTGCCATAACTAACTGTGTGCACCTCCCTCTACAAGTTCTCTGAATCAGAATGGAGAATCTCATCTGGCTCCTCCCATAAACTCTTTATTTCCCCTTCAAGACTATTTTCTCACCTACATCCACAGTTCCTATCAAAGCATGAAGAGAAGATAAAGAGCTGGCAAGGGTCTAATGTGAAATAATTCAACAAAAGACAAAAATACCTAAATTAAGAAAGAAGTCTAGAAAAGGCCTGTGTGATACAGAAAGTAGATCAAAAGCAATGAACTAATTGTAGAGCATTAGTGTACTGAGGGTCCTAAAAAAGTTGTAAAGGCAAAAGGAAACCACAGTCAGTTCTTTGAAAAGTAACATAAAAATTTGACAAGAGACAGAATATTGTGATAAAATAACCAGAGCTAACAGGTTTGAATCTGCACTTCAATTTCCTCATCTATAAATGTCCTTACCTACAGATATAGCATTATCTACCTTACACAGTAGTGATGGGAGATGTCTCTGTGTATTAATTGGGGCTGGCGCAGCGGTGGGTCCAGGTCGGCAGGAAAAAACCTTACTCATAACACAGTAGTTTAAGGATTATATGGTGTCTAAAACAAGTGGCTTTGACACTGTAGTGATCTATGGTTTCTACTTCTATGTTTGGTCTTATTAACATGAATATAGACATATCAAGGAAATTAAGGAAGAAGAATTGAACATGAAGGGTTTTTTTAATACAATATTCACTTGTTTGGGCTACCTATGCTGTAGGTCTCATAATTATCTTACTTGCTCTTTAGTAATGGCTCTCCCCTTAACCAAGCAAATCACTTCTACTGAGTCACTTCTCTCAAAACCTATTACCTGTCCTGCAAAGTGGGATAATAAACTGAATTCTTCCTGTTTGGCAATAGGAAAAAAAATAGGAAAAAAAAAGAGAGAGAAAATATTTCACAAATAATTTGATAAAAAAAAAAAAACATAGGAAACTTCTAAGATACATTTCCATTAAAAACATTCAATAACATTACAGTTTGGAGAGATGGTTCAGCTGTTGTGAGTAGTGGCCGTTCTTATAGAGGATTCAGATACTATTCCCAGCACACACACACACACACACAGCTGCTAACAACCATAACTCCAGTCCCAGAAGATTCAGTTTTCTCTTCTGGCCTCTGCATACGTGTTGTATACAAACATACATGCAGGCAAAACAAACATATGTGTGTGTATAATCTAAATAGTAAAAAAAAACCTTCAAGGACATTAAAAACACTGAAGACACAATATTTAAGAAAATAAATAAAAGCAAATGAAGGTGTAGTGGACTTCTTTAATACAAGCCCCAAATTCAAAAAATAAGATTATTTGGGGTGGAAAGAAATCTCTCTAAAACAAAAGTACAAACTAGGCAAGGATATGAAATGAGGTTCTGAGAATAGCTAGCAAAATCCATCAGTGTGAGAGTTAAAAAAAAAAAAAAAAAAAAAGATGATTTGTCTAAGATTCAAAATGCATGAGATGCCTGACAGAGGAGGGGAAAAAAAAAAAAAAAAAAAAAAAAAAAAAAACCTTTCAAATACCTGAGACAGGTATTACAGGAAATCAGTGGGTAGTAGACTTCAAAGCAAGAACCTGAAAGAAAATGCTAGTGTAACTGAAAAAGGCAAGGTCCTGTGGTATTAGTGTGTCAAGGAATTGAGACTGAGAAGAACAAAATAGAAAAATCCTACATTTGCCTAGAATGTGGTCACCAATAGTAACCTTCAAGAGCACGTTCCAGTACAAAGGTAGACCACAGCCAGATTTCAAGGACTTAATCATAATTCTATGATCCTAACACAAAGCAGTTGAGACTAAACCAGGGGTGAAATCCATAGAAAAGAGGAAAGTACACTTAATAACTGAAGAACAAGCTTTATTTCAAGAAAAGCTTCTTAGGATTTTTAACACTTCCACTGGAAAAAAGGGGACCAAGAGAACCATACTAAATGGTAAAATAAATGTTAAGTTAATTCATCTGCAGGTGAGAAGGTGGTGGAGAACAGAGCAAGAGATACAACTTAACCACAACAGTGAACTAAATTTATTGCAATTAATTCACATGAACTAAATAAGATATTTGAATAATATTTCTACTATTAAAGCAATATGAACAGGACATGTGCATCTTCAAAAACATTTGGTGAAACCTAGTAATCTAAATGGTGATATCTGCAAGGGAAACCTCTGAGAAGAATTAGGTCCTGGTACTTTTTAAAAAGAAACCCAACTAAGTTTGCTTGCTGCCTGCAGTTTGCTATTTTAGAAGGTAAGAAGGCAGTCACAAGCCACAGACTGTCCAGCATCTTAAGTTGGGCTTTCTAGGCTACAGAACTGTGAGAAATATGTGTCGTTTGGATAAGCACCAAAGTAATAGTGTATTTGTTATTTCACCCTGAATTACTCAAGATGTTAGACAAGTCATAGAGCCTTTTGTGTAAGTTAATGAATATATTTTACAATAAGGAATAGCTAATAAAACATTATATTCCTTTCTAATATCCCAAAATGCTCATTTCTTAATTCTTGTGTATATCCAAATAGAACACTATTGTAGTTCTGTTTCTCTTGCTGTGATAGACACCAGGCCCAAAAGCAAATTTAGGACTTAGTTTATAGGGTACAGTCCATCATGGAGGAGAACAAAGGCAAGAACTCAACGCAAAAAAACAATGCAGGAATGATGGCTATTGGTTTGCCCCAAAGCCTTCCTCCCCCGGCTCACATTCAATTACCTTCCTTATTGTCCAGGCCCACCTGCCTAGGGATGGTACTGCCCATAGTGGACCTAGTCCCTCTTATACCAATCAGCAATCAAGAAAATGCACTACACACATGCTCAAGTCTATTGAGGTTCCCTATTCTCAGGTACGTCAAGTGGACAATCAAGATTAGGCATTATAGACATGGACCTATACAATACACAAAGGGGGGGGCATTTATCTAAGTATTCATATTATTTTCTCCTTTGGAGGTTTTGTATAGCTGGCCTGATGGGCTGTTTTTTGAGGATACTGTTGTTGAGGAGGGGCAAATTCCAAATCAGCTATATGTTCAAGTTTAGCCTCCACCTCCCAAGAGTTGGGATTACAGGCTTGTGCCACCACACCTGACTAGTTACTTTTAATTTAACATAAAGTAAATCCTGAAGAGATAACTTAAAAATAATAATAATTCTAAAAACCACAGGGAGAAACAATAAAATTTCTTTAGGGTTCTGAAAGGTTCCTAGGAACTTGCTTGACTGAAGCAGATCTTTAAAAACAAAGAGAAAAAGGAAGAAGATTCTGTTTGTTCATAAATCACCGGGATTTTTACTTTCATTTCACAAGTGTGAGTCATATAATTTGTTTTATTTTGACATTGTAAAATGTACCATAATTAATAAATATATGAGGTATAACCCAGAAATGTCATTTACAACAAGCTCTGGTACTTTTAGCCTTCAAACCGATGATCAAAAGCACCAACAGCTCATTTTTTATTCCAAGCAACAAAACAAGATAATCAAAGAAAATATACTGTCGATGAGAAAGATCCAAATTTCCCTGATTGTGAGAATGTCCAATAAGGAAAAAAAAAAAAAAAAAAAAAAGTACACCAAAAGGAAGTTATGGGCCCCGGTTTATTTTAATCCAATCTTATCCATATAAGAACCATTTCATTATGAAGCTATTTAATTCCTTCATTTAGTAAAGAGAAATCTCACCTACCTACACTACTTGCAAATCTGTTATAATAAAACATTGTATGTAAAAGATAAAATTAATTATTTATAAAACACTAAAAGCTATATAGAGCATGAGTTTCAAATATACAAGGCAAAAATCCAATATTCATTTCATAGAACTCATGAATTTTGTTGTTGTTGTATCTTGAATGAAAAGGACTTGTAGGCAACACCTGTCCTTGAACTCATAATCCTCATTCTCAAGTGCCAAGATTATAGCCATATGCCATTATATTGGGCATGGATGGATATTTTACTTAAACTATATTCTATCTTTAAGACTAACATATTTTAATGTTATAATACAAGTTTTATTATTTCAATAATGCTCAGAATTTTAACAGATAGACCTAATTGTAAATATCAATAAATTCAAATATTTACCATCTACTTGGTGATTTTTCTCTAAAGTTGTCTACATAAGAAAAATAATAGCAGTTAAATTCAATTCTGATAAAATACACTTATCAATTTAAATATTTTATAGGAATAGGCCAATACAATTTGAAGATTACTACCATTTTGTATTTCTTGTATCAGAATTCACTTTCTCTAACACTGTATTACATATTTTCTTATGTCTAAATCACTTTCTTCATTATACAAACCTAATTATTACTGTTTCCAAGGGAAACTTCCCAACTGTATATATTTTTCCTTTGAATAGTTAAATATTCCAACTTTATTTTCACAGAAAAATAGAGAGTAAAGTTTTTCTTTTCAGTTTCAAGAGGTAATTTTGGTTATTGTACACAAGAAATTTCATGGAAAAGCTATTAGACAAACTCTACTATCAAACACAATACTAGTCACTAACATCTGTAAAGCATTTGAAGTGAGACTAATTCTTTATAATATAGAAACAAATCTATAATCCATTAATCACTATTACCTAAATATCAAGAATTTGGCTTACTGACATTTTATCACCTTACAGAGGAGTTCACTTGCCATCTGGGGATGTGATGGTTAAGTTTGACCATCAAATTTACTAGATTAAAAAACAGCATCTCAGAGGTGAGTGACACATATCTCTGGGTGTGTCCTTGAGAGCATTTCCAAAAGAGATTAAATGAAAGGAAACACTCTCTAAAAGTGAAGGTACTATCCTATGTCAAGGGGCTTCATAAAACAAAAGAACAAAAGAAAAGAGAAGGCCAGGCTGAAAGTCAAAGTCCCTCCCTCTCCTTCCTGATGAGTCACAAATTGAACAACTCTAATTAGACATCAGCTCTCATCACTGCAATATTCTGCCCAAGCATATGGAATCAGACAATCATGGGCCAAAGTTCCTGAAACCACGTGCTAAAATACATAATTCTTCATTTTAATTCCTTCTCAGGTATTCTAGTCATAGCAATTTAAAAGTAATATGGTAATAAAACAGTTGAAAATGAAAGAACATAGTAGTCAACAAATGCATCATAGCCACATACTCTAATACAAACCTGTAAGGTTAAAAGATAGTGGCAAAGGCTAATATAAATAATAACTAAATTAGCAGCATACTAGTACACTAAATTACTTACCATATGCTAAATAAATACAAAGCTCATCAAAACTTTTACAGCACTTAAAAGTTAAGATCCAAAATAACTTTTTTTAATAAAGATCTTACTTCCTATCCACATTGCTAAATTGACATTTTCACCTCTTCAAACTGTTATTTTTTTTTAAGACAACAAAGGAGTCAGTCTTCTGACCTCTTATATTCAGAAAGCTATACCAGAGACATATTTGGTCTTGATATTCAACCACCCCACTCTATTACATCATATATCATGGCTAGAAAAATCAAAGTCTTTAGCTAGACCCCCTTGTGACTTAGGATCTGATTGTTAGCTATATTTCACAAACAGAAACACTCCTAAAAGACAAGAAGTAAAGAAACAAAAAAAGGACAGAAGCCAAGCAAATAGATCTAGCAAAAAAGGGTGAACTAAGTAATGAGACCTGTGGGACTAGCAACAAAACCCAAAGTTCCTCATTCAACAGCTTCCAGACTAAAGCAAAGTAGTTCAGTTCGGAGAACTGAGCTGATTGCAACTTCCTTAGTATACAGACTGAAAAGTGTGATTCTAAGACTTGGTCTATTCTTTCTGGTTGTTCAATGTTCACATAAGCTGTCATTCCTTAAAAGGCCCCTTTTTCTTAAATTAGTTTTCATGCTTCTACTGTCTACCACTGAAAATGTTTTGCTGTATGTGGGCAAGTACACAAAAATATGAAATTACCATACAAAGGCTGAAAAGCACTACAGATAGAGCACAATATAAGCATACCTAATACCACTGAACTATGCTCTTATAAATGGTTAAAATAATAACAAGGAATTATTTTATCATACTAAAAATATAATTTTCATTAACACACTAGAAACTCTCTAAGCATAGAACACAAACTGAAATCAACCTTGCTCCTTTCCCAGCAGTTCAAAGCAAGTCAAGTCACTCACTTTCTTGGTTTACTAGTATAAATACAAGAATAGTCATGAACAAAACTGACTGTCCTGGCTGATTTTGTTTCAACTTGACACAGGACAGACTTATCTGAGAAGTGGGAGCCTCAATACACAAAATGGATAAATCCTATTGACCTATGGGAAGTCTATGGGGACATTTTTCTGATTAAGTATTCATGTGTAAGGCTCAGTTCTCTGTAGCTAGTGCCAGCTCTAGGCTGGTGATCCTGGATAGTATATGACAGTTGAGCAAGCCATGGAGAACAATTCTGTAAGTAGCATTCCTCCATGGATTCTGCTCCAGTTCCTTCTGTCTCCAAGTTCCTTAAAGACAAACCATCAGACATGGAGATGCCAAGTTTAGAATTTTCCAAGATGGTTTTCAGTCTTGTTTTGGTTCAGTATTACCCTCACTATGTTTGGGAATGGCAATGTATATCCTATGATATTACATGTTTGAAGTATGTGATCTGCTTTTTGATTTTTACAGGTGATTACACTTAAGAGACTCCATAAATCACAGAAGAGACTTTGAAGTTTGGACTTCAAAACACTGTTGAGACTGTGACAGACTATTGGGACTTTTAAGTTTGACAAAATGCATTTTGTATCATGATATTGTTACAGGATTATGGGGGCCAGGAAGTGGAATGTGGTAGTTTGAATGTAATTGGCTATCATAATCTTATAGGGAATGGCACAATAAGGAGGTATGGCATTGCTGGAGTGAGTATGGAATTTATGAAGGAAGTATGCTACTACTATGAGAGCGGGCTTTGAGGATCCCCATGCTCAAGACAACTCCCAGTGTCTCAGTCAACTTCTTGTTGCCTGCAAATTATAGGATTCTCAGATGCCTTCTCCTGCACCATGTCTGCCTACATGCTACCATGCTTCAAGACATGATGATAATAGACTGAACGTCTGAAACTATAAGCAGTTTTCCTTTATAAGAGATGCTGTGGTCATTGTATCTCTTCAAAGCAACAGAAACTCTACGATACAACAGCATATATCCAATATGGAATAACTGTTCTCTTTTATTTACTAACAATCAAACTTATTTAGTATCTTTATGACATAACCCTGCCCAAACATGAAGATTGTATTTGTAGACTTAAAATGTTCTCCCAAACATTGAGTACATAGAAAAATCAGTCTCATAAAACAAAAAGGCAACAATTTACCATTACATCCTAGCAAAGACACCAGTTTATACAGTGAAGCTTCCATGGGCAGGGTTCAGGGTAGTCAATTTGGTGCTTATTTCAATTTAATTGACATCAGAACATTTAAGGTCTTTTAGACGCATTTGAAAAATAAGTAACAGGGACTAGTGAAAAGGCTCAGTGGGTAAAGATAGATACTTACTGTCAACCTGACTGCTGAGTTCAGTCTCTAAATTGACACAGAAGGAGAGAACCAACTCCCACAAATTGTCTCTGACCTCCACTCATTACACACACACACACACACACACACACACACACACACACACACACACCTACACACTAAAAAATTATAAACTATATACAAATTAACAGAAAAAGGAAGCATAAAGAAGAATCTAATAAATTTGACATTGAAACTTAAATTTTCTGCCCAAAGGACTTCATAAACAACATGTGAAAAATAGTAAACAAAGTAGAAAATGGGATGGGAGGGGAGGGTGGTAAGGGTGCATGAGAGAGGGCAAGAGGGTAAAAGGGAGGGAGGGGGGGAGGGAGGGATAGAGAGAGGGAGGGGGAACTGGGATCGACATGTAAAATAATAAATGAAATAAAAAAAACAAAGTAGAAAATGTATTTAAACTACATATCATAATGAAAGCAGATAATATGAGAAATGTGAACAATTTATTAAGAAGGTACTCCACAACAAAAATAGTAAAAAAAAATATGAACAAGTAAATCAAAGTAGAAAGCCTTATAGTACAGAGAAAACCTTAAATGACCAATAATTACATTAAAAGATGTTCAATGTCAATGATGATAAAACAATGAAAATTAAGAAACCCTCTAAGATAAACATCAACCATATTGCCTGTGCTATGGCAAAACAAGAACTCTATTATAAATATTTCTAGGAGAGAATGATTTTTCTGAATGATTTGGCAATTTTTGCTAAAATCAGCTATTCTTTTCAGTATAATCTACTAATTCATCTAATTATATATCACTAGAACAAGAAAAGCCTAGAAGGTGTACAAAATATTTATAGATTATTCATTGCATCATAATGGAAAAACTAAAAACCTACTTTTAGTCTCAGATTGATCAGTGTTCAGTACTTAAGTATAATAAACTCTAGATGAAGTGGTGGGGTGAGCCTACAATCCGGCCATTTAGGAGGTAAAGCCAAGAGGATTAGGAGCTGAAGATCATGCTCAGCTTGCACAGAGTGTTCAAGGCCAGCTGGGGCTAGCTGAGGCCCTTTATCAAAAGTTAAAAAAATAAACTCTAAGGAGCACCCAATTCTAAGCAGTAATGTGATGAACTGAATTATGTTCACACTATAAATTCTTAGATGGAAGCCATAAGCACATATGCCACAGAATGTTACTGAACTTGGAGATGAGGCTTTCACAATATGACTAGTGTACTTATAAAAAGAGAATTACAGAAATACATATAGGAGGGTGCTGTCATACCTAACCAAACTGAAGCAATAGTGACCAGAAAGAGAACAGAAAAGAAAATATAACTGGTAACACTTTGATCATAAACTTAAAACCTCCAGAACTGGAGGAGGGTTATTGTGTAAGCCACCCCAGTAATGCTATTTTATTACAATAGCCTTTGCAAACAAGTATTCTCAAATTAAAGTGTTTTAAGCCATGGGGTAGCTAGGAAAAAGCATTATGCTTCCTATATAAGTGTCAAGGCTTTGTATTTTTTTTTTTTAATTCTATGTGTCTTTCACATCCTGAATCTTTTGTTTCTCTTATTTTACATATCGATCCCAGTTCCCTCCCTCTCTCCCATATCCGCCCCCAGTGATCCACCCATCCCATTCCCCATTCACTCCCAAAGTAGGGTGAGACCTTCCAGAAGGAATCATCAAAATATGTCTTTGCAAATGGATTCCAGGAGTTCAGCTCAGTGTTTAGCTGCGGATGTCTGCTTCTGCTTCCAACATCTACTGGTCTTTCACATCATATATCTTGATCTCATTTATCTCTTGTTCTCTCTGCACCACCCTACATCCCTACAAATCCCCCCCAATTAAAAAAAAAAATTTAAGGGAAAAAAGAGGAAAAAGTAAAAATATCAACATGGAAGCTGCAGTCTGACACAGGGAATCACACCATAGACTCTTTATCCAAATATCTTTATTTGTAAGTATTCATTGCAATCATTGGTCTGGTTTGAGGCCTCTGGTTTCTTTATTTTTTGTTTTTTGTTTATTTGTTTTGTTGTTGCTTGTTTTTTCCAGACAGGGTTTCTCTGTATTGCTTTGGAGACTGTCCTGGAACTCCCTCTGTAGACCAGGCTGGCTTCAAACTCAGAAATCACCTTCCTCTGCCTCCTGAGTACTGGCATTAAAGGAGTGGACCTAAAGGAGTGGACCCGAATGCCCTGCGAGTCCTCTGGTTTCTACTATATTATAGATGCTCTATTCTCACTAGGACTCTTTCTGGATATCTGCAGGTCAGTTTCCTTCACATGCTCTACCAGGTAATAGATGGGATACTGAGGCAAGCCAAGTCATAATCCTGGGCCTGAGCCTGGGCCTGGGCAGCTATAGGTGTGGTCTGCCAGATGAGAAATGGGTACAGCTCTCCCATCCTTACAACTTTGGGACTGACTCATGCACATGCAGTGATAGGGCAGGCACTAATAACCACAGTGCCAGCTCTCTCACCTGTCCTAGGCACTCAAAGTTGGTGGCACTCAAGACAGAGGGTTAAATTGTGAGCTCTTCCATGCTCACAATTTCAGAGCTGGCTCACCCACACCTATGCTAACAGGGTTGACTCTATTGTGCTGCCCTGGCAAGATATGCAGGACCTGCTCTGAGTGTTGTACCTCCCAGGGTTCAGAGATAATTCTGCTGCTCTATGACCAGGGCCAGCTCTCCCACCATCCCTAGGAGTAAACAGGGTTGGCAAAGTGGGGGGGTAGGGGTCGATACAGGACATGACTTTGCATTTTCTTACAACAACACAAAATGAACTAATATGTTCTACATGTGAGAGCTAAAAGGAGATTATCATTTTTACTTTGTACATGAACAAACTCAAATGAATTAAGTTCTTGTGCCAGTGTCACCCACCACTAAATTGCAAGTACTGGAATGGAACAGTACTGAATATATGCATTGCATCATAGCTCAGTCAATATAATCAGCATATCATAAAACACTGGGTTTTGCCATTTTTATTCTGTCTAACAAGAACTAGTAAGGAGAGAATCCCAGAAAAATATAATTACAAAGAAAATGTAATTGAGGAGCTAGTAATTGTAGAAAATTATTTTGGTCTCTATACTGTCTTTTAGAAACTACACTTTACTACTAAACATGGAACTCACATCCTGATTCAATCTGAGAGCACCAGTACTATTGAATGATACTCTAATATTCATGTTGAAAACCATGACAGTTGATTAGAACATAAGCATTTTACCATCATGAAAGAATTAATGATATGACTTCAGAGAGTAGGTTAGATATTCAAAAATGGCCTGCTATAAGACCAAGTAAGGCTTCTTTGACTTCTCTTTCTCCTATCTTTTGTTTCTTCTCCTTTCCTTGCTTCATGTGATAGCTGTTATGAGTAGTTTTTTCCCTGATGGTCTGGAACCCCTGTCAAGCCAGCAACAAATAACACACAGAGACACTATATTAGGTGTAATTCTGTTGGTCAGTTACTAGTTTCTTCTTGGCTAGCTCTGTCTTAAATATTAACCCATTTCTATTAATCTAAGTACTTCCATGTGGTCTTATCTTACCAGAGAGAGGGGCTGGTGTTCTGCTCTCTCCATCTTCCACCTTGAATCTCCTCCCTACTTCCAGAATCCTCCTTGTCTCCTAGTCCCATCTATCTTGCTTTCCTATTGGCCAACAGTGCTTTATTCATTAAACATATTTACAAAATGACATCTCCCATCACCTCCTCTTTTCTGTCTAATTAAAAAGAAGGGTTTTAACCTTAGCACAGCAAAATATATATAACACATCAGTTATCAAATAAGAATCACAGTTATATTTAGTCTATTAACATTTAGCAAGATTTAAAGAAAATATGCCATTATCTATCCTATCTTTGTGAGTTTGAAGTCCTATATGTAACTTATCTTTAATCTAACTAGGAAAACTATAACCATAACTATCTGTTTTTATCTCCATCAAAGACCACAGAAGGATAGTATATAAACTCTAGAAATGACAGAGACAACTCTCTTGGTCAGTCACCTGAAGTTCTTCTGTAATGTTCCATCTTCAGCCCATAGGCCATAGTGTGTCTGGCAGACTCTTCAGCAAAGCAGGAGACTTTAAACTGTCCATCTGTAGTGGCAGTTTCCCAGTCATTTTTCTCTGTGTCCTGCAGATTGTCTGGCAGACTCTTCCTTGAAGCAAGAACTCTGTAGCAATGTCCTTCTTGTATCAGCAATCACTTTTCCTGTGGGTACTGCATGTCCAGTTTATACAGCATAAAGTCAAACAGTCCAAACAAGAGCAGTATCTTGTCCAAATCGCTAGTCTTGCCATATTGGAAGCTAACTCCATAATGTGTTTCTTTAATGTCCATCTTTCTTTCTGACGCAGTTGGTGTTGCCAGGAGCAGTTGTGCCTCATTGTTGAAAAAAACCCTAAACCATTTTAAATGCCATACTCTGTAGGTCTTTGAAAGGTTTAAAGAATGCCTATTTATCTCAAAAGCATCTGTATATGTCTAGAAATCAAAACTAACTTAACTCTAAGTTTTGACTATCATAGGTACTATCTATAACCTGTACTAAACTATACATTACATTTTTAATTGAGCTATATAAACACAATACTTAAACAAGAGGAGAAATATGCTTACTCACAAAATTGACCTCAAATTGTATCAATAAATGAAAATCCATTTTAAAATAAAGTATTTATACCTACCATAATCCCCTTTTTGTCTTTAAAAAGATATTGGTTGTGATTATTAACCATACTTAACCAACCCCATTTAAATGAAAACAAACATATACATAATATTTGGGAATTTGGGCATCATTCTTTTGAAACTGCTTCCTGCTGGTAGGGGGCGCTGTCATGGGGATCCCAAGAAGACACAGAAATCTTGGCTGTAGTCTACAAGGCTGCCTTGTCCCAACTTTTTTGAATGTTTGATAACCTGGGATGATATTTCAGGGGAATCTGGCTTGATCAAACCACATTAGCCTGGAAGGAATCCACAGCTTTTCATTTTCTGTGGAAACAAAATTAGAAATCCTTTTCCCCAGTAACCTGTCCTTAGACTTAAATCTGGAAGTGAAAGCATTTTTAAAATACATAAATTGAATTAATCCAGCAGCATTTCTTTTAACAGTTGTGGTTATTTTCTCGGCAGTCAAACGATACAAAGACAATATAATACGTTACAGTATCCATATTTTCTCTGTGCTTTCCATCTTTACGTGGCTTTTTTATTATTCTATTTCTCTAACTTTTATTTTTCCATTTTTTGAGACAGGGTTTCCCTATGTAACTTTTATCTGTCCTGGAATTAACTCTGTATACCAGATTTACTTTGCAATCACAAAGACCTGCTTGCCTCTGTCTTCAGAGTGATGGGATTAAAGGTGACGTGTGCCACCACACCCAGCTACTCTCTGTCTTTTTAAAACCAATTTTTTCTTTTTTTTTTTCTCCCAAGCCTACGGATATTTTAAAACACGCTGTAAACCTTTAGCGGTTTTTCTTAATGCAAATCTGTTTTTACTGTAAATCTTTCTCTTTTTGTGGCCATGAGTCTTTATCTGGTAAAATGAAAGCTACAGTTGTTTCAGCCTCAGTCTATCCAAGATGGCAATGGGTATTTTACCACCAGAACTGAGAGCTATACTCACTGCCTTGGTCTATGCTGCCATCCAGCAGCATGTTTCCGGCTTGGAGATGTGGTCACTGCCATTGCCAACTCTGGTACACACCATTCAGTTATTAGCAGAGCTCTTTAAAAACCTTGCAGTTTTTGCCATTTATGCTGAGTCAGGAAACCTCCCTTAAAGGAGCCATGCAAGTCTCTGCTTGTCTCTAGCAAAACAGAGCCCAACCGAGAAAAATGCTGCCACAAATAACACAGAGATGCTGTATTAGATATTATGCTATTGGCAAGTTACTAGTTTCTTATCAACTAGCTCTATCTTAAATATTATCCCATTTCTATTAATCTAAGTATTTCCATGTGGTCTTATCTTACTGGAGAGACAGGCTGGCATTCTTCTCAGTCCTCCATCTTGGAACTCCCCTACTACTTCCTCTCTCCTCCTAGTCTCCCTATCTTGCTTTCCTATTGGCCAAACAGTGCTTTATTCATTAACCAATAAGAGAAACATATTTACAGAATGACATCTCCCATCAGATAGCCTTCACCACATTATGTTAAACAAAAATACCATTATTGGATACATATTGCACCTCAATATTGAAATTTACAACCTCTAACACTGAGAAAATGAGATTCTTTTTTTTTTTTTTTTTTTTTTTTTTAACCACTGAACCATCTCTCCAGCCTGAGAAAATGAGATTCTTTACTTCATAAATTACACAGTCTGTGGTATTCTGTATAGCAGCATAACATAATAAAATAGCAGATAAAGTGCTATAACAGAAAATATTTCCCAAAACATACCAAACAGAAATATTTACTTGCTATGTTCCATTCAGAGGCATAACTTCCCCTCCAAGTTAAGTATAGCAGACCTTTCTTACAAAAGCAAGATTAGGTCCCTCTGTCCCCTACATCTCCTCTCACATTTAGAACTCAGCCACTATTCTATGAAGAAGCACAGACCCCACTGAAAAGCCACATGTAGACATACTGACTGAGATACAACCTCCAAAAACGTTTATACAAGTCCTCACCCTTGAGGCATGCCAACTGAGTAAAGACAACTATGGCACATGATCCTGCCTAGGTGCAAGTTCAAGCATAAACTATTGCTGAGTTAGTTCTTTGAGTTGTAGAAAGTCCCTGAAGATTTTTACTTTTAAGACTTGATTCTACTTTTAGAAACTACATATTTTATTCAAAGAAAGCAACATTTCAAGGATAAGACCTAAGCAAAATATTATCAGAAATTCACCCTCTGAAAAGACAAAATCCTTATAGCTGTAATAGTATCTTTTCCTGATACTGATACTCTGACCAAAATAACTTCTGTGAGAAAGGACATACATCAGCTCTCAGTTCTGGCACAGTTCATTGTGTCAAAGAAGTATGGGAAGCAAGAATTTGAAGCAACTGTACACAACAGGTCTCTAGTCAGAAAGAGAAAAGAATGTATACAAGCTAGTATGCAACTTGATTTTTCTCCTCATATACAGGCAAAGTCCTGCCCATGATTAAGATGAGTCTTCCTTCATCAACCAGTATAATCAAAACAATCCCTCCCATAGGCATTCCCATCTCCCAGGAGATTGTAGACTTGGTCAAGATGATACTTAATACTAACACCATACCTCCATTTTGGCTTATGCAACAAAAGACTCTTGTAGGGAGTTGTCCATCAACTGCAAGTGCTTCTAAGAGTATAATTTTTTTTCAATACATAGATATACTGAGTAAAATATTAAAGAAAAACACTCCACAGATTTGAGATGAGGGGAAGAATCACACATCATCTGTGATGCAAGCATCTCCTCTCTACATAGACTTGCCTACCAGTTTACACCAGTTGACTGTTTATTGCTACTTTGATTTTTAAAAACTTAATTTTTCTACATAGTACATATATGAATATATATGTGTGTATGTGTTTCTGTGTGTGTGTGTGTATATATATATATATATATATATATACATATAGATGAATATTATTCAGCTGTATTGAAAAGCAAAATCATAAAATTTGAGGCTAAATGGATAGAACTGGAAAAAAATTATACTGAGTGGGGTCACCAAGACACAGAAAAACCCAGTCTCTTTTATACAAAACTATAAAAGCTGAAATGATCCACTCCTTTCTGACTTGTTTTTATCAGTAATTCTACCATAGAACTATATAAAGCAATACCAAAAGTATCAAGAAGTAGAGCTGGGTCTGTAATAAGCCACACATGCACAAACACAAAAACATACCACACAAGCAAATAAGATAGGCAGGAAAGGAAGCAGGAAGGAAAGGAGGAGGTAGAAGGGAGAGGGGAAGGGGAAAACAAGTAAGGGAGAGACAGAGACACAGGAAGCAGGCTCTAGAAAGTTGTGAACAGAGTTTAGAGGGCCACTGTGGTGGTTGGGAAGACCAGAAAATGTCAAGACAAATAGGCCATAGAAACCCAGACAGCAGGTTTTAAAGGGGATCAAGAACTCTTAATGAGAAATCAGCTAGGAGGCTGTTTTTGTACATTCTGACAAAGACTCTGGCTATATTCTTTTTGTGTTCTGAGAACTTGAATGAAGATGAATTCAAAATGAATCAAAAATTCATTTGATGCAAAAAACAAAAAATCTTAAGATACTGTATTCTGGATGCCAAGGTTAATGTTGAACAACCACCACGTAAAAAGAATATGAAAAAGTGTCTTATTTAGAGTTACTATTGCTGTGATAAAACACCATGATCAAAAGCAAGTTGAAGAAGAAAGGGTTTATTTGACTTAACACCTCCACATCACTGTTCATCTTTGAAAGAAGTCAAAACAGGAACTCACAGAAGTCAGGAACCTGGAGACAGGAGCTGATACAGAAGCCATGGAGTGATGCTGCTTACTAGCTTATTGCCCATGGCTTGTACAGCCTGCTTTTCTATAGAATCTAGGCCCAACCCACAATAGACTGGGCACTCCTACATCATTAATTAAGAAAATATACTAGAGGCCTACCTGTAGCCCAGTCTTATGGAGGCATTTTCTCAATTGAGGCTCCTTCCTCTCTAGCTTGTGTTAAGTTGGCATAAAACTAGACAGCAAAAAAAGGTAACCCCCTTGCCAAGGAAAGGAAGGAGTTCCAAGTTACAGACAATGGAGTAGTTACTGAAAAAAGCAGCTATAATCATTGAAGAGATTAGCACCTTTAAAGAGAAACAATGTACAGTGCAGGGTGAGAACCTGCCCAAAGAAGGCTTCATCTGAGAGCAGAGAGCATAAAGAGTAAAGCCATTCAAAGTGATTCCTACTAGAGAACAACCACTAGACTAGTGTTTCTCTGGGTCGTTCTGGAAAACACACAGAGGTCGATTTAATTGTATTGGGTTACTTCAGCATATCTCTTTTGGAAGGAGAAACAGTTCAACACCTAGCAGATAGAAAAATCATGAAGGAAATAGTATAAACCACTGCCACGTACAAAGAGTAGGAGCTCTGAACTCAACTGTCTTATGTTCCCATGTTTACTCAGGTGTATCTATTTATTGTTCAGTCTACCTGGATGTTTAGCATGTCTCTAGTTTACAGCCTTGCTAATATATTTTATCTAAAATAAAATATGATTTTCTTATTTTACCTTTTAACACTTAAATCAGTGTAGCCTGCCATCTAATTCTGGCCCCTGGTAATCCAAACCCCTCTTTAAACTAAGTAGCAATTAGCTCTGCTAGACTAAGTACTGTGTGCCTCACCATATTTTCTAACACACAATTTCAAAATGATACTTAACTACCTAGTCTTGACAGTTCTGCCACTTTACCATCTACAAACTTTCCTTTTCATTCTTATTGGTACCACCCAAAATTCAAGTGTATGCCTAACTTGCCTGAATCACCAAGATAATTTCACTAATGGCCACCATGCCTCCAGACTACCCCCGAACCTAAGAGAAAAACTACTTTGCTAACATCCCTAATGTTTATTGTGTTTGACTTGCTGAAAAGAACATTTGATTTCAATCACATCTCTAATAACTCCTTGTGATAAGACTTTAGGACAAGTTCATCTGAGTGCCAGTTTTCTCAGAATGTTGTACAATTTTTGTGTTAAATGCTCAATCCGAACTTTCACCTCATCCACCATTTTCCTACCAGGTGCTTAAGGAACAGCTCAAGTACCACACAAGCTCAAGTACTTACAAAAACCTCTTACTATGATTAAACTTATTTCACCATGAAGTTTCATGCCTCTGTTGTCCCTTTTGTTCTACTCAAACTATTTACATTAGTTTTCCTTCTGTGAAAACATTTTTTTTGTTTTTGTTTGTCTGATGATTGTTTTCTACCAAAGAGGGCTAGCACATCAAGGGCCAAACACCTCCATCTTGGGAAATTCTGATGTAAATGCTTGCAGGCCCAACCCCTGGATGTCAAACATTCCTGACACTTGACTCACCCTTCTGCTTTAAATCAATTAGCCAGTCACATTAGATCATGAAGACTAGCTCCCATCAGTGGGGTAAAACAGAGAGCTCACCCTAGGATAAGATTTAAAAAATAACTAAAGTGTTCTTCTCTGCCCCTATTCACTGAGGACCCCACCATTCCTCCCTCACCCATTCTTTTGGGTCAGCCTCCACTATTCAGAGACACTCTGTACCTGGGAACCCGCTGGCTACAAATGCCAGATAATAAGGGATGCAATCTTCATTCTCCTTCAGGTCCTCCATTTCCAGTTTCCTACTCTCATCCCTAGTCCTGGAGAAGACTACCTGCAGGGGCCTGTCCTTTCTCTGATGCCACTCCCTAAGATATCCAAAGATCATCCTAGCAAACTTAGCTTTCTTCCCTCCTATGAACCCTTGCAGCCACAATCCCTATCTTCTAGACAACTCCATTCCTTTTCTTCAACCCAGCACTAATATTGGGAAACACAGATGCCAGCCCATACTATACCACCAAGCAAATCTTTCCAGTAAACAAATCACAATAGATGGAGAAAATAAGACATTCCATAATGAAACCAAATTTAAGCAGTATCTATTTACAAATTCAGCCCTACAGAAGGCACTATAAAGAAATTTCAACCTGAAGAGGTTAACCACACACAAGAAAACAAAAGGAATAAATAGTATCAGATCAGCAAATCAAAGAGGAGGTGGAACCCAAAATCAACAAACACCATTTATTGATAACTCTCAATGTCAATGGTTTCAATGCCTCAATAAAAAGGATGCAGGATAATAAAATGCATCTGAAACAGGATTAATCCTTCTACAGCATCCAAGAAGCACACCTTAACATCAAGGACAGACATCACCTCAGGGTAAAAAGTTGGAAAAAGATATTCTAAGCAAATGGACCTTAGAAACAAGTTGGTATAGCCAACAAAATAAAACTAATCGTGAGAAACAGGGAAGAACATTATATACTTACCAAAAGAAATATTCACCAATATTGCAATTGTTAACATCTATGTGCCAAACACAAGGGCACCCAAGCTCACTAAAGAAACATTATTACAGATTAAATAACATATTGACCCTCACAAAGTGATATTTGTGTCTTCCATACCCCACTATCACCAATAGAGGTGATCTAACAAAAAACAAAACAAAGAAGTGCTACAGCTAACTGATATCATAAATCAAATGAACCTAAAAGGTATTCAGATAGTCACCAAAACACAAAAGAATATAACTTTTATGTACTTCATGCTTTCTCAAAAACTGACCACATACTTAGACACAATGAAAGTCTCCACAGATACAAAAAGAAGAAGTGACATTCTGCAGTCTGACAACTACAAATTAAAGTTGGACATAATCAATAGAAAGCTTATAAACTTACGGTAACAAAACTCACTACATAATGAAAAATGAATATAAACAAACATTAAAAAAGAAATTTATAACTTTCTAGAACTGAATGAAAATGAAGGCAGTTCTCACATAGCACTAAGTGCCTACATCAAAAATGGGAGAGATCTCTTATCAGCAATTAAAAGCACATCTGAATGCTCTACAACAAAAAGAATAATAACCCAAAGGAGTAAAAGGAAAGAAATAATCAAACTTAGAACAATAATAATAATGATAATAATAAATAAATAAATAAATAAATAAATAAATAAAACAAGAGCGGGTTCTCAAACACCACTAGTCAAAAACTGGGGGGAAAAAAAAATCAATGAAATTATTCCTAATGATAGTCCACTATACTCATAGATCAGTGCCTTGTCATAAACAGGGAGGTTTCCTGTGGGCAAGGAGACCCACAGCCAGACATTATGGTATGCAGAGTCTAAAATTGAGGTCTCCTTCAGACCCATTCCCTCAGACTCAAGGAACCCCACAGAAGAGAGGGAAGAAACATTATAGGAATCACAGGGAAGGAGGACACCATAGCATGGCACACTGAACTAAGTAGGGCTGATAGGAGCTCACAAAGACTGAAACAGCAAACACAGGGAATGTGTGGGTCAGCAACAGGTCATCTGTGTTTATGTTTTGGTCTTTAGCTTGGGAGCAGGTATGTCTCTGACTCTTTTGCCTGCTCTTAAGGATTTTCCTGCTATTGGGGAGCCTTGTCCAGCCTCAACACGAGGGTTTTTGCCCTGTCTATTGTATCCTGTTAATTCATGTTTGGTTGTTACCTCTTGGAAGCAATAGAGTGGATCTGGGGGAAAGTGAGGTGGGGTGAAGCTGGGGGGAATGGTAGGAGGTCAGAGTATAAAAAGTAAAAATAAAATGATTTTAAAAAAAAAAAAAAGACTTAATTCTTTTTTTATTTTTTTCAGGAAAACAATTAAGAATGACAAACACTTGAAAATTAGCTAAAAGGTAAAGAAAGAATATCCAAGAATATGCCGTTCCTGGATAGTGAGATCAACAACTAACTTATCCATGGAGCCCTCATCTAAAACCTGTTGGAACCAGGAGCAAAGACCCATACATAAACACTGAGTTGAACTAGAACCCAGATGCAGAAGGAGAGGACAAGACCAGGCTGCAGAAACACATAGAGACAGCTGACCTGAACAAGGAGAAGCTAATGAGTCCCCAGACTGATAGCTAATGAGCCCCCAGACTGACTCAGGTCCCCCCTGAATATGGGTCTCAGCCAGAAGGACTGAGCAGTCTAAGAGACCTCACACAGTGGAGCCAGGATGTATCCCTGGTGCACAAAAGGACCTTGCTAACACATCCCCCATGGAGGGATAACTGCCTTAACCTAGAGACAGGAGAGAAGCCCTAGTCCCTACTTCACATGACCTGTCAGATCTACATGACCCCAACTGGATGGCATTCCCCTACATATGGAATTGGGGTGGGGGGATGGGAGGGGAGGGTGGTTAGGGTTCATATGAGGGCAGAGAGGGTAAAAGCAAGGGAGGGAGGAAAGGAAGAAGGGAGGGGGAACTGAGATAGACATGTAAAATAATAAATTAAATAAATAAAAAAACAAAAAAGACGTTTTTTTTTCAGAAAAAAACAATTAAGAATGACAAACATTTGAAAATTAGATAAAAGGTAAAGAAAGATATCCAAATTAACAAAAATAGTGAAGAAAAAGGGGGCATAAAAACAGACACAGAGGAAATCAAGAGAATCCTAAGGACATATTTTAAAAGCCTATATTCTACCTATTTAGAAAATTTAAAACAAATATATAATTTTCTCAAAGTATTGCCAAAATTAAAAATCAGATAAGTACTTTTAAAAGACCTATAACCTCTACTGAAATAGAAGTGATCCTGCTTCACAGGAAAGTTTGTCAGACATGCTAGGTATGTAGGCCAGAGTTGGACACCGGAGGATCTTTGGGTGACTGACTATGCAGCCTAAGGTTCCTTTCATTAGATAACATTTCATCTTTCAGGGGTCATTGAAGGAATTATAGACTAGATTGTTACAGTTGTCCTTAGTTATAATAAAAAAACAAATTAGGCATAAAACTATAGACTAACAAAGACAATAGGGTATTTTCTCCAATTTTGCCAAATACAAATAGACTGGATATTATAACAGTAATTTTTACTTCATAACTGTTTTGTTGTACATAATTTTACTAGATTACAGTTAAAACCTTTTTTAATCACACAAAAAGGGAGAAAGCTATTGAATAATCCCTTTGTACACTGTGTAAATATATGTCACTATGATTGGTTTAATAAACAAGCTGACTAACCAATAGCTGAACAGGATAGTTAGGCAAGAAAGCCAAACTAAGAATAATGAGAAGAAGAAGGGTGGAGTCAGAGGAGACGCCAGCGAGATGCCAAGGAAGTAAAATGTGTATATAATGTGGTAATAAGCCATGAGCCATATGGAGAAGAATAGGTAAAAAATATCAGTTAATTTAAATGTAAGCATTAGCTAGTAAAAGCCTGAGCTATCAGCCGAGCATTAATGAAAAGAAAACAAAACAAAGAGGTAAGCCCTTTTGTCACAAATAAATATACAGAGGCTTATATTAATTATAAACTGCCTGGCCTATTTCTCAGGCTTATTTCCAACAAACTCCTACAACTTAATTCATAATTCTTATTTATGTTTAGCCACATGGTTTGGTACCTTTTCTCAGAAAGGCATTCTCATCTTGCTTCCTCTGCCTCTGGTTAGTGGCTGTGTATCTCTCTGCCTTTCCTCTTCCCAGAATTCTCCTGGTCTGCTAGCCTCACCTATAATGAATGCATGGGGAAAAAAAGGCTAAGGGACCAGGCTGGACAGAAACTTACATCTACACTGAAAAGGACAATTTTCATCTTCATATGGAAACACACACATACACAAAAAGAATACTGAAATATCAAAGTAAGAACCATCATCCCTGATCTCAAATTGCACCACAGAGCTAGAATAATAAAAACCACACAGTTACTGGCATAAAAACAGACATACTGGTCAATGCAACTAAATTAAAGACCCATATATAGTCTGGGCACCTATGTCCTGGTTTTTAACAGAGAAGCCAGAAACATACCCTACAAAAAGACAGCTTCTTCAACAAATGGTGACTAGACTATCAAATTGGACCACTACACATAGAAGAAAGCAAGAATACCCATAGTTATCATCTTGCACAAATTCAATTCCAAACTGATCAAAGACCTCAACATAGGCCAGTATTACTGAATCTGATAGAAAAGAAACTGAGGAAAAATCTTGAACTCACTGGTACAGGGAAAGACTTTCTGAACCATTAGTGTTCTGTACAGACTAAAACTAACAATTGATAAAATGGGACCACTGGAAAATAAAAAACTTCTTATGAAATTTGTATAAAGTATCAGGCTACAGAATAGTAAAAGATTGTTACCACTACACATCTGGTAGAATATAAATATCTAAAATATATAAAGAACATAAAAAATTGAACTCTAAGAAAACAAATCACCCAATTTAAAAAAATGGGGCACAGATCTTAACAGAGAGTTCCCAAAAGAGGAAACTAATATGACTTAGAAAATTAAATGTCAAACATCCTTAATACTTAAGGAAATGCAAATAAAACCTACTTTGGATTTCATCTTACAACTTACACCAGTCAGAATGGCCAAGACAAATGACAATTCATGTTGGGTCACTTACAGGAATATGGGTAAGGGGTTACTTATAGGAACAGAAATGACACAAAGACAGACCATCCCAGCATAGGTGACAACTCACAAAAGTAGGAACCTGGAACACACTGCAAGCACCTACAGGCAGCTCAAAGGGTTGGTGTTTCCTTTTCAGGTTCCTCAAGTGATCTAAAACTCTTCCAGGAAGCTAATCAGCTCTCAGTGTCTTCTTTGCAGCATAGCTTTTCTGAGTCTTCTTTGCTACTCAATTCCACAAGTCTCAAAGCAACTTGGCTTTTATTGATTACTCCAGTAAGGAGGGGCCTAGTCAATCAGGTCAGTTTCTGGAACTTCCTGAAGCTATTTTAAGTTGTTTGCCTTCCTGTTTAAGGACCTTCCTGAAGGATGCAATGTTTTAATCTCAGAGGAAACTGTTACACAATGGAGTGGTACAATATCTATAACCACAGATATTAGGTATAGAGTAGAAATTCTCAACCTTCCTAATGCTGCAACCTTTAATGCATTCATCATATTCTAGTACCCCCCAACCATAAAATTTTCATTGCTACTTCATAACTATAACTTTGCTACTGTTATGAATCACAATGTAAATATGTATTTTCTGATGGTCTTAGGCAATCCCTACAAAAAAATCATTTGATCCCCAAAGGGTCACACCCCTCACACTTTGAGAATCCCTGGTATTGTAGTGATATATTACTTATGATTTAATAAAAATTGCCTGAAGTGTCAGAATGTAAGGCCAGCCATACTAGTTAGCTATAGAAGTTAGGCAGTGGTAGCAAACAACTCTAATCCCAGGACTCAGGATGGACCTTTCTAAGTTCAAGACCACCCAGGGCAACACTAGAGTGAATCAGTCTAAAATTAACAGCACTCACACCTTGAATTCCATCCCAAGAGAAGTATATAAAAGACAGGAGCCCAGTGTCTCAGAGTGCATTCTGAGATTTAGTCTCCAGCCACATTGAGGACAGGCAGCAGGACAGTCTTAGAGGAGAATTCATGGAGACAGGATTAACCCTTTAAATTTGAGGAAGAGGTAAGAGCTAGTGGTTGGCTACTTTGCTTCTCTGATCTTCAGCTTGACGCTTGTGTTTTTATTTGTCATATTATGTGGTATAGAATAAGGGACTGGGGGGAAGGAAGCAGAAGAATGTTATGGAAGGAAAGACTAGAAGGGGAGGGTGTAATGGGAGTAAAAAGGGGATATGGAAGGGAATATGAGGAGGACAGCTAAAACTAAGGACCATTTGAGGAATCATATAAAAACATAATACAGTAGAAGCTTCTTAAAATACACACACATATGTAAAAGAAACCTAATGGAATCACAAAAAAACAGCAGAAATAAAGAACTAACTAGACACCTCTAGTCACCAAGTGAAACCTCCAGTGCCAAGAATGGATTATATCAAAACAAATTGTTGGACAAAGGTGCCTCATGGAAATCCCCAAACAACCCAGGATATTGCTGTTCTGCACAAATTGATAGTGTTGAACACAGAGAAGTCAAGCTAGTGCCTAATGAAAGACTTCACTCCTATCAACTAGTATTCATGATACAGGAAGGTATTCTGCTTTATAAGAACATGCTTTTACTAAAAATTAGATCCTATCAATGTCAAATGACAAACCTTGTCACTTCATTTCATTTTAAAAAGATGAATTCACAAATCCTCAAATTGTTGTATTCCAAATATACAATTGATTATATTTACCTTCAAAATGGAGCCCAAATCTGCAGGTCAATGAACTTTTTCCATAATATTTTTTTTAAATTAATCATACTTTATTGTTTGCCAAGCTGTATTATGGTTGGTATTGTAGAATATAAGAAAATAAGCAAGCAAATCATATGTAAAAGGAATGAGCAGAGTTAAATACAGTACTGAAACACAAGGTCACATTCTCAATAAAAATGTACATCCTGACTTTTTGTTATACATCCATTCCAGCATATAAGAAAAAAGAAAAGCAGAGGGATGTATAGTACACAGATATGAGCAGATACAGAGCTATAAGAGCAGCTTCAATGAATAGAAGAAACAGAAACAACTCCTTCCATTTTGTCTAGTCTAACTGCAAACAGCCCCTACTTGCTTGGTTGGGAAAGTTCTTTGAAAAATCTGTATTATTATGTGTGCACATATATGCTTTCCCTCTCATTAAGGTGAACTAAATCACATTACATGAATTTCAAAATTCACTATGACAAGTTCATCTAATCATCTAGCTTTCCTTAATAAGGCTTTACAAGTAACAGTAGGCTGAAACATAACTCTACACACTCTAATTTTCCTTGTGTCTACACATACGTTTCAAACTGTACTAAAGAAACAGTAATGACTCCCTGAGATTGTTCTCGGACTTCCACTTGCCTGTCATATACATACATGCTCACAAAATAAATAAAAATATAATTTAAACAACAATAAAAATAAACAATTGTGTTGGGAATGTAACTCAGAGCATTTGTGTAGCTTATGCCAGACACTAGACTCTAAATTGAAATCCTAATACCTTATTCATACATAGATAGATAGAGTAAAACAGACAGACGAGTAAAACTATCACCAGCTCCAACAAGCATAAGCACTATTGTTTCATCTACTATAATGGGCTGTATAATAGTCTTGAATAAACTGCTTGACAACACTTCCTCGACAGAAGCATCAGCCAATGAGTAAACACAAATTTTACATGCCAATGGACAGATTTTCTTTCAGAAGATTTTTTTAAATGTCTGATGACCTCCGGCTTACTTGACTTGCTTTCTCAAAGTCACTGGATGTATTTTGAAAATTTAAGTTTATAAAATAGTAATAGTTTCTATTACTTATAGTCAAGAAACATGTCTTTCCAGTACTTTATCATCTCAATTTGCTTACAAATAAAATGACTAAGTGCTTTACAGTGTAGTATGTTATTTTCTTGCTTTGGCTGGAAAGAAAGGTCCTCAAAAGGACAACTGTATCAGAATCCTTTCTATAACTCTAGCAGTAGTATAAGACTTACTACAGCCAGGAGGTGGTGGTGCATGCCTTTAATCCCAGTACTCAGGAGGCAGAGACAGGAGGATCTCTGTGAGTTAGAAACCAGCCTAGTCTACAAGAGCTAGTTCCAACCAGGCTCCAAAGCTACACAAAGAAACCCATTCTTGAAAAAATGAAAACTCACTACAAAGAAGGTATGGTATTCATTATTTATCAAACAAAGCAAAGAATATAGCCAGACACTTTTGTGTACTGCCTGGTCCTGCAACCGCTTACGAAATAATCACTTAGAGACTTAATATTGTAATTGTTTGGCCAATGGCTCAGGCTTATTACTAGCTAGCTCTTACATAAAACTTAACCCATTTCTACTAATCTGTGTATTGTCACGTGGCCCAGTGGTTTATTCCTTTGACTGCTGATGGCATCTCTCTCAACTCCACCTTCATTCTCCCTATATTTAGTTTGGCTTTCCTGCCTAGCTATAAGCTGCCCTACCATAGGCCAAAACAGCTTTATTCATCAACCAATAAAAGCCAACACATATTTGCAGCATACAGAAGGACATCCCACATCAACTGGACTGATAATCATGAAAGCTAAGCAATGACTACATGAAGCCTAGAGGGGGAAGCCTGTTTCATTCTACTAAAGTATCTTCTTTCACCTTGATTTTCTTCTGATTGTGGGGGAAGGGACTTTTTAGAAAAAACTTGTAGTGAATTATCAGTAACTTTCTACACATAGGAATATGAAAACACACTGAACTTTTCAGTTTCATCACAAACTACAAGTTTTGGTGAAGAGAAAATGAACATTTAAATTCACTTAAGGATTAAGGATACCTAGAAATGAAGACATTTCCCAGGAAGAAATTGAGGATTCTAACACTGGACTAGTTCTGCTCAAGCAATTGGGAAACAGTCCTGGTCAAGCAGTTGGGGAATCATATAGAGAATTACTATTTAAAGGTCCAAAGCATCAAATCGGAAAAATAAAGTGAACTCTACCAGATCTTTAAATATTATAAGTACACAACAACAATGCTTATTATCTTATAATAGATACATCAATATCTAAAAATGTGTATAAGTCTATAAAAAGTAACTTGATTTCTTGACTTCTTTCCATTTTTTCAACCTCAGGCCTGAGTATGGAATTGAGGATATACTCTCACTAAACTGCACTACTAAACAAGTCTCAGCACTGATTTCTTATTTTTCTTATAAACCCGCTAAAAAGAATGACCACCAACTGCCTTTAAGCTTTCACTCTCTGTTCCTTGTCTTCTTCCTGCCATGTGGTCTTTGAACTTCTCAGACAATATCTAAAGCCTCATTTCTTCAGAGAAGTTCTTCTTACCTGATGATAATCAGATTCCTTTTTACAACCACATTCTTTCGTAGAAAACAGAGTCCCCATAATTTTAGTTACAATGGAACTTTAAAATGGCTATCACAAAACTTGGTGTGGCATCAGTGCTCAATAAATGTTTGCTGAATGGATAGATGAAAATGGCATTCCCCATAAGCCTAGCATTTTCATAAATTATGACTTCAAGTGAATACAAGTCAACTTTCTGAAATTATAGCCAAGCTATTTCTTTGTCACAAGTGATTAAACCATATCCCTAGAGGCAAAGGACAATAAGAAAATACTTAGCCAGATCCCATGGCAGTATTTTTGTACTTGTTTTATTATGAAAATATAGCACATTTTCAATAACTTTTAGCTTCACAATGCATGGAAGAAATTTATTTTCCAGAATCCTTTTAAGATTCTGACAAGCCAAATGATTCTCAAGTCAAAATGTGGGTTATTAAACAGAAAGAATGCATTATTTGAATGTGAAGTTTAATTAGCATGTTTAGATAATAAAGAAGAGAGCTTCCAGACAGATGGACAAGCACCAAGTCATATAAAATATTTCCAAATGTGTCTTTAAAGAAGGATATGAAAATACCCAAGACAGGGATAATTTGTGTTGCTAAGAAACACTAAAATTGATAAGTAAATTGTCTTTCACTCAAAGGCCAAGGAAAATCATCTCACTTAATAATACAATTCTTTTCATGATTAGTCAATGTATAAAACCTTAATAAAGTTTAATGGGACCAAAACAGCAGGATTTTTAACATTGGGCCAAAAAGGCAGGATTTTTAACATTCAGGAATCCCTAAAGTATTATATGTTTTCAGAGACCTTTAGAATGGTGTTTTGTTGCTGTCTACAAAATGTAAATTTGGTCAGACATGATGGTGCACATCTGTAACTCAGTACACAGAGGCTGAGAGATTTTGAGTTTAAGGTTAAATTCAGCTACACAGTGACTCACTGTCTCAATAGAAGAAAAACTGAAGAAGAAAAGTTTTACGGGAACAACCATGTATGTATAATACAAATATCCCTTCAATTATCAAAAAGTACAATAATTTCTAACCATAATAAATCTATTGCTATAATAATATACATGATATTTCAAAATCCAAATCATAAATCCTAAAGAAGATAAACAATGTAACGGTACAGTTCAGTTTTATTTCTTCTTTTTAACAACTCATTAAGGCTAGAAAGATGACTCAGCAGTGAAGATCACATACATTGCCCTTCCAAAGGACCCAAGTTCATATCCTAGGGCCCACATCAGGTGGCTCACCAGTGTCTATAACTTCAATTCCAAAGGGATTCAATTATGTCCTCCATAGACATCTGCACTCACATGAACATCATATATGCAAACATAAATAAGTAATAAACAAATAACCTTATAAAATAATTCGGCCTAGTAAGATTCTGTTGTCTAGTAAGACTGAATTAGAGCTACAAGATCAGCACTGCACTATCATGTGAAACCAATCCCTCAGGCACAATTATATTTTTCATATACTTCATCTTTATTTTGGACTTACTATGAACTGTCACCCAAATTTAAAGTTCCCTCATTAGTGCCAACCATGGACTCTGTCTCCCACACCAGAGACAGATAACACATGAATGAAGGCCTTTAAAATGAATAATGAACTCCAAAGTATGATAGACTTTTAATAAAATTAATAGAAATTATCATAAAAGGTCTGCACATATACCTCTAGGCCTATACATCTCAAATATTTTAAAGATACAACAAAATTATTTCTGTGTGTTAGTCTTATAAATACATTTCTGATATTAATGTTCCTGATGATTTCAACAATGTTCTCAATGTACAAATTTAAAAACAGATGAAAAAAAACCCCCAATTCTCTATTAGTAAAATGTTCAAAATTTACTCTAGCAGGGAAGAGTGTCTAATGAACCAACACTCTCATGCAGGTTCAACTATGGTCATTATTCCATAATTGCTACCAGTTACAAAACTGATAACATGTCTAGCATGTTAACCAAAATTGAAATCAGGGGTTTTAAGCAAAACTTTTATTTTTAACCTCTATTTAAACATTCAAAGTGATGAAACAACCTCTGCCCTAGGCTAAAAGGTTGAATAATCCTGGACGCTCACAACCTAAGTGAAAATCTTATGGTACCTTTCTATAAAATTCTGTTCAGTAGTTTTAAATTACTAATCTTAAGATAGATAACTTGGGAAGATGGAATATGTACACATACACACACACACACACATACTCACTCCTGAGCAAAGCTTAATAACTAAAATATGCAGGATATTTACTACTTCTCTCAAATTTTCAATGGTTAAAACATTATTTTTCAAAATAAAAAGACTAGACCAAAAATAAAAAAAAATAAAAACAAAACAAAGCAAACACCACCAACAAGAAACCCCATACTCCAAGAACATTTAGCACTAAACCTAGGGCCTTCAATTTGCCAATGACAAACCAGAACCAGTCATTGCCAGTGAATGAAGAAACAAGGTCCTCCTTTCCTAGGCAAAAATTTCCTACTTTACCATCTTCTTAAGTTTTCTGAGCCACCACAATCAAGCTCAGAAGATAGCAAGCATTAAGGATGATTCTTGTTTAACTATTCCATGTAGCAAAATGGTGTGAGGCTCCTTAGGAGATAGCAGCTATCGAAAGCTGAATCTTTAAACAGCCTGTATGCACTCTTCTGAAATGTGTGATCCTCAAATCTCCTGCCATGACACTGCTCGCCCTCAGTTAACAGTTAACTCCTACAACTTACTCAGCTTCTAAGCCCTAACATCACACCTCAGAGTCCCTTACTGTTAGGAGAGTCTTGTCCTTCAGAAATTTATTTTGGGTAAGTTGCCTATTCACCTCCACAGGTTGCAAAGAAAAGTGTATTTTTTTCTTACCCCAAGACTATTACCACAAAACACTTCAGCTTTCCTGGGTATGATTCAAATATCCAATTCTTGTTAGCCCAGTTACATGATCCTTAGAGTACCCCAAATAAAACACCTACACTAGGCTTGATAAAGATTTCGACTACTTAACTTATTGGAAACCAGGTAAAGCACTGACTTTACAGAAATACTCATCTGATAAAACATTTCCCCTCTTTTTTACACACTCTGTATAATTAAAGAAATTCAGAAGCCACAAAACCAGGAGCTAGAAGTATAGCTCAGCTGGTCGAGAGTCATCCTACATCCACAAGGACCTGGGTTCAAGTCCACCACCAATTAAAAGTATATATGGTAGGCTATACTTATAATGCAAGCATTGGGAGGTGGAGGCAGGAGAACCAGAAGTTTAAGGTAATCCCCAGCTACACAAAATGAGATACTGTCTCAAAAATTTAAAAAAAAAAATCACAAAACCAGCTATTTGTAATTTACAAGTAGAGCCTAGCTGGTCCCTTAGGATACTGAAGTATCTGCTAAATACTGGTACCCACTCAACATTCCAGTTTGTCATTATGATTTCTGAGGGCTTCTATTAGTGATGACAAAAACACATATGTATAATTACATCCGTGAGAGAGAGAGAGAGAGAGAGAGAGAGAAAGAGAGAGAGAGAGTGTGTGTGTGTGTGTGTGTGTGTGTGTGTGTGTGTGTGTGTGTGTGTGTGTGTGTACACACACCAAAATCTGTTGTGAGGTTTCAATTCCTAGATATAATCCTTAAACAAAAACACTCAGGAACACAATACAATCTTAACATGTTATCTCTCTCATGATTATTACTACAGAGCTCTCTTTTTTAAAATAGCCTAAAAAAGTGTAGACAAAGAAAAATGAGATCCTTTGTGCATTGCTAGAATGAATACAATATTACACAGCCACTATGTAAAATAGTACAGTAATCCCTAAAGCAATAAAACACAACTGCTATATGATCTAACAATCACTTTTCATTATAAGTTTCAAAAGAACTAAAAAAACAGACTTGAACAGATTGTATGTATTCATATCAATAAAGACATGGTTTCAATAGTCAACAGGTGGGAAAAAACCAAATTTATTGGCTGAAGGAACAAAACATGATATAGATACACTTAATGGAACACTATTCAGCATTTTGGAGAAAGGAAAATCTGATACATGCTACAAAGAAGGTATATAAATAAGTAAAATAAGCAGGCCACAGTAGGGCAATATTGTACAATTCAATTTGTATAAGATAACTAGACGAAGATAACTCAGAGACAAAAATTAAAACACAAGTTGCTAAGGACTGGGAAATTAACAATAGGTGGTTGTTGACTAATGGCTACTGAGTTTCAGTGGAGGAAAATGAAAACCTTCTGGAGATGAATGACAGTGATGGTTTTATACAGAATAAACATTTAATGCTTCCAAACTGCACAGGAAAGTAGTAAAATGCTAAGTTTTATGAGTGCTTAATAATATACTTTTACTGACCATAACTAACTGTTAAGTGATACAAAAATTTGTCAGAAGATACAAATAAATGAGTGGGGGCAAATTGCAACATAAGCCACTATGTTCTAGACCAGCAATTTCGCCACTACATACATACACCCAAAAAGTTAAATGTGAGACTTTTCTGAACTGTAAAGATGTTCCTCATAGCATCATCTAGCTGATAATGGAAGCAGCCCAGAAGTCCATGGTCTGGATAACTTAGATATGAACCAAATCATTTTGATTCACTAAAGACACTTAGAATGACAACACTTAGAACTAACAACAGTATCAAGTTGGGTGAGGGAAGCAAAGATTGAACATAAGATACATAACAATAATACAAATTATTCTCTGTGTGTCTGTGTGTGTGTGCAGAGAGAACGTAGATGAATGAAACTGGAAGTCTTATTAGGGGAGGGCTTGTGTAGTGGGGGTAAAAACTAGGAATGGAACGTATGGTAGAAAAAAAAACAATTGTACAAAATAATAAATGGTTATTATCCAAATAACTGATGGTACTTTGCAAGGAAGGAAGCTAATTAATACACTGTTCCCTGAACCAGAGAGCCAAAAGAATTTAGAGAACTAATTATATTTTCTTTCCCAAATATTGCAATTTTTTATCTAAGACACTTTCATTTATACACCATTTAATGTAACCATCTGTTTATTAAAGGGCAGTATGCTAAAACAGAAAAGATTTGTAAAGCAATTATGATGCCAATGTTCCAATCTTCATGAAAAAAATAAGACTATAAAATTATTCCAATAAGACATTTCTTAGATTTAAATGCCATTACAGGAAACAAGACAGCTATGTAATAAAACAAACATGTATAAATAAATATACATATATGAATGTGTACAGACACATACAAGTACACACTAATTTTTATTGTAAACTTCAGACCACCTTGAGTCAATTGGAAAGAGGGAATCTTAAATGAAAAACTGCCTATTTCAATCCCCCTTTTAGGCATATACCCAAATGATCCACATCCATGCAACAAAGACTTAGCTCAACTATGTTCATAGCAGCACTATTTGTAATAGCAAGAACCTGGAAGCAACCTAGATACCTCTCAACTGAAGAATGGATAAAGATGTGGCACATCTACACAATGGAATACTACTATGTAGAAAAAAATAATGGAATCTTGAAATTCGCAGGCAAGTGGATGGCACTTGAAGAAATCATCCTGAATGAGGTAACAAAGTCACAAAAAGAGGAACATGGTATGTACTCACTCATAAATGGATTTTAGACCTAGAGCAAAGGATCAGCAGCCTATAATTCACACCACCAGAGGAACTACGATACAAGGTATATTCTAAGAGAATCATATAAATTCCCTCACAAGTCCCCTAGAACACATGGAATGTGGGGGGGGGGGCAGTGAATGGAAAGAGAAGTAGGAGAAAGAGAAGGAGGTAAGAGGAAAGCACATGCGACTAGGAAGATTGAGTCAGGGGAGGAATAGAAGACAGGAGAGACAGAGAGAGAATGAGAGAGAGAGAGAGAGAGAGAGAGAGAGAGAGAGAGAGAGAGAGAGAGAGAGAGAGAGAACATAAAACAGGGAGCCATTATTGGTTTCAAGAGAAAACCGAACCTAAAGAAAGGTCTAGACACCTACAAGATTGCTGCCAACTAACAATTTCAGCTACCATGGAAAGGCTACCATAAATGTCCTTCCCTGATAGTGAGATCAACAACTAACTTATCCACCACCATGAAGCACTCATCAAGTACCTGTTGGAAACACAAGCAAACACCCATACATAAACACTGAGCCAAACTAGAATCCAGATGCAGAGGGAGAGGACAAGACTAGGTTGCAGAAACACATAGAGACAGCTAATATGAACAAGGAGGAGCTAATGGACCCCCAGACTGATAGCTGGGAATCCAGCATGGGACTGACTCAGACCCCCTGAATATGGGTCTCAGCCAGAAGGACTGAGCAGTCTAAGGGACCTCAGATAGTAGAACCAGGATGTATTCCTGCACAAAAGGACCTTGCAGACATATCCCCCATGGAGGGATACTGCCTTAACCTAGAGACAGGAGAGAAGTCCTAGTCCCTACTTCAAATGACTTGACAGATTTACATGACCCCACCTGGATAGCATTGCCCTACATGTGGAATTGGGGTGGGGGGATGGGAGGAGAAGGTGGTCAGGGTGCATGTGAGGGGGCAGAGAGGGTAAGAAGGAGGGAGGAAAGGAGGGAGGGGGAGGGAAGGGGGGATAGGGAACTGGGATCGACATGTAAAATAAAAAAATAAGTACTTAATAAAAAAGAAAAAAGAAAAACTGCCTATTTCAAATGGGCCTGTGGACAAGCCTGTGGGGTCAATGCTTTGAGTGCCAATTGATACAGAAGGTTCTAGCCTACTGAGAAAAGCAACATCCCTAGGTTTGAGGTCCTGGTGTACATGAAATCTATCTGAAGCTGGACACAGTGGCATACATCTTTAATCCTAGCACTACAGAGGCCAAGGCAGGAGAATCTCTGTGAGTTCAAGGCAGCATGGTATACCCATTGAGTTCCAAGGCAGCCAGAGCTACATGGTGAGGCCTTATTTTGGAAAAGAAAAAGTCAGAAGACAAGCCGGTAATTGCCTTCTTCCATGGTTCCTGCCCTAGCAAACCATTATGGTGGATTGTGACCTAAAACTACAAGGCAAACAATCTTTTTCCTCCCCAACACAATTTTTTTTTAATTTTTTTAAATTAAGATTCGGAAAAAAAACATATTTTACATGTCAATCCCAGTTCCCTTACCCTCCCCTCCCACATACTCCCATCTCATCCCCTTATTGCTCCCCAGAGAGGGTGAGAGGACTTACATGCAGAATCTTGAAAATCTGTCATATCATTTGGAGCAGGGCCTAGGACATCCCCCATGTGTATAGGCTGAGAGAGAATCTCTTAATGTGGAATTGGGTATCAAAGTCCATGTGTATACTAGGGATTAATAATACTGATCCATTACCAGAGGCCCCAGAGACTCCCCAGGCCTCCTAACTAACACCCACCCTGAGAGGGTAAAGATCAGTCCTATGCTAGCTTCCGAGCTATCAGACTGGGGTCCAAGAGCTCTCCCATGTTCAGGTCACCTGTTTCTGTGGGTTTCTCCAACCTGGTCTTGACCCCTTTGCTCATCACTCCTCCCTCTCTGCAACATGCATTATTCCAGGAATTCAGCTCAGTGTTTAGATGTGGGTGTCTGTTTCTGCTTCCATCAGCTACTAGACAAAAGGTCTAGGATGGCATATAAGGTAATCATCAATCTCATTATGGGGAAGGGCATTTAGGTAGCATCTCCTCTATTGGTAGATTCTTAGATGTCATCCTTGTGTATCTCTGGACATTTCCCTAGTGACAGATTTATCTTTAAACTTACTCTGTTATGGTATCTCTTTTCCTATCACCACTATTCTTTCCCTGACTCAATCTTCCTGCTCCCTCATGCCCTCCTCTCCCCTCCTCTTCTCTCCTTCTCTTTCTCCTAAATCCCTCCCCACTCCCCCCATGCTCCCAATTTGTTCAGGAGATGTTGTCCTTTTCCACTTCTCAGGAGGGACAAGTATGTCTTTCTTAGGGTCCTCCTTAATTCCTAGCTTTTCTGGCAATGTGGATTGTAGGCTGGTAATACTTTACCTCTAAAATCCATATATGAGTGAGTACATCACGTTTGTCTTTTTTGTGACTGGGTTGCTTCACTCAGAATAGTTTCTTCTCATTCCATCCATTTGCCTACAAATTTCAAGATACCATTTTCCCCCCACTGAGTAGTACTTCATTGTGAAAATGTACCACATTTCTGATAGAGAATCTGTATACTGTATGGCATTATATTGTCTTTATATCGTTTGACTGGTGAGGAAACAACTGATAAAAGAAATACTGCTGGATTAATTCAATTTATATATTTTAAAAATGCTTTGATTCAAAAATTTAAGTCTAAGGACAAGTTACTGGGGAAAAGGATTTCTATTTTTGTTTCCACAGAAAATGAAAAGCTGTGAATTCCTTCCAGACTAATATGGTTTGATCAAGCCAGGACCCCTGAAACAGTGTCGCTGGTGATCCAACATTCAAAACAGCTTGGACAAAGCAGCCTCGCAGACTACAACCAGTATTTCTGCGTCTTCTTAGGATTCCCCCATAACAGCGCCCTTTGCCAGCAGGAAGTAGTTTGGAAAGAACGACGCCCAAATTCCCAAATATTGTTTATAAATGTTTGTTTTCATTTAAATGGATTTGGTTATAAATGGTTAATGATCACAGCCAATTCTTTTAAAGGTAAAAAGGGAATTATGGTATAGATATGAATACTTTGTTTTGGAATGGATTTTCATTTATTGATACAATTTAAGGTCAGAGTTGTGATATGTATATTTCACTTCTTGTTTATGTATTGTGTTTATATAGCTCATTTAAAAATGTAATGTATAATTTAGTACAGATTTTATATAGTTACCTATAATAGTAAAAACTTATAGCTAGGTGAGTTAGGTTTTCTAGATATGCAGAGATGTATTTGAGATAGATAGGAATTCTTCAAACCTTTCAAAGACCTACAGAATATGGCATTTAAAATGGTTTAGGGTTTTTCTTGACAATGAGACAAAATTGTTCCTGGCAACACCACCTGCGTCAGAAAGGAAGATGGACATTAAAGAAACTCATTATGGAGTTTGCTTCCAATATGGCAAGACTAGTCATTTGGACAAGATACTGCTCTTGTCTGGACTGTTTGACTTTATGCTGTATAAACTGGACATGCAGGACCCATAGAAAAGTGATGCTGATTCAAGATGGACATTGCTATAGAGTTCCTGCTTCATGGAAGAGTCTGCCAGACAGTCTGCAGGACACAGAGGAAAGTGACTGACAAACTGCCAATACAAGAAGACAGTTTAAAGTTTCCTGCTTTGCTGAAGAGTCTGCTAGACACACTATGGCCTATGGGCTGAAGATGGAAGATTACAAAAGAACTTCGGGTGACCAGGCAGTGAGTTGTCTCTGTCATTTCTAGAGTTTATATATTATCCTTCTGTGTGGTCTTTGAAGGAGTTGAAGAGAGATAGTTATGGTTATAGTTTTCCTTAGTTCAGCTTAAAGATAAGTTACATATAGGACTTTAGACTCACAAATATAGGATAGATAGATGATAGAATAGTTTCTTTTAATCTTGCTAATTTTAATGGATTAAATATTGTTAACTGTGATTCTTATTTGATAACTATTATGTGATATATTTTGCTATATTAAGATTAAAACCCTTCTTTTTATTTTAGACAGAAAAGAGGAGATGATGGGAGATGTCTGTATATGTTTCTCATATACAGAATAAAGCACTGTTGGCCAATAGGAAAGGAAGATAGGAGGGACTAGGAGACAAGGAGGAAATAGGAAGAAGGAAGGCGGAGCCAAGATGGAGAGTCGGGAGAAAGCAATATGCCGGCTGGCTCCCCGGTAAGAGAAATACATAGATCAGCAGAAATGGGTTAATAATTAAGACAGAGCTAGCCTGGCTTCCTATCTTCCCAGTAGCCAGAAGGTGTTTCTCTTGTGACTCACACTCTGCACCCTGTTTCTAGAGTTCTAGTCTAGTAGCCCTGCCTGTTCATTGGCTGAAACAGCTTTATTTATCAACCAATAAGAGAAATATACATTAACAGCATAAAGAACATTCGCCATCAATAGAACACACTAAAGGCAGTTCTAAGAACAAACATCACAGTACTAACTTCCAACATCTAAAAAATGGAGAGTTCATATTAATAAGTTAATCATGTACCTGCAAATATGACCTCTCAGCTACAATGGCAGCATGCATAAGACCTACACAACATACAAGTTTAAGCCAGACAAAATTCCAGCTTGGAAAAAATGAGATGAACATGATTATGCCTGCTCTAGTTGCAAAACTATTCACATTTTATTGCTACTGGGGAAGCCAGTTTTCTTCAGTTGTTTGATAACTGGTACATAGTCCACACTTCAGTGCAAGATTAACACCAAAGAATATTCAGCCAACACAAACAGACTTGATGGGTTGAGATAGAGTAGAACTCCCTTGAGCATGCTCCTGAAATTAAGGGGTGAGAGTGAAGGAGTATTTGGGGCAGGGGAATGAATATAATCACAAAACACTGCATGAAAATCTCAAAGAATAACAACATTTAACAAAAAGAAGGGAAGAGAATGGAGAAAAGGAAACTGAATCATTGAACTTTACAAAAGTCAATGATCATTTCTGGTCTTTCAATTATATTCACACAGCCTCCATGTCTATCATTACAATCATGCCAATTTGAGTATTCAGTTTTGTACTAACCTTTGAAGTCAGGAAATTTGATTCCTTCATGCTTATACTATTTGGACACTGTTTTAACTACTCTGGATATACTAAATTTCCATATTAACCTTAAGATCAGCATCTTAGTTTTACCTTTGTGTCATTTTGTTTTGGTGTACTTTGATGGTAGTTTGTGGTGGTGATAATAGTGTTGAGATGATACCTTGCTACAGATCACAGGATGGCCTTAAACTCAGAAGTCTCTTACCTTAGTGACTGAAAACTGTAACTATCAGCACAGATAAACATGCTGACATAGGTTTCTCATTTTCTCACAAAGAAAAAAAAAAAGCAACTGAGAAAAATTTTGACTGATACTGCCTTGAAAATATAAATAGTTTCTGGAAGAAATACCATCTTAACAATATTAATCCATTTTATTCATTTATTCTTTAATCACTCTCAATAATTTCTGTAGATTTTTCCAAGGTGATTATTTGAGATGATTCCTTATTATTTTGTAAATGAAATTATTTTATTACAATTCATTTGTGCATTTCCAAGATTTTAGGTTTTTCTAAATAGAAAATGCAAGTCTTCAACTAAAAGAGGTAATTTTACCTCTTTCTAGAATGGAAGCTTTCATTTACTTTTTCTACTTAAACATATTATCTCAGAACATCATTAATTAAGACACTGGCTATGATTTCTATAACAATGTCCTTAATGATGTTGAAGAAATATAATTTTATTTTTAAACTAATTGTTTGAAAACACTTTAAGCCCACAATTCACTATATAGCCCGGGTTGTCCTGCAACTTGTGGTATATACCAAGCTAGTCTCACTCACAGAGATTAATCTGCCTCTATCTCTTAAATGCTGGGATTTAAGGTATGCATCACCTCAACATACACAGCTCTAATCACTTTTTTAAAGTATCTTTTTCAGATATATTTTCCTGTACCTAATAATATGATCATGACATCAAATCTGCCATCATAAATATATATATACATATATATGCTTATAAACCATATTTCACATTTCCATAGCAAAATACCATACAATGAATAGCTGAAATAGAAGAAATTTATTTCTGACAATTCCAGATTAAAGGAATGACAATGGGAAACTCAACCAGGCAAGAACTCAAAATAGCCACATGATAACCATACTCAAAAGAAGAGACCTATAAATTAATGTATGCTGAACTCACTATCTCTACAGTCTAGGACCCAATCCAAGAGAATGATCCTAGGCTAGGTCTTAAGTTAAGACATTCCCACAGCAGTTCCACACTGAAACAGACTAAAACAGACAATTCTTCTTAAAATTCTCTTTCCAGGGATTTCTAGATTTTATCAAATATACAAAACTATCACAGAGACTATAAGAAGGTAAAATGAGATACCAAAGAAAGGGGGGAAAGAAAAAGAACACATAACATAAAGGCAAAAGGAGATGAGGGGGCATGAAAGAAGGACAGGCAGGGATAGGAAACATAAAGGAAGAAAAGAATCAACTCAAAAGATTTTACTTGAAAATGCCACCATAGTATCTAAAACTTTGTGTGCTGGTATTCAAAAAAATAAATAAATAAAAGTGAATAGAGATGGCTCAGAATTAAGAGTGCTTGCTGTCAGTGAAGAGAACGTAGGCATAAAGCTCCACCCCTAGACAAGAGGATATCTGTAACTGATAACTGTTGAGTGAGGAAAATCACTTTTCCAACAGAGTGACACTGGGTGTATCAAACATATTCAAGGGCAGGCCTCATACTCAGACTTAGTTAACAAACGCAAAACACACTTTATATTTTGATGGTCTTTTTGTTTGCTTTGGTTTGGTAGAGGTTTGGTCTCTTTGTGTGTGTGTTTTAAGAGAGAAAGAACATGAAGATGGAAGAAAGAACAGGAAGGAAGAGTATCTGGAAGGAGTTGGAGGAGGGGAACAACATGATAAAAATATATGGAAATTTTTTTAAATGAAAAAAAATTAAAGAAATGATTGTTAAGAACTCAAACTTTCACTATATGCAGATGATATGGTTTACATAAATGACCCAAAAATGACCCAGGGAACTCGTACAGCTGATAAACACCTTCAGTAAAGTCTCAGGATATAAGATTAACTCAAAAAAAAAAAAAAAAATCAGCAGCCCTCTTATATATAGACAATAAATAGGCTAAGAAAGGAATCAGAGAAACATCACCTTCACAATAGCCACAAACAACATAAAATATCTCTGGTGGGGGAAGAAGAAGAAGAAAGAAGGAGGAGGAGGAAGAAGGAGGAAGAAAAAGGAAGAAGAAAGGATGAGGAGGAAGAAAGAAGAAGGAGGAGAAAAAAGAAAGAAGGAGGAGGAGGAAGAAAAGAAGAAGAAAGAAAGACAAAAAAGGAAGAAGAAGGAAGAAGGAGGAAGAAAGAAGAAGGAAGAAGAGGAGGAGAAGGAGGAGTCTTTGAAGAAAGAAATAAGATAACAGAAAACAGAAAGATCTCCCATGATCTTGGACAGGTTGGATCAACATAGTAAAAACAGCAATCTTACAAAAAGCAATCTACAGAATCAATGTAATCCCCATCAAAATCCCAGCACAATTCTTCACAGACCTTAAAAGAACAATACTCAACTTTACATGGAAACAAAAAGCCCAGGATAGCCAAAACAACTCTGTACAATAAAGGAAATTCCGGAGGCATCACCATCCATGACTTCAAGCTCTACTACTATAATCCTGAAAACAGCGTGGTAGTGGCACAAAAAAAGACACAGGGACCAATGGAATTGAATTGAACTATGCAGGAAATTGAGTAGATCTGGAAAGTATATTAAGAGAGATCATCCCAACTCACTCAAATATAGCATTCTCATGTGAATCCTACTCTGTCACGCACATGTGGGCATACATGTGTGCGCGCACACACATACACACACGTGTAAATATGGGTATAGATTATGAAAACGGATAGAGCACAATGAGAAGGAAGAAGTATGGAGGAATGGAAGGCAAGGCAATACAACAAATGTAACATATAAGCAGGAATGAAATTACTAGAATAGAAATGCACAAAGGTAAGCAAGGGGGTGGGAGAGAAGGTCTAAATAGTAACAAATTTTGTTTGAAAAATGCCATAATAAAGCTAAATATTCTACATGCTAATTTATAAAATAAATAAATTTAACTTCAGAAAAAGGAAATATTCTATACTTGATAAATCAAGTAACAGTTACATGCTTTTATAAGCATATGTTTTTCAAAATTCATTGACCTATATACTTAAAGTAAGTGTATTCATTTTATGAATATTACCAATACATATTTAAAATATCAAAATCAATAACCATCAAACATTTGGAAAAGCAATTTTCCCAAAAATTTCCAATCAAAGATGAGGCTTTTCTACAGGTGTACCCCTTTAAAATTAATCTCCTATTGTCTTTTGTTTATTTACCCAATAAAGCACTAAATGTCTACAATGTAGAGAAAAAAAAATTTAAGTTCACTAGTACTATAGTAAAATAATAAAAGTTGCCTTCAAAGCTTTCTTTCTAACAGCAAATGACAAACTACAAAAATATAAATTAAAATATACTGTAAATTAATTTAGAAAAGTGCTAGTAAGAAAAATAAAGTGGCTGGAAAATGAGGTATATTTACCTAAGATGGCCAAAGAAGGTTCTAAGAGAGATTCAATCTATCAAGACCCAAGAAAGCCAAGCATATAGCCTATAATTCCAGCACTTAGATGGCAACAAGCTGGACTACACAATGAGACTATTGTCTTAAGGGAACAGGGAAAAATAAATGGAAATGGGGAAGAGAAGGAAAGAGAAAATGGGAGGAGAAAAGAAAAGAAATAAAGGAGGAAGAAAGAGAGAACATGCATGAAGTACAGCAAAATCAAGGTCCCTGAGAATAGTGGCTCAAAAAGTAATTAGTACTAAAAGTGGACGTAGAGTAGTAAAGACAGCAGCAAAATAAAAATAAGATTGCAATGGGGGAATACTATAGAGGAGGTTACAGAGTTCTATACTTAACTGGAGTTTAATGACAGGATTTTAATTCTATTTTAGCATAATTACACTGGCTACTACATAAAGAATAGACTGTTGTTATAAGGAGATTATAAGGAGAACCGAAGATCAATAGGCCAAATAGGAGATGATAATGGCTTGAACCAGGTTAGTATGAGGTGGTCAAAAGTGGTCTGATGCAATCTGAGCTACTAATAGATGAGCTGTAAATATGAAACAAAGAGAAGAATCCAAAATAATCACAAGGTTCTACTCTGATTAATAGGAATGACTTCTTACTAATTTAGTTAGATAAGGAACACACACAAAAATTTAACACCAATTACAAAAATAATCCAAATTAACAATTGTACAAATGAACTAAAAAGACACTTTTCAAATTAATATACTAACCAATAAATAAATGAAAAAAAGAAAGATTTAATGTCCACAGTCACCAGGGAAATCAAAATCAAAAGTACACTAAGATTCCATCTCATTCCAGTCAGAGTAACTATCATCAAAAAAAAAAAAAGGAACCTCTTTCACAACACAACAGCTAGAACATCCTCCTAGGTATTAGGCCTGTCCAGACCTCTTGTGAGGTCAAAATGCCAAAAAAGAGGACTAAGAAGCTCATCCTGCATAAGCCAGAAAGGCAAGTAAAAATTAGTTGTAACTCCCAAATAGAAGAGCTAACAGATTGTAGTAGCTGTTTTGCATGTCACTGCGACAATATACCTGACAAAAACAACTTATATATTCTGTCTCACAGTTCAAGGGCACAGTTCATCATGGAAGGGAGTAGGCACAGCAGGAATGTGAGGAAGCTCATTAAGTAGAGAGATGAACACTTCGTCCTTTTTATGTACTCTAAGACTCCATCCCATGGTCCCTCCTATATTTAGAGTGAATATTCCTATCTCAATCAACTGAATTAAAAATGCCTCTATAGAAACATGTTATAATAGTACAAGCCTTTAATGCCAGCACTCAGGAGGCAGAAGCAGATGGGTTCTATGAGTTCTTTGAGGCTATCCTGGTAGACATAGTGAATTCCAGGACAGCCAGAGTTTCATACTGAGATCCTGTCTAGAAAGTCCCCTACCTCCCAAGAGGCTTCATAGGCATTTCCAGAAGTTTGCTTACACAATTACCTAGATTGATAACATTAACAATCACATGTCTACCCCTGGTCAATTCAACACCATGCTTTTAAGCCGTATCTTCTACCCTTATCTCTATAAGCTCACGGATATCTCATAATGCAAAATACATTCTATCTAACTTCAAAAGTCTCCATAAATGTAAGTACAAAGTCTCTTAGGCTCAGACTGTGTGCCCCTTGTTTATTCAAACATAATTTACATAATCCAATAGGCAATAGCAAACATTCCCATCCCCAAGAAGAATGGGGCAAGGCATAGAAAGACCAGATTAAAGCCAGAACTGGAGATCACCATGTTATGAAAAATAAGCCAGGCTAAAAATTAGTGGTGATGCATGAAGTCACAGAGGTAATAAAAACTGATTTACTAAGGGGTGGAATGAAAAAAGGACAGACTCACAGACACAGAGTAAGGCTGAAGCCGCTGCTGATCTCACACCACAACACTTAGGTCTCCCACCACACCAAGCATGAGCCAGAGCAAGAGAACCCACTTTCTCCTCCACCACCCCACTCTGCTTTTTCAGTACTCATGTAGCACCCCAGGTCGTGTTCTAAGGCTGGTACCCCAATGCAATCATCAGAAAGAATTCCCACAATACTTTAGACTTTTTGTCTAAATAAGAAGCTTCTAAACCTAATATAAAACTATTTACAATAAGAACAAACAAAGATTGTCCAGGAGAAAACGGGATAATAACATGCACAAAAATAGAACTGCAACCAACAGGAACAACATCACAAAAGAAACACATAGTAAATGCCCAGACTATAGGTATTTGGAAATCAACAGAGATCATTAATATAATAGCTGTCCTATACTGAGGAGTCTAAATCTTGTCCTAAAATGTCTTAACTAAGATATGAGAGGACAGTAACTGTGATTATCTAGTCTTCAACGGCATCAAAGACCTGGGAGGAAAAATAATATTACCTGAGTAAGCAGGAAGTACAAACAAGCAACTTCCAAAAGGTGCAAGAAATGACAGAAACAGCTGAACAGTCACCTCAAGTTTCTCTGCAATGCTATGGAAATTAACTTTGGCTACAGGCCTAGAATATCTAACAGACCATTTTCAGAAGAAGGAAAATTCAGAAGACTGTCCTACTTTGTCCTGGCAAGGTTCAGCAGTCACTTTTCTTTGTAACTTGCTTGTCCAGTTTGGACAGCTTACTTGCTGTCAACAGTTGACACAAGGGACGTTCTTTGCCCAATAGGCCAGTTTTGACAAAAGGAGAATAAGCTCCATATGGAATGTCTTCAGTACCCAATATTCTCACAGAAATGGACTGGTGCTGCCAGGAGCACTCTTGTCTCAACATCAACATTATTCTAAATTACTAAAATATTTAAATGCAATATTCTATAGGTCTTTGATGTATATCTCAATACATCTAGAGAACCTAACTAACTTAAGTATTACAAACATGGATGACTAATAACCTCTAATTCTTAATAATCTATACAGCATAAAGACTAAAGTTTCACATAATAAAAATAATCTTTAAACTAATGCGCAGCATGAGAAAAATGAACACAAAAATGTAACAATAAATAAAAATATCTTGACCAGAGGTAGAAATGTATAGTGTAATATGACAAAAATCTTTAATTTGTATTAATATACAAACTATCTTAAGCAGAAATAGAAACATATACACAGTATGACAAAAATAATTTTACACTTGTGTACAAAAATATTATAAAGAGAAATAGGAACATAAACAGTATACCAAATACAATTTTAAATCTATATCAATATGCACATTATGTTAGACAGGAATACAAAGATAATTTTACATATGTATCAATATACAAGAATCTATAGTTGCTAAAATAGTTTACAAGTAGATATACTAATCTACCTTATTATTCTATCCTATCTCTTCCTCTATTTTTATAGCAAACAAGATTCCTGAGTCTAATTATTACTATTCTGTCCCCAACCTTAAATAACTTATAACAAACCCTGAGAATAAAACAAAAATCATCCATCTCAACTGTAGAGAGAGGAGGCATCATTTTCTCAGAATTACTTCCAGCTCTCTTGGGGGGCAACACTATCTCTATGGAATCCTGCCTTAAGAAATAAATAAATAAAATAATCATTAGGTCTCAAGAGGACTAGCTGTAACATTTGTAGGCAGTCTCTAAGTAGCAAGTAAGGCTAATTTGAAGTTCTTATTTGAAGTTCTGGCTAGAATGTTGTAAGAAGGTGAATCACCTCAGCTAGACAATAAGGAATTATCTTGAGCAGTTTTTAGTCCAAAGCCAATGCTTGAATGGTGTTTATCAGTATGAAGGTATCATTCATTATGAACCAGGTGGACTCATTTTTGTAGGTCCCCATCTTCTTTCTGGAGACTTCAGAGATTGCTGTTAGGAAAATTTATTAGTCACTGTGGAAAACTTAAACATTATTAATATAAAAACAGAAAGTTTAAAATTTTGATGGGCATATATTCAAAGAAAAGTATCAAAGGGATGTACAGGGGAAAGCATTTAGGAATAAGAAAAGGATCAAAGGGAGAACTAAGAATGGATAATGAAATGATAAATACAAATAAAGTACTTTACATACATGTATGAAAACACAATTAGCCAATTGGTGATGGCACATGCCTTTAAGCCCAACACTCGGGAGGCAGCCTGCTCTATAGAATAAGTTCCAGGACAGTCAGAGCTACACAGAGAAACCCTGTCTCAAAAAAAAAAAAAAAAAAAAAAAAAAAAGAAGAAGAAGAAGAAAAGAAAAGAAAAGAAAAGAAAAAAGAAGGAAGGAAAGAGGGAGGGAGAGAGTGGGAGGGAGGGAGGGAAGGAAGAATAATGAAATTCATTCCCCTTTTTTTAATATGTATGGGGTTTGCTCTCATGAATTTATGCATACCGTCTATGTGCAGGAGTCTGCAGAGTTAAGAAAAAAAGCATCAGATCCCCTGAACCTGGAGTTACAGATAGTTAGGGGCCACCAAATGGATGCTGGAACCAAATCCAGGTCCTCTGCAAGAGCAGTAAGCCACTTAAATACTAAACATCTCTCCAGCTCCTTCTGGAACTCATTCCTGTTTACAAATAACATGCACTAATAAAAGACTCATACTCTTATTTAAAAAAAAAAATCAGAGAATTACAGACACTGTTTTTTGTAAAACAAATCACTGAAAATCATGTGGTAAATGTGTATATGTACACTGTATGTATGTGTTTAACTTTCAGAAAGTATTTCATAATTGAGTTCAATGCATCAAGGACTCAGCACCAAAGCCAATGGATTGTGTGTATGATATACACAAATCTGCGAATCAGTTCACACCTTTATTTTTACTTTCACATATCAAGTAGAATAATATGGATTGCCAAAGTGTACATTTACTATACTAATGTGAAAAGACACATTCCTAAAATTATAGCTATTTAAAGATGGCATTAGCATCAAGATATTCATTCTTATTCTGGGAAGGCTTAAGCAAAAATAAATAAGTAAATAAATAAAAATCACTTGTTATTAAACTAATTGTACTGCCAAATGTTTCTTAGGATCATGTGTTAAAGCTGTCTTAAATTGGCTTCTCTATATTTTATTGTTTCAAGTCAAAGACAATTCCTAGGTTGGTTTCTGGTGTAATAAAACACTAACCAAAACCAAGTTGGGAAGAAAAAAATGTTTAACTTAACTTACAGTCTATCATCAAGGAAGCCATCCATAACAGAAACTCAAGCAGGAAACAGGAACTGTAGCAGAGACTACAGGAGAATGTGGTTTACTAGCTCATCTCCATGGCTTGCTTGCTCAGCTTGCTTTCTTATATAACCCACCACGATTTACACAGGGATGACATCAATCGTGGTAGGCTGGGCCCTCCCATATCAATCATTAATCAAGAAAATGCCTACAGACAGACAGACTTGCCCATAGGCCAATGGGACAGTGGCAATTCCTCAACTGAGGAAACCTTTCCCAGGTGACTCTACGTTTACTCAAGGAAGCAAAAATTAACCAGCAAAGAGAAGAATAGATACTGTAATAGACAGTGAATTTGGATTTTGATGCTTATAATATCCAGGTTTTTTAGTGAGTGGTATTTCCAACTGGATAATGTACAGTCTATCTCATTAAAATACGTTTAGATTAACAAAGAACACAAATGACATATAAAAATATCAAAACCACTACTGTAATTATAACATTGGTATACATACTTAACTAATGGTTGGAAGACTTTTCTAGCTAGTATCCATCCCATGTGAATCAGCATTACTTCTTCCCAGCTATCTATTCCTAATTTCATGCTATTGTTCATATCCCATGATAAAATAGTCCCCCACTTCATCCATCTTATACTTGGCCTCCACCATATGGTGTACTCTGAACCTAAATGACATACATCAGTCTGTCCCACTACAAAAGCACTGGCACATAAACATGTAGAGCACCTATGTCATTCTGCTACAGATGAACTGCAACTATTTATACTGAAACAGATGCTCCCTGAAGACAAAAATGTCACAGCCATCTTTGCCTGCCATGAAATGCCTAATGCAGTGTCTTATTTATTCTGTTCCAAATACTCACTGATGCTTTGCTTAACAAAACTAAAATCCTATTAAACCAAGAAATTAACTAACTGAACCAAATGGAGTATATGCTTTAATTTTCTTTTGTTGGTTCTTCGAACATAGTACTTCTTTCAAGTACATTTTCTACATGTTCTATTTGGAGTTCATCCAATTCAGCTTACAATATGTATCCATTTCTACTATGGTTCATTTTCACAGTCTTATATAAGCATTTCCTATCATGGAATGACCTACAAATATATCTAAACAATACTATACTAATACAAGAGACAATTCAGTGAATTGCTGAATTCTAAAGTTCAGGTATATTCTGTGGAACAATCTTCATACACTATAAATGTCTTAAGAGATGACTGGCCTATAGTGGTTCATGAAGAAATTGAGCAGTAGAGCCAAATTAGAACACTGAGAAGAAGGGAGAGTCTCAGGAGACACCATAAGACACAGAGAGAGCAGAATGGAAAGGACACACATGAGGTAAGTGAATCTCAGAACAACACATAGGAATGGCCTAATTTAAGTCAGAAGACCTAGCCAAAATCAAGCTTACGCTATCCGCTGCACATTTATAATTAATATTAAGTTTCTGTGTGGTTATTGAGGGAGTGGCTGATAGGACACAGAAGTCCATCAACAGATACACAAACTGCAAATGCATCATCACTGCTTCTCAAGGTGACTTGTCAGTCATGTTAAAAAGCTGTTAAATCTTAACATTTACCCAAAATGCAGGCTTGTTTTCTTTTATTTATTTATTTGTTCATCAATCACCATAACAAAAACTACCTTTGCACAAGATAAGCCATTATAGGTATAGAGTATTGGACGTTTTACTAGAATGTTAGACAGATGTATTGTTTGGTTTCTAGTATCTTCATCAAGAAATTGAAATACTACTGCTTTAAAGGATAGAGACTGACCTGACAGTGCCTTAATGTCCCGTTTAAAAGAAATTCAGCAAACACTTTACAAACATTAGTCAGGTGTTTTTCATGGTATTATTAAATACCTGATAGAAATTTAAACCAAAGATTTACTTTGCCTCATAGTTTCAGAGGTCTCAGGCCATACTCGGCCTATTGTTTCTGGGCTGTGGGGAGTGAGGAGTGAGTATGGGAAGCAGCCAGGAAACTGAGAAGTTCAGATTATCAACAGCCATGTAAAAAGCCAGATAGGGTAGTGGGCAGAACAATCCTATAATCCTATCACTGGGAGAAGACAGGAGGATTTGAGGAAATCACTGGTCAGTCAGGCTAGCAAATCAGTAAACATCAGATTCAATGAGGGACCTATCTCAAAAAACTGAGGCAAAGAGTGACAGAGGACAACATCCAACAAAACCTCTGACCTCCACACCTGCATACACAGACAAGCACGCCCACACACTTATACTTCCCCCCAACACACAGAAACTCAAAGAAACAAAGTGGATAGGATTGATGTTTCTCGACATCTTCCATATGTCAGTATGTTGTCTCCTCAGAAGGCACTCATGAGAAGTCAACACACAAAGAATATGGGAAAATAAGCTTTACTATTACTCTCACTGACAATACAAAATTAATTTGCTTTCTTCTAGTTTTTGACAAACCAAGGAATTAAATCCAGAGCCTCATAGATGCTAGAAAGCTCTACTTCTGAGCTACAGACCCAGCCAAAAACTAGTTTTGAACACTTGGAATTTCTTTTCTTGATTGTAATGAACAAATCAAATACATGAGAATCACCTCCAAGATTAATACAAATGACTTTTTACAACTACATTCTCCAGTAAACTGTTTTCTTCACTTTAATGATATGACTCCCAATTTCAATATGGATAAGTAAATTAAGAATAACTATAACCTAGCAAGCTCTATTTATGTATTATGTATTTTTTCTGAATTGTTAAATCTTGAAGAGTATTTACATTAAAAGAAAAAATTAGCATCTGGGTTCTACTGCGACTCAGGGTTTATGTATGGGTGTTGGCTCCTGTTTCCCACAGGCCTTAGTTGAGGGCTCCATGGATAAGTTAGTTGTTGATCTCACTATCTGGAAAGGGCATTTATGATAGCCTTTCCACAAAAGCTCAAATTGTTAGTTGGTGGCAGTCTTGTAGTTCTCTAGAACTATCTTTGTGTTCAATTTTATCTTCAAACCAAAATTGGCTACCTCTTTTATGTTCTCTCTCACTGTCTCCTGTCTATTTCTAACCGAGCTCAATCTTCCTGCTCAGATGTGTTTTCCTTTCCTCCCCCTCGTTTTCTCCTACTTCTCTCTCCATTCCCTGCCCCCCCCACTTCCCCTGTGCTCTGGGGTACTTGTCCCTTTGCGGTTCTGTGACAGACTTTATATGAATCTCTTAGAATACACCTTGTATCCTAGTTCCTCTGGTGGAACAAATTTCAAGATACCAGATGCAGATGAAGAGGACAAGACCAGGAGGCAGAAACACATACAGACAGCTTACCTGAACAATGAGGAGCTAACAAGCCACCAGACTGATAGCTGGGAAGCCAGCATGGGACTGACTCAGCCCCACTGAGTATGAGTCTCAGCCAGGACTGAGCAGTCTAAGGGACCTCACACAGTGGAGCCAGGATGTATCCCTGGTGCACAAAAGGACCTTGCCAACACATCCCCCATGGAGGGATAACTGCCTTAACCTACAGACAGGAGAGAAGCCCTAGTCCCTACTTCACATGACCTGTCAGATCTACATGACTCCAACTGGATGGCATTCCCCTACATATGGAATCGGGGTGGGGGGATGGGAGGTGCGGATGGTTAGAGTGCATGTGAGAGGGCAGAGAGAGTAAAAGGGAGGGAGGGAGGGAGGGAAGGAGGGAGGGAGGGAGGGGATGGAGGGAGGGACGGAGGGGGAACTGGGATCGACATGTAAAATAATGAATAAATTAAAAAATGCTTTGACTCCAAAATTTAAGTTCAAGGGCAAGTTACTGGGGAAAAGGATTTCTATTTTTGTTTCCACAGAAAATGAAAAGATGTGGATTCCTTCCAGACTAATGTGGTTTGATCAATCCACACTGCCTAAAACAGAGTAGTACCAAGTGATCCTACATTCAAAACAGGTGGAAAAAGCAGCCTTACATACTACAGCCAGGATTTCTGCATCTTCTTAGATTCCCCCATGACAGCGCCACTTACCAGCAGGAAGTAGTTTGGAAAGAACTACACCCAAATTCCCAAATATTGTGTATAAATGTTCATTTAAATGGACTTGGTTATATAAAATAATTAATTAAAATAATAAAAAAGAAAAAAGAAAAAATTAGCAATCATGACTTAACATGCTCAGTTTACTGTCCCTTTCCCCCTTGAATCAGGCTTCAAAAGACCACCACTGATTTCCTAACTTGAAATTTACATCTGTAAGATAATAAGATACTTGTTGCTTTAAAACCTGCAAAAGGGGACCCCCAAATCCGGGCCTCTGCTAAAGAAAGAGGCCTCAGCTGGAGAGTTCCAATTTCCAGTGAGCTCCAACTATCCTGCAAAACCTTCCCAAGTTCCAGCTCAGCCCTTGTCCTCTTCTGCCAGCTATTGGCCAGAGATGAGTCTGGGCCCAATCAGGGCTGCTTGTCCCCTACAACCTCTCCCCCCCTCCACCCTCTGCCTGAACTCCCTTAATTGGCCCTTGATCCTGCTGGTCCTGTCTCCTGTCCCCATGGAGAGCACCCTTGGAGCTCTGATACACCCCCACCCATCCCCACCGCGAGTCTACCCCCCCCCCACATCCTGTGCCCTACCCTACCCACAGTCCTGCTGCTCTGGATGAGCACTGGGACAGAGGGTGGAGCCAACAGTCCACCCTACTTCAGAGACTTCTCTGAGCAACTCTAAACAAAGGAGACCTGCCTATGCACACAGGACCACCCGTAATTTCCACCTGCTTGGTCTCTGACCCCACCTCCAGTCCTCTGCTGGAGTCCCGGGCCCCTCCCAGAGATCCGCCTATCTCTGCTGGACCACTGTGAGTACCTGCTGGCATCTTCTACTGGATCCTCATTCTTGACCACATCCCTGGGTGGTCAAGGGTCTGGGCAGAGAAACCTCCTAGAGAGCTTGGACTACACAGAACTACAGATATTGAATCTCAGACCCACAAAGGCCCACCAGGGAAGTACCATAGAGAGAGGGAGAGACCCCACCAACACTTACTGGAAGAAGCTATGGGAAGAAGGCAATACAAGAAAACACCTAACAACAGAAAGACAAGCATGACACCACCAGAATCTAGGGAATCTACACCAACTAGAATGGAACACAACAACAAAGCAGAGGAAGCAGAAGGGTACGACTTAAAAATTACCATCATAAAAATGATAGAGGCCCTCAAAGAAGATGTGAGAAAATCCACCATGACCAAGTAGGCTTCATCGCTGGAATGCAGGGATGGTTTAACATATGAAAATCTATCAACGTGATCCACCATATAAACAAACAGAAAAAGAAAAACCATATGATTATCTCCCTAGATGCGGAAAAAGCCTTCGACAAAATTCAACACCCTTTCATGATAAAGGTCTTGGAGAGGTCAGGGATAACAGGAACATACCTAAACATAATAAGAGCAATATACAGAAAACCAACTGCCAACATCAAACTGATTGGAGAGAAACTTAAGCCAATTCCTCTAAAATCAGGAACAAGACAAGGTTGTCCTCTCTCTCCATATCTCTTCAAGATCGTATTAGAAGTTCTAGCTAATGCTATAGGACAACAAAAGGAGATCAAGGGGATACAAAATGGAAAGGAAGAAGTCAAACTGTCTCTGTTTGCAGATGGTATGGATATTATAGTTTACATAAGCGACCCAATAAACTCTACCAGGGAACTCCTACAGCTGATAAACACCTTCAGCAAACTAGCAGGATACAAGACAAACTCAAAAAAAATCAGTAGCCCTACTTTTTTCAGACAACAAAGAGACAGAGAAAGAAATCAGAGAAACATCACCCTTTACAATAGCCACAAGCAACATAAAGTATCTTGGTGTAACGCTTACCAAACAAGTAAAAGACCTATATAATAAGAACTTTGTGGCTCTAAAGAAAGAAATTAAAGAAGATACCAGAAAATGGAAAGATCTCCCATGCTCTTGGACAGGTAGGATAAACATAGTGAAAACGGCAATCTTGCCAAAAGCAATCTACAAATTCAATGCAATCCCCATTAAAATCCCACCACAATTCTTCACCAACCTTGAAAGGGTAATAATCAACTTTATATGGAAAAACAAAACACCCAAGATAGCCAAAACAACCCCTATACAATATAAGAACTTCAGGAGGCATCACCATTCCTGACTTTAAGCTCTACTACAGAGCTATAGTTCTGAAAACGGCCTGGTATTAGCATGAAAATAGACAGGTAGACCAATGGAATGGAATTGAAAATCCTGATATTAACCCACACACCTATGAACACCTGATTTTCGACAAAACAGCTAAAATCATACAATGGGGCGAAGACAGCATCTTCAACAAATGATGCTGGCACAATTGGATGAGGGTGTGTAGAAGACTGCAGATAGACCCATGTCTGTCGCCACACACAAAACTCAAGTCCAAATGGATCAAAGACCTCAACATCAATCCAGCCACATTGAACCTCTCAGAAGAGAAAGTAGGAGGTACCCTTGAACAAATTGGTATAGGAGACTGCTTCCTGAACATAACTCCGGGGGCACAGACACAGAGAGCAACAATTAATAAATGGGACCTCTTCAAACTTAGAAGCTTCTGTAAGGCAAAGGACACAGTGGATAAGACCAAACGGCAGCCCACAGACTGGGAAAAGATTTTCACCAACCCTATATCCAACAAACAGCTGATCTCCAAAATATACAAAGAACTCAAGAAACTAGTCAACAAAACACCAAATAACCCTATTTAAAAATGGGGTACAGAACTGAAGAAAGAAGTCTTAATAGAGGAAATCAAAAAGGCTGAAAGACACTTAAGAAAATGCTCCACATCCTTAGCTATCAGGGAAATGCAAATCAAAACAACTTTGAGATACCATCTTACTCCTGCCAGAATGGCTAAAATTAGAAGCACCAATGTTGACTCATGTTGGAGAGGATGTGGAGAAAGGGGAACACTCCTCCACTGCTGGTGGGAGTGCAAACTCATACAGCCATTTTGGAGATCAGTATGGCCGTTCCTCAGGAAAATGGGAATTAGTTTACCACAGGACCTGGCAATCCCCCTCTTAGGCATATACCCAAAGTATTCACATCCATGCAACAAAGACATCTGTTCAACTATGTTCATAGCAGCACTATTTGTAATAGCAAGAACCTGGAAGCAACCTAGATGCCCCTCAATTGAAGAATGGTTAATGAAGATGTGTTACATCTACACAATGGAATACTACTCTGCAGAAAAAAATAATGGTATCTTGAAATTCGTAGGCAAGTGGATGGCACTTGAAGAAACCATCCTGAATGAGGTAACCCAGTCACAAAAAGAGGAACACAGTATGTACTCACTCATATATGGATTTTAGACCTAGATCAAAGGATCACCAGCCTATAATTCACACCACAAGAGGAACTAGGATACAAGGTGTATTCTAAAAGATTCATATGAAGTCACTCACAGAACTGGGAAGGGACAAGTCCCCCAGAGCTCAGGGGAAGTGGGGGGGGGGGGTAGCGAATGGAGAGAGAAGTAGGAGAGAGAGAAGGGGAGGAGAGGAAAGTACATGAAACTAGGAAGATTGAGTCAGGTTAGGAACAGAAGACAGAAGTAAGAGAGAGAGGAAAAAAAAAACAAACGAATATAAAAGAGGGAGCTATTATTGGTTTGAAGAGAAAACGAGGAGGAGGAAAGGAAAACATGTGCGACCAGGAAGATTGAGCCTGGTTAGGAATAGAAGACAGGAGAGAGAGAGAGAGAGAGAGAGAGAGAGAGAGAGAGAGAGAGAGAGAGAGAGAGCGCATAAAAGAGGGAGCCAATATTGGTTTGAAGATAAAATTGAACACAAAGAAAGATCTAGAGAACTACAAGACTGCTGCCAACAAACAATTTGAGCTTCCGTGGAAAGGCTACCATAAATGCCCTTCCTGGATAGTGAGATCAACAACTAACTTATCCATGGAGCCCTCATCTAATGTATGTTGGAAACAGGAGCAAACACCCATACATAAACACTGAGTCGAACTAGAACCCAGATGCAGATGGAAAGGACAAGACCAGGAGGCAGAAACACATACAGACAGCTTACCTGAACAAGGAGGAGCTAACAAGCCACCAGACTGATAGCTGGGAAGCCAGCATGGGACAGACTCAGGCCCCACTGAATATGGGTCTCAGCCAGAAGGACTGAGCAGTCTAAGGGACCTCACACAGTGGAGCCAGGATGTATCCCTGGTGCACAAAAGGACTTTGTGACCACATCTCCCATGGAGGGATAACTGCCTTATCCTAGAGACAGGAGAGAAGCCCTAGTCCCTACTTCACATGACCTGTCAGATCTACATGACCCCAACTGGATGGCATTCCCCTACATATGGAATTGGGGTGGGGGGGTGGGAGGGGAGGGTGGTTAGAGTGCATGTGAGAGGGCAGAGAGAGTAAAAGTGAGGGAAGAAGGGAGGGAAGGAGGGAGGGAAGGAGGGAGGGAGGGAACTGGATCGACATGTACAATAATAAATTAAATTAAAAAAAAATGCTTTGACTCCAAAATTTAAGTTCAAGGACAAGTTACTGGGGAAAAGGATTTCTATTTTTGTTTCCACAGAAAATGAAAAGATGTGGATTCCTTCCAGACATATGTGGTTTGATCAAGCCAGACCACCTGAAACAGAGTACCAGGTGATCCTACATTCAAAACAGCTGGACAAAGCAGCCTTACAGACTACAACCAGGATTTCTGAATCTTCTTCGAATCCCCCATGGCAGCGCCCCTTACCAGCAGGAAGTAATTTGGAAAGAACAATGCCCAAATTCCCAAATAGTGTCTATAAATGTTTGTTTTCATTTAAATGGACTTTGTTATATAAAATAAATTAAACTATATCCTGAAAAAAAAAAAAGGAAAAGGATTTGAAAATGGCAAAATTTTCAAAATGCAAATCACAAGAAACCAAAATGCAATCCAGTCAGTTCAATTATGTGCAATATATAGACGCAGCAAAGTATTTGGACTCAAAACCGTGAGTTACAAGATTGAAACACCTCTAAGAACATCCTCCTCCCAGACACAAAGGAGTTTAAAATATTCAAAATGATACAGTACACCTGGCTATAGCACTGCTTCACTGAAAGAGAAAAAAAAATGTATGAAATCAAAAATCAATTACATAAAGCTATTAAAGGATTGTGACTTATAATCAAATACGTAAATTAGGCGTGTGAGTGTGTGTGTGTGTGTGTGTGTGTGTGTGAGAGAGAGAGAGAGAGAGAGAGAGAGAGAGACTTATTCATACAAATCTTTTTCTTAGAAGGATAGACATGTTAATTTTTCCTCACTCTGGCCATGGCAGTGGCACACTGACAAATAGTATATGTTCTGAATACAGATTTCAACTTAAGTTATAAGCAGAATGCTTTGAGAGTGAGATGGAACATGTATGTTTTATAACTGAAGGTACAAGAGTTTTAGTTGAATGTTAAGGAAAAAATGATAATTCATTAAGGGGAACAATGAGTTTAACTTTTAGAGAACCCACAATTTCTGTTTCCTAGTACTAATTTCAAAGATTCAATTAATGATATAATGATGTACAACAAATGCAGGGATTCAGCTAAACTCTGATTTGTTTAAAAAGTAACAGTGACAGTCCAATTTTTTTACAATATATTACAATGCAACAGCTCTTTTTAAAAATACATATGCCTATTCCAACTCATATCTAATTGCTAAATTAATTCAAGTAAATTTAGTTAAGAATTTATGAATTCAACTACTCTAGGAACATTAATACAGTAAGATTTTCTACTTATTAGGTTTGAGTCTACTTGGACCTCTTTTTTATTTTTCTTTTATTGAAAATAGATATTTTTCCATACAAAACATTCTGATTAGTTTTCCCTCCCCCAACCACTCCCAGATCCATGTCTCTCCATAGGAAACAAACAGGCATCTAAAGAACACTAATAAAGTTTTATAAAAAGAAAAAATAAAAGATGAAACAAGCAAAAACAACAGCAAAAGAACCAAAAAAAGGTATAAACACACACACACACACAGACACAGAGACATGTTCACATACACAAGAATCCCATAAAAACAAAACCAGATGACATAAAAAAGAAAAAAAAAAAAGCCCTGCCAAAAGATTATGAAACAAAGAACCTCTAAGGATGCCATTAACATCTCTTTGTGTTGACTATCTACTTCTTGCATGAGGCCTGCCCTTAACAGTGGTATCCCCAATGAGGCTCTGTCAGAGAAAACTAATTTTTCATTTGCCAGTGGTTATCAACTGGAGATAGCTTCTGGGTTAGAGATGGGAGCATGTGTCCACTCCTCTCAGCACTGGGCCCCAATCTGGCCCAGCCCAATAAGGCACTGTGCATGCTGCCACAGTTCAAAGATAACTTCATAGAAAACTTCTGAGTAGCTTTTTGCAAATACAAATATACTTTAAATACATTACAAGACAACACACTCTCAAGAATCCCAAGTAAAACTTACATGAGAAAATTTTAATGCTTACTAGAGAACAACCAGCATCTTCAACAAATGGTACTAGCAAAATGATGTCCACATGCAGAAGAATGAAATTAGTTTCATATCTATCACCTGAATTAGAACCACTTCAATATGAAAACTCAAACAATAAAATTGCTAGGAAAAAAATGTGTAATGTCTTACAAGATTAATGTGTAGGACAGAACTTTCTGAATAGGACTTCATTTGTTCAGGAATTAAGGTCAACAATTGGCAAGTGGGACCTCATGATACTAAACACCTTCTATACAAATAAAGAAATCATCAACTAAGTAAAAAGGAAAGTCACAGAATAGGAGATAATTTGCTGGCTATGTATTTCACTGAGGATCCAGAATATATAAAGAACTCAAAAGCCAAAGAGTCAAGGAAACAAATGACCCAACAAAAAAAATGGTATCTAAACAGAGTTCCCAACAGGGAAAAAATAAAATCAAAGTACTAAGAAACACACCTCAAGAAGGGTTCACCATCCTTAGTATAGAGAATCCTCAAAAATTAAAAATAAATCCACCATATGACCCAGCTATACCTCTCTTTGGCATATACCACGGGATCTGACAACCATTCACTGACACTTTACTAGACTAGCTTAATTCTTTACCACATTCTAAATCTCTTCCCTATACCACAGACAAATGTAGCAACACTCCTCGTCAAAGAAGCCTGTCTTTAAAGTAAATGGAAAACCGCAATTGGACACAACACAGGGAGCCCAGACTTCACAACTACTGCAAAGGAGGGGTCAGAAAGATTATAAGAACCAAAATACTAGAAAGACTGCTGTGAAACAGTCTCTCCTAGAAATGGCTGCATAAACAAAATCCAAGTGATGACAATACCAATAAACAAGCTAACACAGAAGAGGGAAAATTTTAGTGGGTTGGCCCTACCCCTAGACAAAGAACTACAAGCCACAAATAACTGCTCAAAGAGGGAGAATCCTCTCCCAGCAATGAGACCAGTTGACTAGTCAATACAAAATGGTCACCCCTGAAACCAATACACAACAAAACAAACTCAGAAGGTTTTATTTATATATTTGGGCATGCGCACACACATGCATGTAACATAATAAAGAGAAAAAGGCTATCAATTTGAGAATGGGGAAAGCATATGAGAGATTAGAGGAAAGAGACTAAGAGGGTCTGGAAGGAGAATAGGGAAGGTAGAGTGATATAATTATATTTTGATTTAAAATGTATAAAAATAAAGAAAAACATTATAGTGCTTAAACTAACCTAGTCTAGTAAACAGCTGTCATTCTTTGTTGCATTCCCCTTTAAAATTCAACCCTAGAAGGTAATAACTTTGTAAGTTTCATGAATAAAAACAGGATCTTTAAAGTTAGATTACCAAGGCAATTACTACATATCATTATAGAATGGTAATGCAGTACACATTCTGCAAATAAAGATTAAATTTACTTCAACTACACTAACCATCACTAGCCTTTTTTTCATTTTCATTTTTATGTAGTCATAAAGTTTTCTGAATCATATGGCTTAATACCATACGTGTGCCACACTCAGTTAGTCATCCCAAGGATATGGCAAACTTGTCTCTTTCACCATCTTTATCTAACAGTGCATCACTGGCCCCAGCAGGCAGCTCACCCAGACAATTTCTGTAATATATTCTGGCTCTCTCTGCACAGTAGGTGACAATCCTTGTCAAGTTTCCAGTCTGTCTCATAACTGAATGATTAGAACCTGCTGCAGATGTCACATCTAAATACTTAAATGGATTTTTATCATCAGTGTCACCTAGAAGACAGTATCACTAACTGCAATGTCCTAGAGAACATCTATTTCAGTACTGCCAAGCTCTCTTCATAATAACTGATAAGAGACATTTCATTCCTAAAACAGAGGTCAGCAAAGTAGAACATGTAAGTGAACTCAACACTTCTGTCTGTTCTTTTAAATAATTGGGAAAAGGTTAACTTATATTCTGTGACATGTGAAAACAATATGGAATCAAATTTCAGTCTCAACAAATGCTTACTAAAAGACAGTCATGTTCCTTCACTACTTCTCTACAGCTGCTTTCTTACTGCAACAACACACCGGAGTATGAACAATGATTGCTACAGGAGCCCAAAATATTTACTATATGGGTCCTTTAAAGAGAAAAGTCTACCAACTCTTAGCCTAGAGAAGTTTTTGGTGTACACAATATACCACCATTGTGTTAAGAACCTCAGGTGAATTACAATAACTCATCAACTGTCTTACCTCGAAGCCACTTAATTAACAAGTATTCCACTCCAATGTAGACAGCTATACTCCCTTTGTTCATCCCTTTGGCTCAGCTTTGCATTAATCAAAGGATTTAACAATGACCTTGGACAGGAATGAAGAGCTCGACTTCAAGTTTCCAATTCTGGCCTCTTCCATGTCCCAAGCTCTGTTCTGGATTTCTAGTCTGTACAAACTGTAATGGAGATCTCTACATTTTCCACAGCTGAACAACATTTTTGTGATATTAGTGTGCATGCTGACCATTACTTCTTAGCCATGCTCTAACACCCACTCTGACATGTGGATTTCTTTAGGCACTTTACAACCTGAATATTTTAACTTCTCCTGATCTCAACAGCACCTCTTAATAAATTTTCTTTGAACCTTCAAACTTTTGACCTAGGAGTTCAACCTTCACAAATGGCCTGCACTTCTGTTACTTCAGCTCAGTTCAAACAAACTCCAAATATAAGAATATAACAAAATCAAAATCTATACATATAGATGTATTTCCCACCTAAAAATACTTACCTTGAAACATTGCTAAGCTGTTTTAGTGTCTGTCTCAAAAGGGTGCATATTATATTTCCTTTTATCTCTCCACTATTGCTAGTTGTCTGCTTCCTCCAAATGCTATCTTCACCCACTGAGGTGGCCCAGCTTATCTGCATCTCTTTGAGCATAAACTCGTGTCAAATCTTACAAACACAAACATGGTACTAGGAAGGAAGAGATTAATTGAAATTATTATCTCAACTCAGTAGTAATGGATAGCATCAATCTTAAAAATATAAATCTTTATAGACATGCAAGAACCTTGCCTATTTCAAAAGTGACACAAAAATCCAATAACTATAGAGCCTTACAATAGGGAAATAAATTAGAGACATGAAGTCCATATTCAAAGAAATACTAAATATACTAAATCTTTAAGACTCCACTAAATGAGCTCAATGAAGAAAAAAAAAAAGGAAAGTTCTAAAATCCCTTGGTCCCTTAGTATCTAAACTCCTTTTGGTTTTTTCTTTGTTTTGTTTTGTTTTGTTTTTTGTTTTTCAAGACACGGTTTCTCTGTGGTTTTGGAGCCTGTCCTGTAACTAGCTCTGTACCGGTTGGCCTCAAACTCACAGAGATCCTCCTGCCTCTGCCTCCGTAGTGCTGGGATTAAAAGCATGCACCACCACCAATGCCTGGCTCCTTTTCTATTCTTAAAAACTGTTGTATCATCCACACCACCAGAACAGCTAGGAAGCAAGGGCACTAAGAGAGACATACATGGTCCCCTGGAGAAGGGGAAAGGGACAAGATCTTCCAAGCAAATTGGGAGCATGGGGGGAGGGGAGAGAGGATTGGGAGGAAGAGGAGGGGAGAGGTGGGCATGACAGAGCAGGAAGATTAGTCACGGAAAGAATAGAGGAAAGGAAGAAATAAGATACCATAATACAGGGAGCCATTATAGGTTTTAAGAGAAATCTGGCACTAGGGAAATGTCCAGAGATCTACAAGGATGACCCCTAAGCAATAGTGGAGAGGCTACCTTAAGTGCCCTTCCCCATAATGAAATTGATGACTACCTTATATGCCATCCTAGAGCCTTCACCTAATAGCTGATGAAAGCAGAAGCAGACACCCATAGCTAAACATTGAACCAAACTCCTGGAATCCAGTTGCAGACAGGGAGGAGTGATGAGCAAAGGGGTTAAGAACAGGCTTGAGAAACCCATAGAAACTGCTGACCTGAACAAGGGGAGGTCATGGACTCCAGTGTGATAGCTGGGAAACCAGCTTGGACTGACCCAGACTCCTGAACATGTGGGTGTCAGTTAGGAGAACTGGGTACTCTATGGGGCCTCTAGTAATGGATCAGTATCTATCCCTAGTATACAAATGGACTTTGGGAGCCCATCCCATGTGGAGGGATACTTTCTCAGCCTAGGCCCTGCCCCTTATGATATGGCAGACTTTGAAGATTCCCCATGGAAGGCCTCACCCTCCCTGGGGAGCAGAAAGAGGAGGGACTAGGGCTTAGTGGAGGTGATAGGGGAGAATGCCAGAGTGAGGGAACTGGGATTGACATGTAAAACACCCCTGTTTCAAATTTGAATAAAAAAAAAAGGAAAAACAATAAAAATTTAAAAAAAAATTGGTTTAAGGAACACAAGTCATATCATAATTCATTATACAACAGTAAACATTCACTAGTATCACTGTGCAATAGAAGAATTTCTTAGACATTGAAAAGTAGAAAAGAGCATAGCAAATAGCATAGGTTTTCTAAAATTTTAATTTTCAAAACTATTTGAATTTTTAATTTGGCAACAAACATTAACAACTGCTTTCCTTAAAATGACAGGCTCTCTTCTGCAAAAGATACCTGCTAACAAGCAGATACATAACATTCTGAGAACTACTATCTTTTTTTTTTGTTTACCAAGCTACAGTTTCTCTATGTAGTCCTGGATGTCCTAGAATTCACTCCATAAACCAGGCTGCCCTTAATTCAGAGATCCACTTGCCTCTGTCTCAGTGCTGGGCTTAAAGGCATACATACAATACATACATACATACATACATACATACATACATACATACATACATACATACACTGTTAGTATTTAGATATCTGTACTGGTTTGTCTTTGGGGTTCTGACCAGATATGACTTCAGCTGCAGCCACTAAAAGCACCACCTGTGAACACTCACTATGTTCCCTTTTAAAAGGGCCCTGACTACTCCCCATCCTTCTCTCTCTCTTTCTCTCCCTCTCTCTGTCTTACCCTCTCTCTCCAGCCTCCCTTTTCTTCTCTCCTACTGCTCATGCCTCAGGAGGTTGGTCTCCCTGCTTCCCTTTCCCCTTTTAATGATCCCTTTCCCATATATCTTTGCTTGATTCCTGTGTCATGGTGTCTTTCTCTCAAACATTGCATACAACATACACCACTACTACCCAGCATGAGAACTACTATCTTAAGCAAAAACAGAAAGCAATAAATGATAAGGCAATGTCCTCAAATCCATAGTAAATATCCCCATACAAGTAGTATATCAGGTGTCTGCACTGACGTTTTGATTTTAACTCAATATGCTCTCATTTGTTCTGAAACTTCATAGTAATGCAATTGACAGCAAGCAGCACTGAGTCTACATATACAAACATTACCTTATTTAATGCTCATATCTCTATTCATTAGCTGTTATACTATAGATGAAGAAATCTAGATTAGAGACACAGAAAGTTTTTTTCTTCAAGGTCACAATAACAGCTGCTGGTATATCTTAGATTCAGACATAAACAAGTACTATGCATATCTAATATTAAATCTTGATAATTTATCTCCACTATAGGTAAAAACTTCTAACTAGGGAAGGATATCATAGTAAAAGAGCAAATTGGAGGTAATATATCTCAAGCCAGGAAACAGAAATTATGAGACCAGGTTCTCATGATTCTTGTAACCTTTAATACCTTGTAACATTAGGCCCTACCTCTTAAAGGTCCACAATCCCTGCTAATAGCAACACTTTAAAAACCAAGCACTTTGGGAGACATCTGAACTGTAAAAACAGTATATTCTGCCATCTTACACCACATAGTACTTACATTATGTGTATATAAATAGACTGATAATTTATGCCTTTTATAATTTTATATTTTGGGTTATGAGCCTAGCCTTTAATGGTTTATCCATCACTCCTGCCCTTAAGCAAGCCTTTTCTAATTTTAAAGTCATCTGAACAAGATCTCTATTTAGAAAGGTTTTGAATTACCTGATTACCTCTACCTCTATGAGAGACAATTTCCATTTACAGTAGTGTTTAAACTAGATAGTGTATTAATTCATATTGTTAAAATGTGATCATGAATCAATGCATCAAATATTATTATTAATTTTTAACTGCCACATGATATTATGCCCATTTTAACATGAGGAAACCAAAATTCAAACATGTTAAATACCTACCTTCCTCCCAAGGCCTACTGCTTATATTGTACAAAAAGATCAAATTCAGTCTCCATTGACTCTTGAGCCCAAATTCTTTGGTCACACATCCAGATCCATTAGAGAAACTCTCAGCCAGTGGTGGTGACCTACACCTTTAATCCCAGCACTTGGAAGGCAAAGGCAGCCTGGTCTAGGAGTGAGTTCCAGGACAGCCAAGGCTACACAGAGAAACTCTGTCTCAAAAGATAGAGTCTTTTTGGTCAAAAGACCAAAAGAATAAAAAATAAATAAATGAAAGAAAGTCTCAATGACTCACCAATTGCTCACAAAGTTGATACTGCTCTTGCTGATACCACACTACCCAAATCAATCAAGATATGACTCATCTTGCATCTTAAAAACCAACAAATAAAAAAGTACATGTTGAAAATAAGCATGATCTCAGGTGCTTCAAATAAAGGACCTATAGGTAATATTAAAGACTGAAGTAAATTGGTTTATACAAAGTCAGCACACATTTATGTGAGTTGTTTAAAAAAAAAAAAAAAAAAAACTTTGGAAGGAAGATAAAGTCATCACAGCTAAAGGGGCCATCTAGAAATTACACAACAGCTTTCAAAATCAAGAGTACTCAAACCTCAGTCAAGTGCAATAGAGAACATTTTCCTAAACCCCAATCAATCAGTAAAATTTCCATTTCAAGTTAGAATCTCCAAAGGTCAGGAGTCACGCCCTGAGGTTTGTTTCTATTCTAAGAGTTTACCCTACAAAACAGTTGTTAAAGAGAGAGTTATCCAGTTCAATATACTTGCCAAAACTCAACTTTTAAGAAGCATAAGCATCTGTGGATAGGAGAAGAATGTTTAATTTCAAACAGATCACATTCTCAGAGACCACAAATGTTGGTGAGGAAGATGATGAAAGGCTCTGGAATATCACTAAAACAGAAGGCAGTACAGAACAGAGATAGACAATTACTCATGTCACAGAACACCATTCCAGATCTTGGGAAAGAGAAACTTAAGAAAACTATAGATCAACATTACTTCCTCCCATCCATGTCTCTTAGTGTGACCAAGAAGAATCACAACTCTGTAATATAAAAGCAAATGACAAACATAAAGGAGGGGAAGGGGGATGAAGATTGAGGTCATATCTCTTAACATGCATCATTTACAGTAAGAGTTCCCCCATTTATTTGAATTAATTTTACATACTTCATTTCTTTCAGATAATTGAAGTTTTCCTTTAGAGTTGTAAAATGTTTACCTCAACATAATCAGTAAATTGTCCACTTAAAGATACCACTACAAAAATTACCATCTTTCCCTTTAACACATACATGTACTCCACTATCATTAAATGTAGGAGATTTGGGCTTTTGTGGAAAATTTAGTTCACCTCTTTAAAAAATTAGTACAAAAAACCCTCCAAGAAAAGTTATGGTCATTACCTTTTTAATACAGAGTGTTTGCACTGCTTGTTAAATACATGGCAATTTGGAAGTTCAATATATGACTGCTGTTCTAAAACCAAATTAAAGGTTTAGACTACTAAAGAGTTTGATGACTTCCCTCAATACAATAACTACAACTGTATGGAGAACAAAATCAAAGAGGTCTCTCCTTTTATAGGCAGTAATTTAAGGGCCTTGTAATGAGAATTTACTCTTTAGTATATAATTACTAATGAACAAAAATGGGGTCATTAAGCTCACTTATTTATAGTGCCATAAAATTCCTATGTATAAGAAATATAAAATAATATACAATAGTCATCAAACTCAAAACACATTGAAATGTACAGTGCCTTACAATTCAACATAGTGAAATTTTTGTGACTTAAATAAATGTCTATAAGAAGACTGAAGTCATTTCTCATATGGATGTTTGTAATTTAAAATGTGAAATTTCCCAAGTACTAATGTTGGGAATACAAGGTCTAAAGTTCTTAAATGAATTCTGAATTTTCTATGGACACTATTCCTCCCTCAATACTAATACAGAACTTACTATTAAAATAGATGTGTATTTAACCAATATTAACTCGCTATGAGATCCAGTCTCACTCTTAAAGTATACAGTCTGAAAGACAGGAAATAACCATACCACAGAAATGTATAATGAATACCTTATCAAAAGAAAGCTCAATATGGAGAGATCAGAAAGGCAGAAAGTCAAACACTTGAAGATAGTCACCATTCAAAATGAACAAAAATAATTAATTACTCCACTAACACAGTAGAAGAGAAACTAACTAAAGGCTATCCAGGAATGGGTTCTGAGTCATGACTGGATAAATACTGAATGTCCTAGAGTTTCTGATGCATATGAAAAGCTGAACCTCAAAAATGTTTCAAATGGTAACGGTGAAAGAATCCACATTTCAGTATCTAAAGGGCAGTACAGTGAGTATGAATCTAGAAGATGGCATCACACACACAGTACCCTGGTTCTGCCAAGACCTTTACTATCTATGGATGAAAATAGGCCTCAGTTGCCTATGTAGAGAAGGACACAGAGAAGGAAGGAAACAGGCCTCAGTTTCCTAGGTTGAGGAGGACATAGAGAAGGAAGAAAACAGGCCTTGTTGCCTGCGTTAAGGAAGAAAAGAAGTATTTAGAGAGTATCCTCTCTACTTGACACAAGCCATATATATAAAAACCACCTGGCCATCATTCAAAAAGCACCTACCAAGACAAGACACATAAGCAACAAATATTTACTAAGTCTACACCAAATACTGTGCTGTAAGAAATGCAAAAATCCCACCCCACCCCAACAAGGCCCTAGGGTTCCTGAATTCAAGGCTCACTTATTTGTTTGTTTGTTTTATGTAATACTGGTGACAGTGATATAGATTACTATTTATGCACTGGATCTCTCTTTCCACTGAGTATCAAAGTCACAAATACCATAACCCTAAAACTCTTGATAACCTTCTGGGAGACAGAGTCCTTGATTCAAGAATATGAATACAGAGACAGGAGAGCTGGCTCATGGGTTAAGAATGCATAATGCTCTTACAGATTACCCAAGTCAGCTCCCAGCATCTACACAACTCCAGCTCCAGAAGATCTAATTCCCCTGGCTTCTATAGACACCTGCACTCACATTCACAAGCACACACATAATTTTTAAAAATTAAGATAAAAAAATCATTTTTAAAGAATTTGACTAATAGAATCTTGGCAAGGATAATGAGTTAAAGGTCAGTCTCAGATACACAGTAAATTCCCGACCCTAGGCTATATGAGACCTGGTCTCAAAAAAAAAAAAAAAAAAAGCATCTGGAAAAAAAATGTTAAATTCAAAGTTTTAAACTAAAGTGGAAAAATGCTTCAACTAACATGTAAATATAGTTTGCTAACTACAAGTAATTTTCATCATTTGTAGTTAATGTATCAAAATCAGAAATCATTCATTCTCACATGAGCAAAAAGGGCATTTTAAAAATTTTCATAGTGATTACTTGGCAATTCTAAGGGTAACAAAATCAAAAAGGAAGGGACCAGAGATCAGGAGAGCACTTTACTTAGCTCAACAAGCTGGGAGTGTGGGGGAACGCAGTTTGGCCAAAACTAAATCAAGTTTGGCACATAGAAGGGTTCATCTAGTTAAATGCTTAATAAAGGCAAGTAGTTCTATTCTTCTAAATCTCATGAAAACGTGTAATAGTGAAGCTGGATTACACTGTCACAAATGGAAAATCCTGTTATTCTGTAACTTACAAGGTAAAAATGTCAACACGATTTCAGAACAAGAGTGAAGAAGGCATGGTACTATTATTATTAGTGTATTATTATTAGCTTCGGGTATGACCTACTAATGGCTTTCAAGTTTGTTGAAGTATCCTGATTCAAAATGTGTTTCTCCAACCCTAATATTAAACTGTTTCATTAAACACAAAACAAGGCCCCAAGGACTTCAATTCTCAATTGAAGCTCCAAAGACTCTATTCCACATCAAGATCTGGAATGCACTATTAAAATTCAATGTCGCACTTGGTATGTGGATTCCAAAATGAAACTCCTGTCATGGCTAAAGCTTAAGGTTAAACAGGTTAATAGAACCCAATAAAATGGTTCTACTTGAGTTATACTGCCCTTCCCCCTCTACCCCCCCCCCCAGCAGCTCCTTTAGCTGACCATTACAGAAAGCTTCAAAATCAAAGTTAAGGGGTATCACTGACTATGTCAGGGGAGCTGGGGCACTTGGAGAGCTGAGGGCAGCAAGCCACCGCGTGTGGAAAGATCACCTTCAACTCACCTTTTCCATTTTCAAACTGTGATAACAGGTGGAAAAAAAAAAGCCATAAACCCTTCTCTTTGAGCTTTCCATCACCGGGCCTTATCCCAAAGCTCATCTAACTCTGCATAGTTGTGAGAAGACTATAAAAGTTGCACTTGCCCTGCGGAGTGGGAGTGGGGATGCGGGCTCTGCCTACCGAGAGATCAAGGGTTAAATTAATGTATCATTGCAACTTTGCTGTTGTTCAGTGAGTTGTGAAGACTTATTCACTCCAAGAACCCTTCCTCGATAAAGAACGCTGGGGCTGGCGGGACGTGACGGAAACGTTAAGCCTATCGCTCCAGTTGGGGGGACGCGAGCTGTGGGATCCCCGAGGCCCGAGGTAAAGAGACCCCAGGATCCCGACCAGGGAAGCGCAGGCCAGGGCCCAGCCGTACGAGAGTCCGGACTGGAGTCGGCCGGGCCTGTGCCCGCCCCAGCCTCCGCGCTCCGGGAAGTGTCGCTTTGGGCCACCACGCGTCCCCGCAGTGCAGGAAGGCGCGCGTGCGCCCGGGAAGCGCGGCCCCGGCTCCGCCCTCCTCACCCCCGCTCCTCGCGGCCGCCGCCCCACTGGGAGCTCGGAGCCGCGCGGCCCCGCGAGGCGGGCGCCGGAGGGAGGGGCCGCGCTCCCCGCCTCCCGCGGCCAGCGCAGCTCCCAGCCAAGGCGACTCACCTCCTCCTCCTCCTCCACGGCTCCCTCCAGGCCACCGGCAGCCCAGCTGGCGACGCGCTGACGCCGAGCCCCTCCCCCGCGGCCGCCACCGAGGCCGCCCGCCCCTCCCCGCTGCGGCCGCAGCGGCCTTGGGGCGCGTCAGGCGCTCGCCCCGCCCTCTCCCCGCCCACATGCCTGAGGCTCCGCCCCCGGACTGCTGACTCCACGCGGAGTCCCTGACTCAGAGGCCGCCCGGCGCGAGCCAACTCTACACCGCGACTTCACCGCGTCGCGGCTGCTCACACCTGCTCTCCCTCCGCCGCCCCTTCGCACGCTTTCCAGTCACGCCAGCGCCCCCGCCGCCCGTTCAGGTTTTCCATAGTCTCTCACACCTCTTGTCACCGCCTCTGCTCACGCTGCGACCTTTTCCTATCGAGAGGTCTGTGGGCTCACCCGGCCGCCTCCCCAGACAGGTTTCTAGCCCTCACCTGTGATCCTCTTAACCATCTCCTTCCGGGTGGGCCGGAGCCTCAAGGACCCGGCATGGCCTGTGCACACCCTCTTGCTTGTATTGGTCAGCGAGCCCTGCTTTCCCTCCCTCGGGACTCCTGGAACCAATGCTGGCTGGTTTTTCCTCTACTTAAGTTTTATGTAGTTCTTTGGTTGTAGATAGGACACATACTTCAGGTGCAGTTTGATTATGGCCTCACTGAAAGTCAGAAAGAACACAAGAAACTCTTGAGGGTCTCTATAAAATGAGGAGTGTGTCTCCTTTACATTTCTGTGATTAACGATTTCGCATTTGGTATCATGCTGTGGATTCAATAATCCAAGCAAAGACAAAACATGAAATGGTAGGTGTATGCTTTTATCTGGTAACGTCATTTTCAAATTAAACTTGGAACAGACTGCAGTGGCATTAAGCATACCTAAATAAAATAACAGAAACTGATTAGGCCTTTGGAGTTACATCCAAGGGTTGCTTTAAGTTATGTGAGTAAACATTATTATTCTTAAATTGAATAGTGAAAAAAATCTTCTTCTCTAAACAAAGCCCACACTCTATGTGGACCTCCAAAGCTTAAAACCATTGTTGACTTGAACAACAGTATCACAAGCATTTAAAAAGCCTAATAAACCATCTGTCCATCTACTTTTACACAAATTGGAAAACAGAAAACAGTAAATGCTGAAAGCTGAAAATGAGAATTCCTAACTGCAAATGAATCTTGTAAATCCTATTCCACAGAATAAAATATTGAGAAATCCCCCAAGGCCTAGGGGCTACGACTTCATCAATCTGGAAGAAGAATCATATAATTTTACAAATGAATCATCTAGTCCTTAAGATCACCTGGAGTCTCGTTTTTTTCATTTTGCTGATTAAGACCTGAAGTCGGGAGAAAGTAAGTTCCCTAACCAATATAACCAGCTTAATTGGATTTAGAACTACAAATATAAAGCTCCTCAACATCAGAATTCCTTGACATCTAAGCTCTGCCTCAGTATACATGATCTGTGGGTTTGAGCTTGGGTATTGATGTCAGAGGCCATTTTACCCTAATATGTTCAGTGATTTCTGTTGTGTAACCTGCATCTCTCGGTCGGGGATCATCTGCATGATCTCAGTCACTTCTGGCCCTGGCTCTGGAACTCTGATCCAACCGAGCACATTCATTCTCAGAGGTGCCAAAGGCTGTGCCTGATTAAAAGAGTTATGAAATCTCTATTGTCAAGAAAATTACAACATTATTGGTGAGGTAAAATATGAGGCATGAAATGATAATTCAACACTAATAATCAAGGACTCAACAGTAATTTCCAAATGTTAAGTGGGAAAATGGTGCACATAAATTAAGAAAAGACTTCTTAAAGGCCACAACAACAAAAAGGAGATCTATCATTTAGAGCTTTTTGTATAAGAGAGAAGTAAAACATGTTTGACAAAAGCTATAAGAAGAAAACAGGCATGCCAAGAATAAGGAAAAGTTCCATCAGGGAAATCTGAGAATTAAGAGCTAGCCAGGCCCAAATGCAGGATAGAATCGTTGGCAGAGGACCTAGACTTCAACATGAAAGAGTTTAGGAGGAAATTATTGTGGATGAACTGGGGAAGGAAGAAAGGAGGGTGGGGAAAGAGGTGAAAAAAATCAGAAGTTCATAACCTTGTTAGGTATATTGGACATCAATGCCACTTAGAAAAGACTTGGGTTTGGTGACTATACATAGGAAACAATGAAAAGTAAGGAAGTCCGAGGTGATTTTATGATTGTGGCAAGAGTCAGTGAAAGTCACACATGCCCCAGATCCTTAATGCTCATAGGAACAGCCAGCAAACTGCTGGAAGCAAGTATCTTGCCAAGGGAGATCCTCCACATCATATTCTCATTCCACAAAACTGTAGTTTGATACTCAAATAGAATTAGAAGATAAAGAGCCCTTAGCCAAGGTCCTGACCATGGCCCTATCATGATATTTTTATGATCAACTTTTTTAAATTTCTATTTCAGCCATGTTGTCATAAATGTTCTTTATAGTAAAGTATTTAGTAAGTGGTTATTAAATATACACAAAATGTTGCTAGACAAGAAGAATATAGAAATGCCTCTACCTTTCAGTAGCTTATAATCTAGGTGGAGAAAAAGAGGTCAATACTCCTAACATAGGAAATATAATTCCATGGACAGGAAGAACAACATTGTGCACAGCAAAATGAAGTAATATAGAAAATTTTCAGGATAGAGCCAAATAGACTGGGAATGGCATAAATATGACCTTTAGAGTCACCATTCAACAAATTTTTGGTGAACTTTGTACAGTGTTTTAGATAACAAAGACAAAGCAATAAAACAAACAGTCCCTGCTCTCACCGAGACCCAAAAGGAGTCATATGTTGAAGACTATATGAAAAGGCAAGGACATCTAGAATGTAAGAAACTGGGGAAAGAGTGAAGGATTGAAGCAAGAGAGATAATAAAGCCTTATGAATAGAAGCGATTTTGAGGTCAAGTTAAAGTAAGGACACTGGGAGATTAGTCCCTCTGGTATTCTGAATTTGAAGGAGAGATGGGAACCTGAAAAAGCAGATGCAAGCCTGCATGATAATACAGGCAGAAGATAAGTAGATGAGGTTGCTGGCAAGGTTAGCAATGAACATGGAAATGCCAAGACTAAATAGTGGATAGGTGGTGTTAGTCAGAGAAAATCTATAGCATCACATGCAGCAGAAAGGTCAAAGAGATAAGCATTAAGAAAGGCCAATCTGGTTAACAACAAAGATGTCATGTGTGACATCAAAGAGCAATGTCTCTGAAGAGTCAGAAGTGAAATGGAGGCAATGAATGCTACCTGAAATAACCATTAGGACTCAAAATGTACAAAGCATACATGTAGTTTACTTACCTTTAAAGCTATTATATTTATGGACACTGTTGAATTTTTAGATCTATTTAAGTTTTCCTATCTGTGTCTAGTTTTTGTCTCCATATTAAATGAAGAATAAACATCTTCAAATTTTATCTGACTTACTTTTATGGACCAAAACTCAGTCACATAAATGACTCCCAGAAAGTTCACTCTTCTCTTGGAATATGACAATAACCGAGCAGCTTCATTACCTGTTATGCCTCAACAAGGTAGCCAGTAAGTATGATGGACTTGGACATATCATACATTCTCACTGAACTCCAGGTATTCACTAGTGAAAAACAGAAATCTCAGATCTGAGGTGCAGAGGCTAAAGGCAAGCCTTTCTACAAAGGAGAAAGAAAAGTGTCCTATGAAGTATGCAGGAACAGCTACCATGACCCCTGAAGTGGTATTTTTGCCATCTGGAAGAAGATAGCTCAGTCAAACCAGATGCTCTTTTGTTTATCAAACTGCAAAACAAGGAGTATTTTTTTCTTCCCTGGAAATAGATTAGAAAAATTGGCAGACAAAGTAGAGGGAGAAACCTGAAGCCATTTGAAGTGATGTATCCTTGAGCTTCCAAGGGTAAGCAAACCAGACTTTGGCCAAATTTGTGTCTATGCATGTATGTGCATGCCTTCTCCTGATTGTGTTATGCTGGTGAGTAGAGAATGTTAATTTGTTAGGTGTTATTGAAAGATGGCATGCTATTATCACTCTCTCTTAGTTGGAATATACTTCATATGGGGGTCTGCTGGGAGCACCTAATCTCTTGTGGTGATTTGGAAAGCTGCATTAAACTCATTGAAGGGAAAACATGTGAAAATTATTCTAAAAATAATCGTAAAATTTTCTGTGTTTAATTTGCTGGCCTAAAAGCTCCTCAAGTCAGTAGTGACCACACATTCCTAGCATTAATGAACAATTACCATATTGCTGAAATTAACACCATATTTAGCCTTAGAAGTCTTCTTGTTATTGGTGCTGAGAGAGGCCAAAAATACCAGTAGCCTGAAAAGCATAAAATATATTCTTTGTTGATGAAACATCTTTAGTTGGGATTGAGCTTTTCCATATTATAATGCAAGGGAATGGGTTTATCATTGTTAACCTTCTGGCCTAAAGTTAAAAGCATTGCATACTATGTTTCATCCTGTACCCTTTATCAAGGATCAATTTCATGTTTTTCCTTAAAAAATAAAGAAGGCTTACATAGTCTCACCTCATGCCTAACCTTTCCAGTAATTAACTGTTGCTTGGAATCAGTGTCAGCCAACTAAGTTCAGATGGGGGAAAATGTTTGATCTTCAGTGGTATGATTTAGAAGACTGTGTACATCGAAGGTACAGCTATGCATATACAGAGAACATATTGATCTAATTTGACTGCCAGTGATTTAATTAATATTTTTCAAGTACTTTGAACATGAAAAGCACTATCTGAAAGCTAAGAGCTATTATTCATAATAATCTTTCCTAGAATTAATGTACAAATGTGATACTCTTATGATATCTTTGAGACAGGCTCTATTTTAATAAATTCTTTGGACTATGCTTTAAGAAACTCTCATTAAAACTTCAAGAGTCTAGTTTCTGAAAGTCAAAGCTTCAAGCTGGTTGGGTATCATCCATTAGTAGATTCTGAAGCAAACATGCTAAATAAACAACAGTGACAGCTTGGAGAAGTATACACACCTGTTTATTCAGAAGATGCTAACAAGGGCAAGCTTAAAATAAGAACATACACCACAACCTGATTTTCAAGTTTTTTGTGCATGTATGCAACCTAAAATTACCTGTCTTATCATCTAGGTTTTTCTTCTAACTTTTTTTGTCCCTAAAAAATTACTATTAATGAGCATGATACCTTGGTAATAATCTGAAAAGAAGGAAAAAGTGGGAACTTTTTTAAAGGCTTTGACAAGTAAACATGATATTTCCAATTATTTTTCATCAAGTCAAGTATAAGAACATCTGAAAAAAAAAAGATGAAGAAATTTGGAGCTGAAAAAGAAATAATTTGGAAGGAGGAATTTTTCTAGCACATAGCATTTTTAGCAATATTCTATCCATGCCTACAAAGGAATAACGGTATTTGTTCAACTTTCCAGTACCATGGGACAGAATGTACTTGCCTATAGATAAGAAAAGGAGACTAAAAACGATACAGACTGTTACCAAATTTAAAGATGTGTGGAAACTCACTACTTTGTGAGATAATTTAAAATACAGAATTTGAACACAGATGCCCCACATGTGTACATAGTGTTCTTCCCACAGAAGACATGAGTTAGCAAAAGAAAATCTCAGAGCTAAGCAACAGATACATTCCTGTGAGCATTTTTCTGGGAGACACCAGAGGCCCCAAAACAGTACCTGCTATTGCTCTTTCTCTTACCAAAACTAGTTGGTAAGACCCTATTGCTGAAGATACAACACATTTTGGTTATAGGGCATAGAGAAATCAAGTGGAAACTGACCTGAAATCTTCCTCCCTTCTAGCTAGATTTCATGGTGCTAGAAGATACTTTGCAGGATACTGGAGGATGAAGGTATTACCCACCAGTTAACTCTGAATGCTACAATGCCAATCAGCCAGGCAAGATGTGTCCACTGGTGTAATAGTAGCAAGAAGCTAATGGTTGTAATGAACCGCTTTCTAATTGGAGTTGAGGCCTGCTCCACAAGAAAGAATTCATGCCTGATAATGTAAACTTGCTCTTAAGCCCTAGGCAGGAATCTACTCCTGTTGTTTCACTATATATATAGATATATTGTCAAATTCCCTTATAAATATTTGCTTGTATCTGAAGAAGGGGGGAGCTCATGGACCCAAGTCTGACAGCTGGGGAACCAACATAGGGCCAAACCAGGCCCCCTGAACATGGGTGTCAGCTAGGAGGCCTGGGCAGTCTATCAGGACTCTGGCAGTGGAACCAGTATTTATCCCTAGTGCATGAATGGCCCTGCCCAAAATGATATGTCAGACTTTGATGATCCCTCATAGAAGGCCTTACCCTCCCTGGGGAGTGGATAGGGGATGGGGGGGCGGTCAGTGAGGGGCATGGGAGAATGGGAGAGAGGGAACTGGGATTGATATGTAAAATAAGATTGTTTCTAATTTAAATAAAACGGAAAAAAAGAAAAAGAACATAGGTAGCTAAGATTAACATTCTGAAGTTTGCTGATTTCTGTATAAAGATGAGAAAGATGGGGGCATGGTTAGATGAATGAGAGGAGAAGAAAAATTAAGAGAATGGGGTAGAGAGTGGGAAAAGGAAGAAAGCAGTTTTGTTGTACAAGAATAAAGTTGATAAGTAACAAATAAATATTTGCTTGTATGCAGAATAATGTTCTCAATCTTGATCACAAAAGCTTCTTTAGTAGTCACAATTAAATGCAGAGACTCATATCTGGTCAAAGTGCTAAGCATAAGTGACTGCTGAGAGTTCAGTATTAAATAGAACATCTATGTCAACCTTCCCAAGGCTTGGGGAGCATCCCAGAAAAGGAGGGAGGAAGAATGGAAAAGGTGGTAGATGGAGAAGAATACTTCCTGTGAGATGCTTCTGGGCATGGCATGGCTGTTGTACTAATGAACTTACTGCAGCAATTGTTTCCTACAAAAGGCCTGGCCAGGATCTATTCATACCATCAGGCAGGGCCAATCAGCCTTAAAATTATGTACACATAGAAAGGAAGAAACATGAAAGTGTAAGGGTGACATGTTAGGGGCATTTAAGAGGCCTGAGAAGGAGGAGGGAGAATTCCATGACTATGATTGAGATACATGTATATGTGTATCAAATTGACAAAGAATAAGTAAAAGGTATTTTACTTCCTTTTTTATTTTTTTTTAATTATTTTTCCTTCTATACATATCCATCCCAGTTCCCTCCCCCTCCCATCCCATTCCCCACAGGGAAGGTGAGGCCTTCCAGGAGTGACCATCAAAGTCTGTCAAGCCATTTGGAGTAGGGACTAGGCCCTCCCTCCTGCTGCTAGGTTAAGGGAGTATCCCTCCATGGGGAATGTGTTCCCAAAGTCCTTTCCTGCACTAGGGATACATCCTGGTTCCACTGTCAGAGGTCCCTTCGACTGCCCAGGCCTTCTAACTGAGACCCACATTCAGGGGTCTGGGTCAGTCCAGTGCTGCTTTCCCAGCTTTCAGTCTGGGATTCATGAGCTCCCCCTTGTTCAGGTCAGCTGTCTCTGTGGGTTTCTGTACCCTGGTCTTGACCCAGTAAATGTATTTTAAAGTAAATGCTGACTCTCCTCTGTGGCCAGCAGTGAGAAATAGCCTCAGAAGCCTCTGACTTGTTTCTGAATTTTAGCTTCTCTTCATTTATATTCCACTCATCTAAACAGAACTTTTGCTTGTACTTCAATGTATAATTCTCTTCAATATGACTACACAACATGTATATTCCGAATACAAAATTGATTTTTATTTATTAATATCTTAAATTTAATCTTTGAAAATCTCATACATGTATACAATGAATTTCAACTACATTCATCTCCACTGCCTCCCTCTAAGTCCTCCTGCATCCTAGCATGTCTCTTTCAACTACATATCATCTTATCTCACCTACTGGGTCCAATTAGTACTACCTGTATGTAGAGTATGTGGAGCTGTCCACTGGAACTTGGTCAGCTTAGCAGGAATTACACCCCTAAGAAGAACTGCCCCTCCAATAGCCTTTTACTGTCAGGAGAATCTCTAGGGTGGGGCTCATGTGCCTCTTCCCCATTTGTGCTGGAATTGTTCACTACCTTAACCTCGTGCTGGTCTTATGCAGACTGCACAGCTGCTGTGTGTTTGTAAACACAGTAGTCCTACCCTGTCCAAAAGACGCTGTTTTGCTTCGGTCATCCCCAACTTCTGACTTTGACAATTTCTCTACACCTCCCCATAACATGCTTAGCAGAAATCTTACTGGTAGCAAGCAGATGTGATGGGGAAAGTAGAGTTCATAAGACAATACCACTTTCTTACTTTTTATCCAACCGTCTCATGTATGTGGCACTATAAAACTTGTACTTAGAAAAGATCAACAGTATTGAACTACTAGAGACAGGAGGGAGGGCCTAGGCACTACCCCAAATTACTTGACAAATTTTGATGATCCCTCATAGATAGCCTCACCATTCCTGGGAAGTAGATGGGGGGATGGGATGGAGAGGGAACTAGGATCAATATGTAAAATTTTTAAAAAATATTTTTAAAAAATAATTGAATCTTTAAGAGCTGAACAGTCTGGTTACATTAGCTACATAGATCAATCCTCTCTCACAGTGGAAACGGTTTGAGACTTTTTCTTCTTTCAGACTGGATCTCACTGTGTAGGCCCAGCTGGCCTAGAACTGGTTGGCCTCCAATTCACAGACATCCACAAGCCAAATCCTTGGGAGTTGAGTATTAGGATTAAAGATGTATACTTCCATGTCTGGTGAACCACAAATAAAAACAGTTTGAAATACTGGAGTTTAGACAGAGGCAAAGTGATAACAGAACAATCAATATGCCCTTTATTAAGTAGATCACTCAGGTACAAATAGATTTAAAACTACATTATACATTGTGTGCAATAAAATATTATTTTTTGATTGTTTGTTTTGGTGCAGGATATGGTTTACATTGCACCACCATATCTTCCCCACTTAAAGAATTGGTAACATTTTGTGGGCATGATGTAGCATACCTCCCAGCACTTGGGAGGCAGAGACAGGCAGCTCTCTGTGAATTTGAGGCCAACCTGGCCTACCTATATAGGGAGTTCCAGGACACCCTGGGCTACATAGTGAGATTCTGCCTAGGAAACAAACAAATGAAATAACAACAAAAACAAAAATAATTAGTGAAATCTACTGGAGTCAGGGGATGTTTGCCTTTGCTATGCCCAGATCATTTTTATTCTACCATATATCATTAACAAAATGTCTTCTATTTTATCAGATGGATGCAGTTCCCAAATCAAATGCAAGACAGAAGTATGATAGCTGATTTGCTTTTGCTGTACTCCTTAGGTGCTTGGGTATACCAACTAAATTTCTATGGCTTTCACCACTTATATTCTTAATACACTAGTACATAGAAATATGCAATGCTAGAAGCAAGGAATTGCCCACGTTATATGCTTAAAGCTTAGCCCCCCAATACCTGAGCCCAGGACCTGTATGGGAAGTATTGATCACACAGCAGCTTTGGTGAAGGTATGAATGTTGGAAGGCAAATGCACATAGAGGCAAAACACTTGGCAGAAGCCACTGATTTATATTATTTTCTGATCTATCCTGAAGCATTTTCTCTGACAGCCAGAGGCCAGCTTTTCTGATTGAAGCAGTTTGAAAGTTACATATGTACATAAGGCAAGGGCAGGGAAAATGTTCCTTTCATGGGATTCCCAAGCACTGCAGACTCTTTTACCACTAACTATGCCAATTTTATAGCTGCTTCCAATTTCTTTTGAAATAGGAGGAAATAAAACATGAGCTAGCTCCAGTTTGCTTTTCCCATAAGTAGAGTAGTTAATAAAATTTCTTATTTTAACACATTGCTTTTTTCCTTAATTCACAGACAAAGAAGGAAACAAAATTGTATAATGTTTTCTTTATCCTGTTCCTTATTTCAATTAGTGACTGAAAAAAATTACACAAATACTTCTGGGGTAAAATACAAGGGCCACAGGAGAGGGACACGTTGAAATATCTTTTCAGTTCTGTTCAGTATTGATTTGCTCCATTTTGAAGTTGGATCCTGTTGCTTTTGTTCCAATAGAAAGAAGTCACAATTTAAGAAAACATTATAAAAGGAAGCTGATCTTTATGTTACCAACCTTCCCTCTTTTCTGTTAGCAGTATATTTCAGGAAAGGCTGATCTGTGTCACTTGACATCAGCACTATTCAAGATCCAATTGCTTTTGAAGTTAACTTCATAAAACTACCCAGCAGTCTTTAACCAACCATATTGATTCATTCCCCCTCTGAATAGTTAGTACCTGCATTTGTCCCTGCATATTGAAATAGTAAGACTGTGTCAACTAGATTAATCAAATAACTGACATTATGTTACAAGGGGCATTGGTATAAACTCAAGTGTCAGTATTCTTGGGTGGTGTTCGCCAGAATGCCACTTTTTGTTCAGACTGCCACTAGATGATTTTGTAATTAGAAGAATCACTCTGAAGTGAAAGTCTGTGGTTGATGAGGCACAACCAGCTATGCTAAAAAGGGAAATTCTTATTAGTCCAAAATATTGGAGGACAAACAAAATCAATTTTTACAGGAAGATTAACCAAATTGTTCATTATCATAGTAAGCACTAGCAAAACAAAAATCAAAAGTATGGACTGTATCATAGACAATATTAGTTATACCCAAGCAAGAGATTGAAATAACCAAATCTAATTTGTGTACAATTGTTCACAGAAACATTATCATAGTTTGGATAGTAACTCATTTCTATGTAATCTTTGTTCCTTATGTTTGACTACTATAGAAAGCAGAAAAAAAATAGAATGGGATTTTACCAAGTTAGCACTGATGTTTTAAAAATACTTGAACATCAAAGGTAAGAGGTGAAACTACTATTGACATAGCAGCTTGTCATCCATAACTTCAATTCCAGAGAATTCAATTCTATGCCCTCTTTTTTTTTTTTTTTTTTTTTTTTTTTTTTTTTTTTTTTGAGACAGGGCTCCCCTGTATAATAGCCTTGGCTATCTTAGAACTCACTCTATTGACCAGCCACGCTGGCTTTGAACTCACAAAGATCCACCTGCCTCTGCCTCCTGAGTGCTGGGATTAAAGGCATGTGGCTCCACTACCTGGCTCAATGCCTTCTATTTAACCTAAAGGAATGTACATAAGAGCAACAATAAATGAATTCAGTGGTGTGTGCACATGTAGAAACGTATAACAACAATAATTACAGAACAAAAGATCATGAACTTGAGAGCTGGGATGAGTGAAGAGTTAGAGGAGAGAAGGAAGCAGGACAATGATGTATATGCTGTACTCCTATATGAAATTCTCTAAATATTAAGTAAAGAATTGTTACTATTATCACATCCTTTCCATCATGACCTTTGTCAGGTCCATGGTCCAGGGTTCTGTAATAGCCAAGCTATGAAACTGATGGACTCTGCATGTGACACCACTCTGATGTCTTTTTTGAGCTACAGAAGGATTTTAAAATTTTGCTCTAATTTTCAGCTCTCCATTTCCTTCTGGGATCCCACCTTGGTTCATTTATCAACTGTAAGGAGTAAGGTTTTTCCATTGGTCTTGTCCCACCGCCACGCTAGCTCCAAATAACACACTGAGACTCTGTATTTGATATAATGCTGTTGGCCAGTTACTTGTTTCTTATTGGCTAGCTCTGTCTTAATTATTAACCCATTTCTATTAATCTAAGTATGTCCACATGGTCTCATCTTACTGGAGAGTGGGCCCGAACCTCTGTTCTCCAGTCTATACATACTGACTCCTCCCTCCTACTTCCTTGTCTCCTAGTCCTGCCTATCTTGCTTTTCTATTGGCCAACAGTGCTTTATTCATTAACCAGTATGAGAAACATATTTACAGAATGACATCTCCCATCAATCAACCTTCCTTCTAGGTAATTATTTTAATAAATAATCTCAATTTCAAAACCTTAATCATTTCCCCTGTTCTTTCTGCCAGAGAAACTAATTTACATACAAACACACATACACATTCACACAACATTCACACGGCACATCTTTCCTTGCTTGGTTTTCTTTTCAGACGGGATATCACCATGTGATTCATGCATGCTGGTCCAAAACTTGGGATCCTTCTGTCTGAGCCTCATAAATGATCAGAATATAGGTGTTTTGCATCATGTTCAGCTTCATACAACACATTTCCATACCAGTTTTGTCAGTTCCTGTTGTGTCACTAAAAGGACATACAGTGAAAACTTGAATCTAATTGGGCTTCGAAAACTCTAGTCCCATGTGAGCTTGCCACATAACAGAGAAGGTCTGTGGTGGTTTGTATGGAAATGGCTCTCATTGGCTCAGAAGGAGTGGCAGTGTTAGAAGGTATACCCCTGTTGGAGGGAGATATCACAGTGGGTGGGCTTTGAGGTTTCAGATGCAATCTAGACCCAATGGCTCATTCTCTATCCTTGCTTCCTACACATGGGGTTTGAACTTTCAGCTCCTTCTCCAGAAGCACTGGGCCTGCCTGTGTGCCTCCATGCTTCCTGCCATGATATAAGCCAGCTCCAATGAAATGTTTTCCTTTGTAAAAGTTTCTGTAGTCATGGTGTCTCTTCACAGCAACAAATCCCTAACAAAGACAAGTTCAAAACAATTGGTTTAAACACAGAGAATATTTTTTTTTCTTTTGGGTCCCAGTATTATCAGTGTTTAAGATAATAATGCTGCATGTGTATCACTTCTATTTCCAAATGAGCTTGTTTCTCCAATCTGATTAACTACTAAAAACCAGTTTCAAGTCATCCTTAATATACTTCAGAACATATAGCAGAGTAGGTCATACAAAGGGGCTTAGAGTGCTTTTTAAAAATGCTTCTAATTTTTCTCTTTCCTTGATCCCCATTTCCCAGGATAAAGGATCCTGATCATCCACGATTATATGCTAGATAGAGAGGCTAATGTTCTGAGCAATTGGCAAAAACAGAAAAGACCATGCAACTATGAAAACAGCTCTTTTAGCCTCTCTCTAGCAATGTGTCCTGGCTGGTGTTTTGTCAACTCACCACAAGTTAGAGTTATCTGGGAAGAGGAACATCAGTTGAAAATTCGTCCATCCAGCTGTCTGTAGGAAAGTCTGTAGGGCATTCTCTTGGTTAATGATTGATGTGGGAAAGTTCAGCACGCCAAGGGCTGTGCTACCCATGGGCAGGTGATCCTGGATGCTGTAAGAAAGCAGGCTGAGTAATCCAAGGGGAGCTAACTTACATCATTTCTCCATGGTCTCTGCTTCAGATCCTGCTTTCAGGGTCCTGCCATTACTTCACTCCAGGATGGACTATAAGCTATAAGCTAAAATAACCCCTTTCTTCCCCATGTTGCTTTTGGTCATTGCATTTATCATAGCATTAGGAAGCAAACTAAAAGGCCCAAGACACTTCATGCTTACCAATTCCTTTCCTTTTCTTTTCTTCACTGATAAGAAAGGACCACCATTTTTCTCATATTTCAAGCCCATTTAGAATGCTGTTACATGTATGTATGTGTATTTATTCATATGTGTATATATGGTCTATTCTGGACTCCATGATTTTATGTGTTTAATACTACTTTTTAAAAAGGTCAAAACACCTGCACAAATATCAAGCCAGTCAAAATTCCAGCATAAATAGGGTGGGTGCTCTTCAGATCTCACCCCTTACTGAGGAGTTGGTGGTGGTTGATGGCTGCGAGGGAGGAGACTCATTCTTTTCTGAATGTGTGGACACTAATACGTTTCCAGTTTTCCAGTAGATAGTCCTATGCATATATATATATTATTTTTTATTTTATATATATAAATATATTTATATATTTTTATATATTTATATATATATATAAAATATAATATATATAAAATAAAATATATATATAATATATTTTATATATATTATATTTTATATATGCAAGACTAATTGGACCTACTATGTTATAAAAATGAGAAAGGGATAGGTCAAAGGAGATAAGAGGAAAGATGGAAGAGAGAAAGGGGAGTAAATATGATCATATTTCATTGTGTACATGTATAAAATTCTTAAGAATAAAGAAAATTTATATCCAAATAATAAAAACAAAAACGTCAGAATGGCTAGAACCCTGTCAAAGAAAGAGGAAAGACCTAAAGATGAGGGAGAAGCCCAGCATTTAAAGCTTCATAATGTGGTGTAAGGGTTTTAGAGACTTCACTACTGTAATGAGTTGTAATATAAATGTATTTGGAAGAAACAGACACAGCAGGGTGCCCTTCCCTTTTACACTTTGTAGCATTCCCACCTCTTGATCATGAGCCCTATGATAATATTTCCATAAATATGGGATACCATAAATGCAATCTCTACAGTGGGGAGATATTTTGTTAGTTACTAGGGAAGTGGGAGCTAAATAAGAGCCAGTTGCTAAAGTAGATGCTAAGAAGATTATTAAATTAGGAACGATAGTCCACCTTCTAATCATCTCTGTCCCACCTTGTACCCACATACAAAAGTACCTTTTCTGACTGTTCCTATTGGAGTTCCCAGGCATCCTACTAGAGGCCTTAGCTCTAATTTGCTCATGTACCAATAAGCTCAACAAGATGGCCTGGATTTTGTCCTATATCTTCACTGCCAAATAGGTCGAAACTAAACACTAGTTGTATATATGCACCAACCCCTATCAAGTTCTCTGCTCTGTCTTACTAACATGACAAAGTTGGCTTCAGGGGCATTGGAATAGGATAAGACTTACACACAAACAGCAGCCTTCCATTTACTTAGTTCTATTTATCCCATAACTAATCTTGAAGTGAAAACAAGGTACATCTAAGAAAACAAGCATGAATATTAGTATAGATAATTACATTCTGTTTACAACAAGGCAATGAATACAGAAGTCACTAAACATGTTGTTTACCACTATGCTTGCTCATGTTTTCCATTCATCCTTTCATTTACAAGTAGTCTAGTAGTCTCTTCTACAAATGCTCTTGTTCTGTTTTGATGTTTTGGTTTATTTCAGCATTTGAGACAGGGTTTTGCTGTATGACCAAACTGACCCAGATTTCACAGTGCACCTGTCTCAGTCTCCAGTACTGGAATTCAGGCTTATCCCAACATACCTGGCTCCTCATTCTTATTAACTGACCTCAGTTAGTTATCATATCCAGGGGAATCTGCCATTCAATTTTAGTAAATGTTCATTACCAAATTTTTGGTTTAGAGTTTCGTTAGTTCTATACTTGAAAATGACAACAATTTTCTAAATTATTCATTTATAATACTTGGACCATTAGCCTGTGACTTATCTTGAGAAATCTTCCCTGCATGTATATTTATTCATATCCTTGCTCTGGCTAAGCCATTTCAAAGTTCTTCAGTAAGTGTCAATGACCTAACTACCATCTTTACTTTCCCATCTTTAGCTCAGCCATCACCATTTTCCTAATACACTTTCCTCTTATGAGATTCTGGCCCCCTAGCCATGTACTTTCCTGTGGGTTTTTTTTTTTTTTTTTTTTTACTGTTTTTTGTTTTGTTTTTATTTTGTCTGCCATGTGACAGTGACAGTAATTTACTTTTCCACAAACATGAAGCCACTTTCCCTGTCAAAGCTTCCATGAGCTTCACTAGAGTATACCAAAGGTGCTATTACAGCAACCAGTCAGTATTTCTCTCATAAGCATTCTTTTATGGCTATTTTTCTCTGCTGATGCACTATATTTGTTGCCAGAATGGAAACATCTCAAATTAGGAACTGTATAGTATCTTTGCTTTAGTGTTTCCAATGAGTTCCACATAACTAGCTACTGGTATTGTTTAGTGAGTGAGAACAATCAATGAAGAAAAGCTATTACACCAGTATAAAAATCTATTAAGTCTCAGAATATGATGGCAGTGACATAGTGTGATCTTTTCTTCTTGCAAATCACACAAATACAACTTAAATTGACTTAGGATAAAGGAGGGCTTATTGGTAAGATACTGGACTATCTCAGATAATTGAAAAAATAGTTCAACAGGATAGCCAAAAAAAAAAAAAAAAAAAAAAAAAAAAGCCTAGAAGTGGTTCAGCCTGCTGAATTCCGGAAATCTGCATGTCCAGTTGTTTGTGTTTCTGCACCTCTTATGATTACGTTCTTTGTCACTGTAAGCATTTTCCAGTTCAATAGTTCTTAGGGCTACCTGAACATTAAAATCACCAAGCAGCATGTTCAAGAAGCATTGACACCTTGGTTCCCTTTCTGAACAAATTAATAAATTTTTGGGATGGGGGCAGCACATTTTCCCAAAAGTTCCCAAAGTCATCTTCATATGCAGCTAGGGAAGCCATTACTGCGAAAGAGGAACCTTAGCTCCTACATTTCAGTCTATTCTCCAGCCTCGCCTTCCTGGACAAAACAGATGTGCTGTCTGTTCTTACTCAAAAACATTCTTTCTTACTTGTTTGGGTCAGGTTCCTGTCCCAGGATCCACAAATGATGGTCAGTTGTGTAGGGGTCATGGCAAATATGACAATCCATGCTGACAGTGAGACAGGAGTGTGCATATTCGAAACAGTGATCATTCCAAAGATTGAATGTGATGTTTCTAGAAGGAGAGTGCTGGGCCTGGAAAACAATATCTAACATAAAATTAGATTTACCATAAATTAATTTTATTAAGCAATAAACATTTGGTTCTTCCCAATGGAAAGGTCATTCACTTGTCCAGAAAACTCTTTCTAGCATGAGGATGCACTGAAGGATACAATTAAAACTGACTACCCCAAAATTTAGACATGAATAACCATTTCAAGTAACTGAGGTAGTTAGTATCACCATGACTTAATTCTACTCATTTTTTTTGTTTATCTGTAAGCAATGTGAATGCTATCAAGTTTTGTTTGTTTGCTTGTTTAATATTTGTTCTGTTTAGTCTTCTTGATACACAGAAATATGGGCCTAATTTCACCTTCACCTTAAGAGCCAAGGTGTCAACTCCCAGCCAACCAACAAACAAATATTGGAGAATAAGAATGAACCTTGAACCCCTAGCATTTGGGCATGTTGGGAGTAATTGGATTTAATAGTAGAAAAAGGCATTTCCACTTTGTTCAGGCAGTAAAGTAAAAGAATAAGGACAAGCTAGAAGGAAGGAATTTGCCAGCAGGCAAATCTATACTTGGGTAGAGAAGGTGCCACATTCCAGGACTGATATTAAAAGGAGGCCAGAGGTGTCTAGACACTCCTGTCTGCTCCTGAACACCTCCCTAGAGAGTGGAGAACAGAGAAATGCCTGGAAGAATTGCAACAGGGTGTTCTGTCCAGTCAGGCAACCTCTTCAATATTTCATTTTACATTTAAAATTTTAAATATACATTCTATGGGAATTGTTAATAATGTTTGGCTCCAGGAAAAAATAATTGGAGAACACTCTTTGTTTTCTCTACTTTCATTGTTTTATAGTAGGTGGCATATTACAGTTTTTACACCAATAAAACATAAATAAAATCATTTTAAAAAGCAAAATACATTATGAGAATGGTAGTGTGCAAAAATGTTTACACAATTGGAAGCCAGAAAAATGATTATCTTTTTTAAATAAATGCATTGATTTTGAACTAGCAGAGTAACAGATCTCTAGGAAGCCAAAAGACCTGGTGTTGGGAACAATTTTGATTTTAGAGGTGGGGGGGGGTGGGAGAAAAACCCAAGAGATAGGAGGCAAAGACTTGAGAACTAGAAAGGCCTTGGAAGAGAAAGTTGTAAGGGTGGGAGGGTTTTGGCTTGCACATATTTTTCCTAAAGTCAGCTGTGTAGTCCATGTTACATTTAAACTAGCTCCAAAAAATAAAAACAGCTTAGGTAGTCCACACTATTAACAAAGAACACTGAATTTTGGTCCCTTGTGCAGAGTTCCCTGGGGGATAAACATAGAACTTTCCCAAAGTTCATTCCTGCCCTCTCTCTATGACTGATGGCTGGACCCAGAACACAGGATATTGTTATTATGGTTGTTGTTATTATTTGTTCTGTAATGCAGGAGAGATCTACTGTGGGAGTTTGAATTTGACTGTGTATTGTTAAAATGATTATAAAAAAAAAAAGCACAGTAGGCCTTGTGCTTGTTTTATAAAGGTTTAAGGAAATGAACAAATGAATGAGCTGTTGTTATTTTACCTGAGTCCCCAAGGCCCAATACTTCCTTTGAACGCAAACCCAGGAGCAGCTTGGCTTCAGAGTCATGACTCACAGCTGTGGGCAGAGCTGGGCCCTTTGAGTTGCAAAGGGGCTTTCAGGGGAGTGGGAAAAAAAAGAAAGGAAAGGTGGGGACCCAAAGAAAAAAGGGTGAACTTCAGTAATTGGCCTGTAATACCTTCAATCGGCTCAGTCACCTAGCCTGGGGTGCTTCCTACCCACATCCCCAAAGTGGAAACACACTATTGGAAGTTCCACGTGTGAACAAGCACATGATTTAGCAAACTCTCTCACAGACATTTGAAGATGCCTGTCTCCTTTGTGAGTAAGGGTTTCTTTCCAGCTGTTCTCTCTTTTGTCAAAGGGCCAGTTTCTGCTTCTGCTATTGTTCTGCTTTGGTTGCTGGGAAGGAAAAGAGAGGCAGAGAAACGCAATCTTGCAGAGGAAGGAAGGGTCAGAGAGCAAAGGAGTTGATTTGGGGAAGGATTTGGAAACAGAGGAAAACAGTAAAGTGAGCAATAAGGCAAGAGCGCTCAGGAGAAGGGAGTGAGATGATAAGAAGTTCAAGGGAGACAAGTTGACTACAGAAACCCAAGAATGAAAGGGTGCATTGTGACTAGAATAAATAGGAGAAAGGAAAAGGCTTTATTTTAAAAGTTGTTATGGACCGTATGCTAGTATATAATATTACATTGAGTTAGCATCCAGGCACACCTTGGCCCTGCCCCCTGGGGACCTGACAGAGTGCTTCACCCCTACGCTTGGCAGTCAGTACCCTGTCTCTGTATGTAGGCAGGCATAAAAGGTCTCTTTAAGAGACAAGCTCCACCCATCCACCCACTCCCACTCTCTTTCCCACTGTTCTTTGAAGAGGCAGATAGATCTTTGCTTTTCTCTCTCTCTCTCTCTCTCTCTCTCTCTCTCTCTCTCTCTCTCTCTCTCTCTCTCCCTTCCCCCAATAAAACTGCCCACATAAGTTTTGTCTGCATGATGTGTTTGTCCCTCGCCAGCCATGGGATCTGCCAAGATTCCCCTCATGCTGCAAATTATATCACACTGTCCCCTAAAATTTTTATATCTGAAATAATTTTAAAGCCACATCCCTTGAGAAGAAAAAGATATTACAAATCTGCTTCCTCCAACTTTCTCATCCACAATTTTTTTGATTGCTCAATAGAGCAAAATCTCATATATATATATATATATATATATATATATATATATATATATATATATGATCATTGGTTTCAGTTGTTCTAGATCAAAACATTTTATTTACCATTTAGTCTAACTAGATAATTTATATTTGTTTTAAAAACATATATACCAAGCATCTACAGTTTTATAATAATCATGAAAAAGCTTCACATTGCATTTACTAAATTTACTAGGCCAGTATGAGGAACCAAATTCAGATTCCAAAAATCCACATAAGTTCAAGATAGGCAGGTGGCCTACCTATAATTCTAACCTCAAGGAATTCCCAGAGTCAAGTGGCTAGGAAGACTAGTCAGTTCTGTGAGCTCTGGGTTTGATTGGTGACCCTGACTCACTGAATATGGTGACAGACCAATGGAAGATGACTCATGCATCTACCTCAGGCCTCCCACACACACACCTGCACACACACACACACACACACACACACACACACACACACACACACACACAATGGGGGAAGCAAATTTTCCACTCAACATTAAAAAATAGTGGTATAAGCATGAGATTTATCCTGTCATCAACATTGTCATAACCATCTTGGTCATCACAACTGCTATTATAAGGGAAAAGATGGAACAAAAATTTTGTGGAACACTAATAACAGAAAGAGCCAGAGATCCTGATAAAGGACAGAATGGTAACTGGAACAAAATTCCTGGTAAAAAGGGAAAGGTTTAATATATATTTTTCCAGTATCATGTACTATCAAGGACACAATTCATGTTGTGTTCTTTGTGAGTATAGCCAGCTGGACTACAGCTCTTAGAAAATGCCAAATTACACAGGTTAAAGCATGAATCTCACCACTAGAAGAGTGCACAGTTAGTAAATCTTAATGCAGTACATTCATGGTGGGATTACCTACCTCCCCTTCTTACCTATGTCTAACAGTGTAGTTAAACTGTTTCTGCCAGTTCAAGCTGTCTATGCTGAGATCAAGGCTCACTGCAGGTCTCCACACTACAGTCAATAGAGAAGTATGTATAGCTTAACATTATTTCTCCAACCTAATTCAGTTCTAGTTGCCATTCAACATGTGCTTGTTTGCTGAGCACTTCTCATGTCTCGATGACTACTATTCTAGGCTTTGAGGAATGCACACAATATGTGAAAAAATAAGAACCCTCAAATCCATCTGCTTTGAGAGACAAGGCATATTTACTTAAATGAAACTATCCGGAGATAGTTCGAAACAATATCAGACAGAAACAAATTGAGAGGAAAGGAAGTACAATATCATCTTGTCTGGTGATTTTCAAACTGCACTTCCTGGAACCCTGGGGCTTTGTGGTGATGATTCTGGAGTAACAGAAGATTGTTGTAGTCTGTGCCAAACACTGAAGATGAAAATAATGTTAGGAGATTCACTCCAGCAATTTTGTAACAGCAAAAAGTTACAAATAACTAAATGTCTTTCTACAAGGGTCTGCCAAAATAAATTATAGGCCCCTCATACAATGAAATGCTAAATAGCTGACATTTAAACAAGAAATAAATCTTCTAGATTTGCCACAAAAAGATCTTCAAGACCTATAAGTAAATGACAATGTATGTTGCCAAGAAAAAATCTTCCATAACATTATCTCATTTCTGTAAGAAGAAAAAAAAGTGAGATGGCTATATGTATGTACACATATGTGCTGTATATATGTATATGCGTGTGCATATATGTGTATGTGTACTTCAAAATTATTTTTGGAAAGATACAATATATTGAGAATTTTATCTTTGGGTAGTAGGATTAAGAGTGGTATGAGAAAGAAATGGAAAATTGTCCCAAACTCTTATTCTATTGATTAAAACTGAGATTCAGCAAGAAAGTTAACTGACTTATGCCAAAGTATCTAGTGAACATTAATCAAAATCCTGCAGTGCAGTCCCAGCCTTTTGATCTCTTGTTTGTGTCTCTTCATGCTTTAGGAAAAATTTACTGTGAACAGGAATCATTTGCAGAAACATCTGTGTTTCCCACATTTGTTCTATACTGTTTTTTTGACAGTAGATTATCTCTTTCTTACTATACTGTACACAGATACCTCTTCTCCCTACCTAATACATATACTTTCACTCACCAATACGTAGTCCTGAAAGCATCTATTACTTCTTTTACTAGGTAGCATTTGGGGAACAGTGGTGCCCACATTTGTAAAAAGGGTTTTCTCCAATAGATGACTTGATTTGTTATAATTTGACACACTACATGAACTTTTATATTCTTACCTTATTCTCCCCATATGTTATACTTTGAAGTTCTGTGAGGGAAATGATTATGTTTTATTCTACTTCACAAATGAGAAACTACCACACTAGTGTAAGACACTTGAGGAACAACTGAAGATTTGCTCTTCTTAGGGATAATTATAGTGATGAACTTGTTGTTCTAGCTATCTCAAATATAGGTTTTTGTCTCACTGGTATCCCACAATTAGAGTATGAGTATCAAACTTCCAGAACATTCATTCAGCTTGGCCCATTCATCCAGAAACTTTAGTATGACCAGAAGCAAAGGCTCCATTTAAGACATCTTCTCAGGATTGGGAGCTGTCATTTGGAAACTTAAAAGCCACAGTCCCAGTTTCCAAAAATTAAGTAACACTCTCACTGTTTTTTGTTTTTGTTTTTGGTTTTTTTTTTTTTTTTTTTTTTTTGCTTTTTGTTTTTTGTTTTTCTTAATACAAGTTCCTCGCCACTGTCTTCTGTTTGTTTGTTTCCTCTGGGAACCAAGCAGCTGTCCTACAACTGAGAGTGTATCATCTCACGACAGTGACTCAGAAAGCAGTGCAGATGTCATGGCTTACATAGTCCTTAAAAAATGCCTACCATGCAGGAAGTGAAATAAGGTTCTTGGACTCAGCAGAAATGGGTGAGGATAAAGAGGCTGCTTTGAATTTGTGGGTTTTCCCAGGCTGCTTTGGAAATGTCTCATGCAAATCCAAACAGTATCTGGGTCACAGATAGCTTGCAACCAGCATTTCTGAATAGAATTTTAGTCTTCTAGTACATGTAGAATCAGTAGCCCTATGTGGGAAAATAAAATGGTTTCAATAACTTAGATAGTTTGGTGGTCTGCTGCCATTGATGATCTTTTTCTTTTCCCCAACAGTATGTCATTCCAAGGCCTAAAACTTTATTAAACTGGGCAATAAATAAAATCCAGTCATCTAGTGTCTCTACTAACAAGAACTTAAATGTGTATGATGCACTGTTTCTGAATATATTTGTGTGTGTGTGTGTGTGTATGTGTGTTTATGTATGTGTAGTCCAGTGTCTTAATGGAGAAACAACTTGCTAGAACCATGAATCATGTCACTGTATTTGACAAAGCATTTGGTTTGTAACTTTTATTACTTTAGAAGCCTGTCAGATGCTACTTGCAAACTTTCTCTTTAGTCTTAGTTATAATAAACCAAAAGTACCTAGAATTCTATGGGACATAGACTGTCAGGAAATGTTGAGTGTATCATTTTTGGGGAAAGCAAACACATTTACAAGAAGACTTTAACATGCAAATACACAGGATTTAAGAATATGCAAATCAAAAGACACTTAAAAATGAGGAAGGATTTAAGAACAGAGAAATCAAGATGTAAAACACTTTTTTTTCATAGTCACTTCAATCTCCTAACCTGTATTCTGGTCTGATTATGGCACCATCAGGCTTCTACCCTGATAGAGAAGTTTTGGGGGAAAATCCCAAAGATGACCACAACCTAAAAATGCACAGTTTAGAGGGGAGTTTCCAATGGCCTTGGCCTTTAGCCCAGCCCCAGGCCATTTATTTGAAGTGTCCCCACAGTATATGCTTGGCTTGGTCTTGTATCAACAGTTAAGCATAGAAAATAGGGGTTAGTACTAATAATCCTCTGGGGAAGAGAATTGTTCTTAAGCTCTAAGTTTGAGTCACTTTCAAGGACACTGACTAACTTATTGTTGGAGATTATCTGTACTGACTGGGTTGGAGTCTAAATGTTTGGTCTGCTTTGTCTGGGCTTCTCTGAAAACCACCACCCATGAGTGCTGATGCTCATCTGTAGGAAGTTTTATATAAGTAACAGAAACACGGAAAGTAGTACATAGGACAGAAAAAACCCTTCACACTACGTATAATGAGGCTTTGACACTGAATGACTTACTGATGTTTCCATTTCCACCATCGCACTCCATTCTAAGAGAAAGAAAAACTGTTTCGTTCAGCAACTATAGACAGTAGAAGGGAGCTTGAATTCTTTTGGACGTCAGTGTAAACACCACAGGACCTCTGACTTTTGTCTAACTCTATTTCATAATTTCAAAATAAAAATGGATAACAATTTAGTTATCATGAGTTCAAATCACTTGGATTAGGGTGCCAGAGTTTTCCAGATGTAAGAATATGAAATATTATTTTTAACATTCTCAGTGTTTAGCATACAGTATACATTTAATAAATATTTCTTGAATAGAAAAATGGAATTTGAGACATAAGCAAGTTTAGGTCTGGCTCAGTGAATATTAATTTCCTCCATAGCAGTTATTTCCACACAGCAATGAGGCTGTCCTCAGAATTCATGAAACTTCTTCCTCCACACCAGGGCTGAGTTTGGGGCTAAATGAATAGAAAGCAGGAAGTATTGCCAAATGTAAAAGTTATTGTTTACCTACTTACAAAGATGATGTTGGAGGGGGTATCTATGGTAAAACAAATAATATAGAAAAATCCTTTGTGTGAAAGAAAAACCTACCCACCCATTCATCCTTCCACCCACCCACCCATCTATCTATTTATCCATCTATCTATCATCTATTTATTTATTTTGGTTTCCCAAGAAAGGCTTTCTCTGTGTATAGACCTAGATATCCTGGAACTCACTTTGTAGGCCAGGCTGTGAAAAGATTTTTTTTTCTGTTGAATTTTACAGTCCACTTAGGTATTATGATACAATATTTTGGCAATTATTTTTTCCTAATATTTTAGAGAATTTGCAGAAGATAAATATACCTCAAATTAGATTCTCATTTGTCCCATTTTTCACACAAAAAGTCTGAAAGATTGTTAATTGAGGTTCACATATTGGTCATTTAATATTCTAGAAATGTATAAATAATAATTAGATGATCATTTCTATACATAATGATCACTGCATGATTTTCTAAATACTGGACTTTATTTCTTAATTGTTGTGGCATTATAAATGATATTGTTATTCTAACTGAAATCACATTGTTGCTTTATTTTTTTCTGGACCACTGATATTCTGAGATTCAGATAACATTTTCAGGGTCTGGAGAGATGGCTCATCAATTAAGAGCACTACCGGCTGCTCCTCCAGAGGACCTGGGTTCAAGTCCCAGCACCCACATGGCAACTCCAGTTGCAGGTGATCTGACTTACACAGACATACATGCAAAACACCAACGCACATAAAATAAAAATACACAAAGCATTTAAACAAAAGATACATTTTCAATAGTCATTAGAATGACTTTGGATATCTGCTTATAACGTTTGAAAGAATAAAAGTATAAGATACAACATATATATGACATATGGGGAAATGAATGTACAAACTGAATTTCAGTTAAAGAAAATTTCTTTTCAAATAATCAGCACAGGAAATGACATTTTCCTGAAGTTATTCTTTCATTCTTGAAGACATAACATGAGTGAGCAATCTCAGGACTTGCTTTTCAGCAACTCAAAATGCCATTGGAATATTCATAAATCTTCATACATGATGGAGATTTTGAGTTAATTGGCATTACAAATTCTTGGAGTGGTAATTCAGGATTGGCATTGATGAGTATGACTTTTTCAAGAAAGACAAGTAAGGATCGTAAGAATGAATTGTATACCTAAAATATACATACTTGTGCTGACTATGAAATTCTAATGTCACTGAGTTCACAGAAAGTTTCTGAGTGAAGTTAAATAGGGGTTTTATGGGGTAGGGTATAGGAAAGAAATGATAATGCATAAAAGTATTAAACCATGAAGTCAGAAATAAAACAGGGATAATTTTGAGGAAGGTATTGGTAAACTAATGCAATTTCCAAATAATAAAACCATGATGATTCTGGCTGCATTCTACCAGTCTTTTAAATTAAGCTCCTAAAAACAAGTAAATTAAAAAGTGGTGAGCATATAGTCCAAACCACAGTGACTGGTGGCTTTACTAAATTTATCAGTTAGATTTCTCACTCCTCTGACAAAATCAACTCCAGGAAAGAAGGGATTGTTTGGGCTAGTATTTTGAGAGGAAAGCAAGGCAGGAACAGAAAGAGCATTGGATAGTTAGTCATATTGTGTACACATTGTGTTGGGGGAGGAGAGGAAGGGCGGGGGGGGGGGAAGAGAGGAAGGGTAGGACAGAGAGAGAGAGGGAGAGAGAGAGAGAGAGAGAGAGAGAGAGAGAGAGATATGCTCAGTGCATTTTCTCCTTTTTAATAGTTCCAGGAGTCCAGCCCATGGGATGCTGCTGCTTACATTCTAAATCCAGTCAAGTTGATAGTGCAGATTAACTGTCAAGCCCATTCTTACAGATCATCCTCTGTTCAAAACTAAGAGGCCACACAAGGGCCTCTACACTATAACAGCACTCTGGCTGTTTCATGTTGCCACCCTCTCTCATCTCCACACTTGACACCAGTTATCAGTAGCAGACAACATCAACAAAAGATCATTGGTGACATTTGAAAATTTAGCTTATATTGGTGGGAATTCTCCAATTAACCGAACACCTCTGGTTAAATGAAGTGGCTGCAGGCAGTTTAGGACATGAAGATCAAAACCTCTATGAACCTGGAATTAATTTTACTGTCTGTAAAATTTTACTGTACTTGGGGAGTGTAGAATCATTCTCTTGCCACAAACTTACATTTATGGATGCTGAACTGTTGCCTCTTCCCATTAAAGTGGTATCAGTGTGATTTCCTGAATGAAATCTTTCTAAAGCAGCTTTATCTCAATGACTATGGCAGTCTACAGAAGCCAATCCAAAGCAAACCTGTTCCCTTTGGGCAAGGGTAAATTGCTTAGCTTCTGCTAACCACTTCCTATCAGAGGCCAACCCTTACCTTAGTGTACCATGCTCCACTGAGCTTGCCATCCCCATTCAGTGGTTTCCTACCGGCTGTCAGTGATACACCATTGAAATACTACTCCCACTGGATACAACGATGCTCTGCTCAGGTCCCTGCTTTCAGCTTGGCAGACCCTATCACCATCTCTAGGGAAAATAAAGTAATGAAGTTTACAGCTTTGTCCTTTCCTGAGCTCTGGCTTGTCCAAGGCTACAATCTGTTCTAATGGGAAGGCCAAAATCCCAGTGCCAATAGAGAGTTTCAAAAAACCAACTCCTAGGTGTCATTTTTGGACACGTCTTCTGACAAGCCCAGCTGCTCCAGTGAAACTTCAGCAGCATGTTCTCCTGTGTAATCTCCCTGTTAGGACTTTCATGCAGGTCTTCCCCATGAGAGCACTTGCCTGTAAAGCTGTGAATATCTTTCTCATTCAACCCTCATGACTCTGGCTGACTCTGTCTACTGTTTCTTCTCCTTTCCTTCTGCACATTTCTCAGGTTCTGCTGCCTGAAATCTGAGGCTATTATACTTGATATACTGGAGGGACACTAGTGTACATTAATTAAAAATTCCTCTGTGTCACAGCAGTTCTCAAAACTTTGGTGTTCATAGACATTTTTGGATTCTAGCATATTTGGTGACTCACTCATGAAGGTTCCTTTGCAATCATAATGATGACACCTACCACACTTTCAGTTCAGAGAATGGTGACCTATCGTTTCCACCCTTTTTAAAATATTTCTGAGGCAGAGTTCTTGTATGGTTCAGAAAATAGCAGAGATTTCATGTCGTTCTTGGGGCATTTTTGGACTTTAGCTGTTGCTTCCACAATGTTTTACATTGCACTGTATAACCTATCCAGCTTAATATACAGCGTTTGAAAAGGAAGATAAAATAACATCACTACTGCAGCTAAATGGAAATTACCCACTGCTCTGAATTTTGTGACACACAATCAAAATGAAGCTAGAATAAACTTGTTTGTAGCTGCTTCTGAAACACTCAACTTTATTAGTAATTATTGTGTGTGACACAGTCCAGAGCACCATATGTAGCTACTTTTTGTAACTTCTTCAGTTATTCTGCAATGAGTTGTCTAAACTGAAACCAACCTTTAAAAAACAAAACAAATCAAAATAAATAAATTAATAAATAAACTTGCTAGGGATCAAATGAGAGGCCCCACACAAAGAGCCCTCCCTGATCCTGGGTAACATGCTCAGCCCTGAGACTACATTTTAAATTGATCCTGCCATGTAAAGTATTCAGATTAACATGGGGAGAACTTTACAGAATGGTGCCCGAGGAAGCCTCGTTCATGTCTGTTTATATCAGGTCCCAAAAGCCCAGTAATGCCTCCTTAGACCATTCAGATTGCCAATATTGATGCATGCTCTACCCCAGATCTTTTACTCCATTGTTTCTTAAAACATATGGCATAATACTGGAATTAGTGTCTCATGGAATTCCTGAAACTGCTTTTTCCTAGTTCCCACCTCACACCAATTAAATTAGAATCCGGGGCCATCTGTCCTAGAAGATAGGCTTTCAGCAGCTTCTTGAGTAGCTACTGATGCACACCCAGGATGAGAGGCCCACATCTACAAGTGGGGAAATAGTAACTGCTGGTCTGGTCACGTGACAGGGAAGTAATGAGCTGAGACATTTTTCCCTTCCTTCATTGTATGTCCTCATATTTCTCACAGCAGTGTGGAGTTTCTTTGTTGCCTCTCCTTCCTCTTTTCATTTTTTAAAATTTATGTTTTCATCATTTTAAAATTTATTTTACATACCAACCACAATTTCCCCCTCTACTCCTCCCGTTTCCTCCCTCCCTAAAATTTATTTTTACTTATTTATTTTTCACTCATTTGTTTTTTGGTGTTTTCAAAGTAGAGTTTCTCTGTGTAGCCTTTGTTGTCCTGGAACTCACTCTGTAGAGCAAGCTTGCCCTGAACTCAAGAGAGTTCTGCCTGCCTCTGCCTCCTGAGCGCTGGGATTAAAGACACGGGCCACCATGTTTTGGGATTTTTTTTTTATTATTTTATGTGTATGAATGTATTGCCTGCATATATGTGTGTGCACCCTAGGAGGAGGTGAACCTCCATGTGGGTGCTGTGAATTGAACCCAGGTTCTTTGCTACAGCAACATGTGCTCTTAACCACTGAGCCAATTCGCTAGCCTGCCTCTTATTCTTACCTACTTCAGCTAGCCTGCCTGTTTTCATAAAGAATGTGTCCTGGCCTCTAGTAGTTTTGTTCTTACCTGGGAATCAGGTAAGTTTCATAATGCTTCTGGTTTACCCTACTAATGCATTTGGGTAAGTCAGTGAGAAATTCCTGACTTGCCAAAATAATTGTTGTGCGATTTTCTTCCTTATCTTCTTCCTTTCCAGTATGGGAGCGAAAAAAAAATGTCTTTGTATATGAATATTGTGTGTGTGTGTGTGTAGGCCTTAGTTCACTGCCATATGCCTTCTTTGATCACTGCCCACATTATTTTTCAAGACAGGGTTCCTCACTGAATCTGGAGCTCATTGTCTTAGCTAGATTATCTGGCCAGCTAATATTCAGGACCTTCCTGTCTTTGCTCCCCAGCACCAAGGTTATAGGAATCTGCTGCTACACCTGGCTTTTTACATAGATGCTGAAGATCTCAGATTAGGCCCTCATGCTCTCATAGCAGTGTTTTACCCACTGAACCATCACCATCTCCTGGGAGTGGAAGAATTCTAAGGACATTAAAGGGTACTCTGAAGCATTAGTCATTAGCTTCCCTGTGCTATATTTACTTTGTTTTTGTTATATATATATATATATATATATATATATATATATATACACACACACATATACAAACACACACACACACATATACAAACACACACACACACACACACACACATATATATATATGTGTGTGTGTGTGTGTGTGTGTTAACATACTTTTCCCTGCTTCTGATCCTACTATTCTCTATGAGCTCTATTTTTTTATTTTGTTTTTTCACAATGACACTCTTGGAAGAAATGGTAAAGGTTCAAACAGGGAGCAGGTAGGAAGTGATGGGAGGGGCAGTGGTTGGGCCTCATCTATCAAAGCCATTATATATTGTTCCTATTCATTTGGCTACTTTGGTGTTGTGTAAATCTCCTCCCCAGACTGGCCATTTCACCCTCTCATCTTCAGAGAAATGCCAGTCTGCCTACAGAATCCTGAAGAAAACTGAAGGTATTTGCTATAAGCAAAAAATGTAAATGGGTTATGTAATAGGGTACCAATCCAAAAGCTTCTGAAAGACTTGAGGCTTCGCTGATTCTCCCTGAGAATTCCTGGCTGAAATGTGTCTCTGACTCTTTAACATAGACCTCCTAAGGAGTTATTCTCTCAGACCGCCCCTTGCTCTAGGATGCCTCTTCAACCCCCACACACCCAGGTAGCCAGGCTCTGCCTAGCTGCCTGTTGAGATATCTGCCTCCTGTCATAATCTGATGAATAACATCTCTATCCTTATATGCAGTTAGCTGACTTGATGACTTTTCTGGAAAGTACTATATGATAGAAATCTGAAGAACAAAAATAATCTTTTCCCTAATGCAGTCCCACCTCTCCTAATTCCCTTTCTTAGGAGGAATGTGAATCAAAGTCTGCAAGAAGGGGAAGGAAGCCTAAAAAGGAGAATGGGTGAGTTAGAATTTCAGTGATTCTTTAGGAGAGTGGTGGTATCTTTTTGTGGGGGTGCAAATTCCTTTCCCTCATCCTCCTTTCCTTTTAACATCAGACACATATTAGGATCTCACTTCATCCTGCTTACTGGCTAGCATCCTCCAGGAGGGACAAAAGCAAATACTTTCAAATAACCAAAGATTGGTTTGATTGGAGTTTTTGAGGTCTTCTGAGTTCTCTAAAATTGATCATTCATAAAACATAATTACAGATAAGCATTAGAGTTAAAAAAATTAAGAAGGTTGGGATTCCCTGCCTCTGTATATTACTTGTGCTACTGTTATTATGTGTATGAATTGATTCTGCCATTACAATTCTAAAAACATCCAAGATCAAAAGTAAGATGGGAAGGGAAAGATAGCATTCATTTTGTGAGTATGCTAAGGCCAATTGTGTCTTATTATTGAGTGTCTCCCTTTATTTTAAAATCATTTGTGTTGTGTGTGTAGTGTGCTGTGTTTATATGATGTACATATTTATTGCTCTCTCTCTCTCTCTGTGTGTATGTATAGGCTAGAGGTTAACATCAAGTGTCTTTCCTTAATTGCTTTCTTCTTCCTCCTCCTCTACTTCTCTACTTCCTTCTCCTCTTCCTTCTTTTTGAGACAGGGTCACTCATTGAAGCAGGAACTCATAGACTCACCACACAGACTGAACAGTCAGCTTCAGGGATCTGTCGGTCTTTACAGCATGTGTGGCAAGCCTCAGTTTTCATTGTGGGTCCTGGGGATCTAAACACAGTTTCTCATGTTTGTATGATAGGCTCATTGTTGACTGAGCTGCGACTCAACCCTTACCTCATTCATCTTTGCAGAAACCTGTGAAGTAAGTGTTGTGGCCTTATTTTACAAACTAAGAAACTGGGGCTCAGAGAGTGGTAAAAGAATTGCTCAAAGTTGTAGGAACAAAAAATAGAAGTAGGATTTGCACTCAGGTCTGTAAGACTCTCCAAAACAGCCCCCCCTTGGTTTTTTGAGGCAGGTTTTTACTATGTATCTTTGGCTGTTCTTACTATGTAGACCAGGCTGTCCTTGAACTCACAGAGATATAGCTGCCTCTGCCTCTCTAGTGCTGGGATTAAAGGCCTGAAATACCACTGCCCAGCAATTTTCTCTTTCTTCTCTTCTTTCTTCTTCTGCCTCTAAGATTTTTTTTTACCTGTGTGTGTGTGTGTGTGTGTGTGTGTGTGTAAATGTGTACATGTGAGTGCAAGTTTACATGGTGGCCTGTTAGAGCCAATGGAGCTGGAGTTGCAGGCATTGTAAACCAACAGATATGGGTTCTGGGAATGGGACTCAGATCCATGTAAAGAGCAGGAAGCACTCGTAACTGCTGAGTGATCTCTACCCTAAGTATGTGGTCTTTGCTCACTAAAACATGCTGCTTTTTGATGACGTTTGTTATTGTATTTTGAAGAGTTCTTTTGGACTTGCTTTATCTAATTTGGAGCTGATGAAGAATCATTTTTGTCTAGCTAATCTTTGAACACTAAATAATAAAGTACACTACATTTCTACATGTGAAAAGCCATTTGGAGTATTGTATAGAGGATTGTCAGTTTGAAGCAATCTACACATAGTAATTGCTGACCAAGTGCAAGAATATCACACAAGTTGCAAGATTCATATTTATTACATTATACTAAGGCCAGAAATATAACACACTATTGGCCTTCTCACTCCTGACCTGAAAGGAAGCCAGGTAGAGCAAACTATCTTCCCTTCAGGGACTTCAAAATAAGGCATCAGTCACATTTGACTCTATATTCCAACTTCAGCAATAGAGCGTGGGAGTATGATTCACCCCCCCTTGCTTAAGTGTTCCTATTTCACTCTACTACTAGGTTTTCTGTTTGTTTGCTTGTTTGTTTTGTTCTCTCTCTCTCTCTCTCTCTCTCTCTCTCTCTCTGTCCCACTTTTAGCTCAAGTTTCTGGGCATATAAAAATAAAATATAAAATGTGATAGGCACATGATTTACAGAGGTAGATTCCAGTTTCCTTTTAAGGCCAAAACTATGGATATTGCTTTTGTTTTATTGTTTCCTTATCTGTCCAACTGGGCTGTGTGTTTCCTTTTGGACAGGATCCAGGTCTCATTTATCTTTGTAGCCTCTTTCCCTTCTCCCTAAGATGCTTATCTAATGAAGACATTGGGTTGTATGGTTGTAGACAATGATGCTTATCCTAGTACCCTTGGGGACCTTCAGTAAGGCCTCACTGAAATACTTATAGAAATAAGTTAGGGAGATGAAGGTATAGAATTCCTTTTTTTGGGGGGGGGGTCTCTCCTATACCCAAGAAAATAGCCTCAGTAGATGTCTGAATTATTTAGAACTTTTAGTGTCATCTAAATGAGTATGAAATGTTTAGATTGAAATTTGGCAAAGGCCTCTATCACTTTGGATACTTTGGCAACAGAATAACCACCTAAAAGTGTCTTTATAAGTCAAGTTGTATGAGAGATGAGGACCTTGGAAAGGTAGTATCGAAATTGGTGTGGCACATAAGTGATGTCATTCAGGACACAGACACTTTGTATTCTTTGTTCTTTCTTCCTGTCTGTTTTATGGCTGCCAGATGGGTGCTTCATGTCCATATGTCTTGTCTTCCCAGAACTTATTTCAAAGGTAGGAACAAAAGAGACTTGGAAGGATTTCTTTACATGCTCCCCTACCCCTTCTTTCATTAGTGAGGAAATGCCTTCCAAAAGAACTTCAGTATATTCTCCCTTTCTTCTCATTGGCTCAAAGTGTCCTGTGCTCACCCCTCTACCACTGGCATTTTATGATCAGGACTGCCATGCTCTGTGGCTGGCTTAGATAAGTCATGGTATACTCACTTGGTACAGGGTTCCTGCTTTTCTAAACCATCTCTGCCTGGTGCCCTTCTGCTTCCTATGTGAACACTGTCAGGATTCTGTGGGGATGAAATGAGAAAGAGCTGTTGGAGAGGAAACAGCCTCTTCTGTTACCCCTTAAGTGAAGTCATTTGTCACAAATAGTATCTTTCAGAGAGGTGAACGAGTTAGTTTGAGAAGTGTTTAGATCCCACAACAGGGGTAGGGGCTTAAATTTATTTACTATTTTTCTATTATCGCTTATGCTGTTTAAACCTCATACCATCAACCTAGTTTTAAGTAGATTTAGAATTTACATATAGGGGTAAGAATCAATCAGGAACAAAAACTGCTCACATTTGCACATAAATTAAAAACTACCTCTAGAGCCCAATCTCTGGGGCTCTGAACATAAAACCCATGATCCTTTTGGGGACCTCTTTTCATTTTGAGCTTTTTTCACTCTTAACAGAATCTCTCTAACAAGTTCTAAACCCTGCATAGTCAGAGGAAAAAACTAATGGGAAAACAAAACATGTTCTAGATGCTACAACCTGCTCAGGTACAAAGACTTTGAAGCTATATCAGCAGTTTTTAATTAGCATGGAAAAGCATTTGGTGGCGTTCTGTCCACTGTGGCCATGAAGCAAGGTATCCATTGCCAGAAAGTGGACACTGATATTTGACAGTACTCTTCTAAGTTTATAAATGAGAGGAACAAATCTTTGTGGTCTCTCATGTGCCTTCTAATATCATGAAAAGTCTTAGATGAAAGTGGCAATCAGGGCATGAACATGCTTTCTACACAGGAATCCTGGGCAACATGCATGTTCTGACTGAAAAAAATATTAAGACATGTTGATTCTCATAAATGCATTTCTGCCCTCATGATTTTCAAAAAGTCTCTTCTGAGATTATATTGGCATTTTGCAAATATAATATTGTGGTGTTTAAATACTTCTTTCTTGGAATGAGCCAACCCGAGAAGCCATTATACCCTAAGTATCATCAGACAAATTGATGATTGCTCCTGTGGGAGTTCATTCTCCATACTGCAGCACAATTTCTACTTGGAAATATCTCACCCCTCTCCCCATCCATATGGTTTAAATAGAATACACCTTAGTCCCAAATTCAGGACATGAACCAAGATGAGTCAAAACTCCTTGGTGAGTTTGATTGTTATCTCCTTAAATTTAGACTTCTGGTAAGTTTAACCGAATGAAATCTTAATAGAGTGGCTTTATTTTTATGAGTGTCAAAACCACTCATTTGCTCAGTGAAAATAATTTTAATATATTGATTTACTTTTCCTCAAAACATTGACTCTCTGACACTTGTAATAATACCATTTATCTTACCCAATTATAAGATAGTACATAGTTTTTACGTTTTCAACTGAAGAATAGGAAAAAACACCTAAATTTTAGAAGTGGAGGTTTTATCTAAAATATCATTTAAGCTGTTTATTTGATCAAATCTTATAGAATAAAGGTGATCTTAGAGTATAGGTTCCTGGTTAAAGTCACTTTTTAAAATCGAGAACACAATCTTAGTTGAATGGCAGATATTACAGCATCTCAGCAATATTAGTAGATTGCTCAGACAAAGCCTGGTTTTCTCAAAAGTTTTTTCAACAGCTACCCTACTTCATTCACTGGAATTTTCAGATGCAAAGCAGCCCTGGAAATGTAGTTGATTCATGTTGGACTATATCAAAGAAATGGAAGACAAAAGAGAAGATGAACATGCCACTGACAGAGTTAGGAAGAAGGTGCTTTGCCATGATGCTGGACCTTGTGAGAAGCATTGGGGTATGGTTTCCTGATTAATACCACTTCTACTGGTGCCCATTATCTAGACATCCTTAGCTTTCACGTGCCATGTTTCAGCAGTCTGAATCATTGCCAAAGCTACCAAGCCTTGATGGGTTCCAACAGTAACTCCAAAAAGATTAAGCTAGAATAAACCAAGTAGCATGAAAACATTTGTTTTTAAAATTAAATATAGGCAGTTTCAATGAAGTGAATTATAATTTTAAAGTTAAATGCTGCTTAAGATTTCTTTTCATTCTGTAATCGTATAACATTATAATGATCAGCGTTATAGGTTCATAACACTTAGTAAGTACACAATAGATATTCCTAATCCAACCAATTGTTTTTTGTTTTTTTTTTTTTTAAAAAAAAAAAAACACAGATGGTATATGATGCTTTTGAATTGTTGGTAGGTTGTTTCTTTTCTCCCCGTTTCTGACAATAGACTGTTAAATGTATTCCTGGGGTTCTGCAATTAAGAATGAGGAAAAGCACTGGTAGTAAAGTTGGGATCAGGTTTTTAGAAGAATTCTTGTCCTCAAAACTTCAAGAGAGGTGACCTGTTTATTGGAAATAGTTCTGCTAGAATTAGAAGCGGAAATAGGGGTATGATAATGAAACACAGTTTAAGCAGGAAAGGGCGGTAACACACGTATCACTCCATACCACGCAAATATGCTGCCAGTTTAGATACAGAGCTGTGGTTCCTTTTGTCAAGTGATTCTATTTTCTGTTGGAAAGGCTAGCTTTGAAATACCCTTTTCAGGAAGAGAAGTAGGAGCAAGAGCTTCACTGAAATGACTATATCCTCGAAATCCTCTCATGCTATTTGCAGTTAGGATGTCCTTATGAGCCATTCATTGCCACATGGCTTCTGGGAAATTCAGCTCCGTCTCAACTCTTTACTAATCATCCAGCTTACACATCTGGAAGCCACTAGAAGGTGTTGTTTTGGGTTATAGGTCAAAGTTGAAAGCAGAGATAGTCTATGAATCCAGCACTTGTTTGTGGCTATGGCTACATTTTAGCCATGTTTACCTACATCACTTATAGTGTTTTCTTCCTTCTTCCCTGATAACCCAAAGAGTATGTTCATGAGAAACATGGTCATTTCCACAAAGTATTACCATTTAATGGCAATTTTAAATTAGCAGTTTTGGGAGATATCTTATTAATATTAAGGAAAGAGGATATAGTTGATGTATCATAATGTGACCTCATATTTATTGTTTGATTTAAGTATAGACACTAAAAGCTTAGGGAAACCATGAGTTCCTGTCACCATGCTGTATTCTGCCACATTACTATGCCTGTGAGCATTTCACTCTGCAACTTGACAGACTTCTTTTGATTCCTCTGCACCATGTTCAAATGGCCCCTCTACTTTTAAGGCCGCACCATGATATCTCTCCTAAGCAGAGGTCTTACAGAACATATATCTTTTCCTTTTTAAAATAGTAATGGTCTTGCAGGTTGCCCTCTACATATATTTTTCAAGTCAATTTTCATGGAAATTCTTGTTTACATGGACCATTAATCATAGTGTTGGTTTTATAGAGACCTAGGATTCCTAGAATTAAAAAAAAAAAGAAAGAAAAAATAAAAAGAAGAAAATACATGGCTAAATAATATGAATAAAAACACTTGAGAAGCAAAAAAGTATCAAACAGATTCATTAGAGTAAAAATATTAATTAGAATTAAAAATAAAAGTGATCCAGGGAGATGGCTCAGTGGGCAGAGGTGCTTGATTCTGTGCTCCCAAGCCTGGTGATCCCTCCAACCCTGTGCTAGTTGGGTTTTGTCAACTTGATATAAACCTAGACATGTTTGAGAATAGGGAACCACTATGGAGAAAATGCTTCTATAAGACTGGGCTATAGGTAAACCTGTGGGGTATCTTCTGGATTAATGATTAATGTGAAAGGCCCACCCAGCCCATCATTGGTGGTGTTACCCAGGATCAGGCAGTCCTGTGTATAAGAAAGCAGAATGAGCAAGCTACAAAGAGCAAGCCAATAAGCAATGTTCTTCTGTGGCACTTGCTTCAGTTCCTGCCTCCAGGTCCCTGCCTTGAGTTCCTGCCTTTACTTCATTCAGTGATGGACTGTTACTTGGAAGTGTAAGCGAAAGTAAAACCATTCTTCTTCAAGTTGCTTTTGCTCATGATGTTTTATTGCATCAATAGAAAGCACAACTAAGTTAGAGTCATAGGGTGCATGGAAAGAATCAATTCCTTTGAGTTATCCTCTGACCTTTACATGGTGTACACACACACACACACACACACACACACACACACACACACACATGCACGTGCATGCACACGTGCTTACACACTGTAATAACAAATAAAATTAACCAACATAAAACAATTTTTATAACCTAAAACCCTTTCCTGCTGTCTGTACCATCACTCTAATGTCCAGCAGCTTGCCCCTTAGAAGGACAAGAGCTTCTCCACATGCATACGGACCAACTGATGGGACAGGAAAAATTGGCCTGTGATTTAAAAACTCCTCCTTAAAATTTGCAGAAAAAAAAAAGATTAACTGGAAGATTGAAATGGTGAGATAAACTCCTGGCCAAATTCATCCTTGTACTAATGCTTTACTAACCCATCACCTGTTTAGAGTAGCAGAAGAACTATCTGGAATCTGGGCAAAACAACCCTCTTGTTTCCTAGGCTCTGGGGCTTCTCTTTGTGCAGACAATCACCAGGCATTTCTTTCTCTGAGCAATCCAAGGTTAATGCTCACTAAGAAACAAAGGGTTCCTTTGAGAATGAATCTTGAGCCTGTCCTGATGCCCCCCCACATTACATGTCTAAGAACTAACTATAAGAAGGACTTATCAAAGGGGTTTTTTCCCTTAAGCTTAAGATCTCAGAAGGAAAGGACAAATAAAAGAAATGGATAGGAGGGTAGCAGACTAAATGACTCTACATAAACTTCCTCCATTGCTGGAGCCAATGTACTGACCATTCACATGGACACTGTCTCCTTTGGCTCTCATAACCACCCTGTCATATAGTTTTGATACTGTTTGTGTTTTAAACAGAGTAAACTGAAATGTAAGAATGTCACTTGGCCAAGGTTCCACAGATAGGGAGGAACAAGGCTGAGACGCAGACATGGCCAGCCCTTTTCTTAAGAAAGTTCAAGTCCTCACCCCAGAATGTGGGAGCTTCTTATGTGAAACAGGGAAAATGGTCTTCCCAGGATCTGCCAGGATCACAGACTCTTTAGAAGACAGTCCAAGAACACTTCGCAAATGTATACCCTCAGTTTAAAGTTCTGTTTTTTGCTGTAATTGGTTTGATGGGACCAAAAAACACATCCCGAGAGCATCAAACTTAAACAGCAGTTTTATAAAGAAATCAGAAAAGAAGTCCAGGGAAAGTCTGTGGAGCTACATACTCAACCTGTACAATGGGAAGTTGAACTGACAGTGTTGACCCTGAGTGATAGCGAAGTTCACAATCAAGCAAGCCCAAGGCCTGTGTGATCTGTAGGCTTCATGTTCTGGGACAAAGTAGGCTGATAAAATTTGCCAAGTACTATTACAAGGAAAAAAATTGAAATTGTGCTTGTGGCTTAAGAAATTCAGTTTACTTATATGTCACAGTTTACTGAGGAGTCCTGTTGGCAAAAGGGCTGTTATGTCTATCTCTGACCTTCCATTTGTATATCTGAGTTTCATTTAATAATTGCCCACTGCCTAAAGCAGAATAGTATCTGCTGCGTCTTTAGTTATTAAATATTTTGTATACAAAGTTGGGGGTGTTAGTGGTAACTGCATGCATGGCCTTGGGTTCGAGCCTCAGCATCAGAAACAAAGCAAAACAAAAACAAAAACAAAAACAACAATTTCAGAAGCAAATAGTCTTCTGATGTACCACCTTACTGAAAATTCTGAGCATCTGCAGAGGAGCCCTTATAAAAAGCCACTGGGGATGTTTGCAGGAAGTAGTTTCATTTCCTGGGAAAGGACAGCAGGGCAGCATGCTCGTCAGCTCTGGGATATATGCATATGGCCTTCATTTTTATAAAACAAAACAAAACAAAACAAAACTGCCAATAGAACAGCTACCCTTTCTCAGGCCTCCCACTGTCCTTCATAGCAGGATATATTAGTCATGTCAGACACAAATTTACCTCTGTCCTACACAAGCCTCTTATCTTGTGATGGTTACTGTAAGTTACTGACATCAGCAAAGCCTTGTCAGGAAACTGAGGTAATCAAAAACGCTACAGCAGTTGGGGAAAATGCATCCAGGATTATTTCAGGTTCTTCCTCCTTTGCAGGGTTTGTGTTTCTCATCTGAGTCATGACTAAAGTTGCTTAAAGGCTGTGCTCAAATCTCATATTTGGAAAGGGTTTATTTATTTGTGTTTCCTTTTAAGTTTCTTCACTTAGGCTGTGGTGTTTTACCTTACTACCTTTACAGTTTAATCTGGGTACCAGCAGAGGAGATTGCTGCTGCTCTACACAGCTAGTGGTTCTGTGATAAATGAAGGTCTGCCTTATGGATCAGACTGCCCTGATAGCACTGTAAATAGTTTTCAAACATCTTCAGGTAGATTACATTCTGAGATTCTTGTTTGTTCGGGGCTCCTCCACATTTATAAGTCACTCACTTTCTCAGATGTTTTCTATCTTGTCATCAAATTGTCCTACTTGTGTTTAGGGGAACTAGCTGTCACCGACAGCATCTTTAGAGGATGCTCCTGTTCTGATGGTTCTTCCTGAGTTTCAGATGTTATGTTATGCTGGCTCTGGAGTGAGCCTGTCTCAGCCTTCCCTTTCAGGATCACACTGCTCTTGTGAAGCTAGCTCCTCAGTCAGTGCACTAATACAGCAGGTACAGGTTCCCCACGGAAGCCCAGAGGGAGGCCTTTCTAGAACTAGGATCTTCAAGAGAGATCTTCATGGTGATTCTTAAACTGGAAGAAAGAAAGAAAATAGTGGGAAATGTGTTCAGGCAGATGCAATTTAAGGGGTAGGTGGGGAAGGAAAAGGAAGGGGTGGGGAGGGGAAGCATCAGCTCAGGAGAACTTTGTGGGTCAAGCTAATGAAAGTGTTCTGTATTTGGGGTGCTTTAGTGACCCAGGAAATGGTTTTAAGTTGGACTGTGGTGTGATCAAATCTGTACTAGCCAATTCAGTGACCACTCACTCATTTGTTTTTCATTAGTGTATCTACATTTTAAAAAATTAGTATGAGTGTGTGTGTGTGCGTGTGCATGTGTATGTGTGTGTGTGCACGCACACACAGAGATATACCACTTTCAGGGGCCAGTTCTTGCCTTCTACCTTATTAAGACAGGAGCTCTCTTGTTTGCCCCACCCTCACCCCCACTCACCACTCTAAAACACTGAGTCCAGTTTGTGTTGACCTATAACTCCTAGGCTGCAGCCTGCCTTGGAGTACAGTCAATATACCAGGTATTACACCATTGAAGAAAACTGACTTTCCTTCTTTCAGTGGCAATAGAAGCTTCCAGCCCAAGAGGGTTTTTTTTTTTTTGTCTAGATTGCACATATGAGAGGAAGTGTGATATTTGTTCTTCTGAGTCTGGCTTATTTTTACTTAACATGGTAACTGTCAGTCTCACATATTTTTCTTCAAATGACATAATTTTATTCTTCTTTATGTCTGATAATGTGTGTGTGTGTGTGTATGTGTGTGTGCGTGAGTGAGAGAGAATTTATGGTCTATCTCTTTGGGAATGACAACTCACAGAAGTGGGTACACAGGGTATATATTTTATTCTGAAGGAGCTTACAGGCTTAGGAGGGTTAGAAGAAAAAGAAACAAAAACACAAAGAACTGAAAAAAAATTTGGGGTCAACATAGAAATATGGGATGCTTTAGCAAGTGATAGCCACAAGTATCAGGAAGGATGTGGTAGATTTCAGAGAGGGGAGGTGGGGGTTACAGTTAATACAATTTGGACGTAGTGACTTTCAATGCTCACATGGGTAGGAAGGCATGTGCCTGAGAAGTCTGACTGGGGTGATACATTTTCAGTCTTTCGTATACAAACAGGAATGACGCTGTAGATGTTCAAAGAGTCACTGAAGCCCAGTGATGGGAATGAGGAGAGCAGAGATCCCCAGGGGGCTCTGGGAAAAGCTACCATTTAAGGGTTGAGTGAAAAAGCAAATCTTGGTCAGTGTGTAGGAGGGAAACCAAGAAGAATGTGGTTAGAGATTTAAAAGAGTACTTTTAAGGAGGAAGTCATCAGGGGGATTAAAAGCTGTCTGTTCTATGTGTAAAGATGTTCTATGATTTTCAAAACAAATTAAATACATTAGGTGGGACTGTTATTGCTAGAAACATGTAATAATGCGCTAATGGCATATAAAAAAAAATACCACAGCGTTTAGACCAAAAGCACATTAAACCTGGCTTTCAAGATGATATATTATCCTCTAGAAGGAAAATGTAAAGGACGGCAATCTGCCTCTCTGGAAGAGGATGTAGGGCTGAGTTTGTTTTTCTAGCCACGAGATGACAAGTTCAAAGAACTGAGCCCTTTCTTTCACACCTACACCTTTTGTTAGTCTGCTCATGGGTGGGTTAGCAGTGGCAGGGTGGAGCAATTGGGGCAGGGCAGAGCTCACAGACCCCTGAGAACTGCTTACAGTACCTGGTCTCACTGGCTACAAGAGCCAAAAATAAAAGCACAGTTGACTCATTCCCATCTTGCCTCATCCACGGAACGCCCCAGAGTCTTCCCAAATCACAGTGATCTAAGTATATTGCAGAAATTATTAGCCAATTTCATAGGAGACATGGAGTTGGAGAAGGTTCAGATCATACCAGAGTGATGAATCTGAAGAGGTGGCTTAGCTTCCTCTTTTATGACTTCAGTCTAGAGTTGGACCCTGGACTACTATTACCACCACCACCACCAACAACAACAACAACACCGCCGCCGCCACCTCCACCATCTCCACAGACTTTTAATCTTTAATTAAGATTAGAAAGTGCTCCTGTTTTTCTCTGACATTTCTACCTGAAGTAAGGTCTTGGTTCTCACATAACACAGCTTCCTTTGTTTTCTGGTTCTCCCATTATCTTGGTCTGCCCTCTGACATGGTTTCCCAATTCATGTTTTCCTTTCTCATTTCCCTCTCGCACTGACACAAGCCACAAACCTGTAACTAGAATATCTGACTCACTCTGTGCTCCTCTTGCTAACGGACACCATGTGGGAGAGGAGGCAGGAAAGCTGCTTGTTACCAGAGACCAGCTAGTAATGCCTGAACTTTGGTGCCCTTTGCAACATGAACATAATTACCCTAATTAAAAAGCCTACCTTAAAGGAAAAAGATATTTGGGACAAAAGAGTAGGCAGTAAGCCTTTATCCTATGACTGCACTTCAAATCCAGAAAGGACATTCCTGTTGTTGTTTGTTTTATTAAGGCTCAGTCCTCGGGAGAGTGGTTAAGTTGGACATTCCCTAGAGCGCATGCTCAGGCCTTATCATAGCTTGTTTTTTTTTTTTTTTTTTTTTTTTTTTGGAGGGGGGGGGCGTACAGCAACTTCTGAGAACTCTAGTAACAGAGGAGTATAAACTGGATAGCTGAAAACGACTTAGACTCGTCCTTTTGCAGTTCTGGCGGCTAAAAACCCAAATTCTAGGTATTGCTTTCTTCGGGAGACTTAGAGGAGAAACTGTCTCCTTGCTTCTGGGGACAGTTGACAATCACAGGCATTCCTTGGTTTGTAGATACATCCCTACAGTTTCTGCCTCTATCGTCTCAAGGCCCTCCTTGTGTGTGTTTGCCATATTGCATTGGTGTACAATAATCTCAGCTTAACTTGATTATATCTGCAAAGACCCTGTTTGCTAGTAAGGCTAGAGTTACATTTGTCAATAGTAAGTACACTAACAGATCTGAGGGAAGACACAGTTCCAACCAGAGATGGAAGCAGGCACTCTTTCTTTTCCAGTCTTTCCTCCCTCTTTATCTGCCTTTCATTTATGAAGGCTTCTGTCTACTATTCCTTCAGGCCCGTGAATGCCCCCTTTTCTAGAATCTGCACGTGCCTGTGCACTCATCCTTTTGGGCTCAACTCTCAGTTATAGCAAAGATAAGTTAGCCAAAGGAAAAACAAGAAGGCAAATACGCCTTTATATGCCTTTAACAAATACTAATACAATCCTGAGATAACGCCTTAACCTAAATACACTGGTGAAGCTTTTACAATCAGTAAGAATATACCTTTTCAATAGACATATTTTCCTGGGACAATCCAACTGTTGGAATCCTCTCCCTCAGAGCCTTTCTGTTCCTCTCTTAAAGAAAAAACAGACAACTTGATTTTTCTTTGAATTGGCACATTTATTCATCCCCTGGTTCTAAGTGTGCCAGGGGAGATCCATTCTTCATAAAGAAGTCGATCAACTGCAAGGATTTTGCTTCAGAAAATGTCATCCTGGGGTAAAAGCATGCGGACTCTAAGCCCATTTTAAGCTGTGGGTAATTTTCAAAGAATGAACATGGAGACAGAGGACATTCGGTTGCTAGGAAAATAGAATAAAATAAACATCGTCTCCCTGCCCTGTTGCTTATTTTTTCACTTAGGGGTGGGCTGCACTTGCCAATCTGTCCCTCCTATCTCAGTGGTAGCATGCTCACAGTCAAGCCTGTCTCTCAGGTGTGGGATGTAGTTCCCAGCTTAGCAAGGACGATGTAGGGATCTCCCTCCGTGCTTGTAAAGAGCAAAAGACAGAGATAATAGTTCACTGGCATCAATAACCTGCCTCCTCCCACCAGCGGATCGCGGGAATAATAGACTCTGTGCTGCCCTCCTCCACCTCCTCCCTTGACTCTGCCACTGTCAGAGTCTCTTCCCTTCCCCACAACTGGGAACTCGAGGGAGCAGATTGTTTTGGCTGGAATTAGTCGGGCGCAGATGGTACCACCTGCTGCATGTTCCTTACTTCTTATTGGCTTCTTTCGCAGCTCTGTGAGGTTTTGTGTTTTTTTAGAAGTTCAGAGGAAGGGGAAATGGCTGAGGCCCTTGCTCATGCCTGATTCTAGTCCAGCTGTTTTGAGCAGACTAGCAACCATGGGGATCTGGCTGGAAAGCGCCCACTGGGAAAGAGGATTCCACCAGCATCCCATTTACCATATCTCGTGCTTCAGTTTCCAAAATACAAACTGTCTTTGGGCCAAACAGTTTCTGCTTTCCAGTCTGACAGATCTGCCTGTGACAAGGTACAAGGCAGGTGCAAATGTCTGAGAAATGAGGTTTTCCTTCATTCCAAAACACAAATTCCGTGTTATTGTCCATTTGTAGGGGAGAGATAGTAATGTTCAAGCTGAAAAACTTACTACCAGCAATTCACTGGGGTTAATAATCCAATCCCCAGTCTAGCACAGTATGCAACTCAACAATCCCCAGTCTAGCACAGTATGGAACTCAACAGATTAATAAATTCAAATTTCTCATTTATACGAGTAAGACATTTGACAAAGGGACCTAAGAAGTTCATCAAACTCCCTCACCCTCCTCTTCTGGCTTTTACCTCTGCCCTTCTACTATACCCTCCAGGGGGACTTCCTTTCTGTTACGTAAAGCCAAACTGGTTTGTGCCTTATGTATCTTCACTTGGAGTTCAGTCTCCTGGGAATGCTCTTTTTCCAGAACTTTCTATGCTCACTTCTTATCCTCCAGGCTCAGCTTCCCAAGAGGCTTTTTCTGACACCCCAAATTCTAGCTGAGTTTGCCTGTCCCCACTTCCATCTTACTCACTGATTCTTGGCTTGCTTTTGTTTTCCCCCTAGGCAGTCCTTTTCCCTGGGAGTTTGTAGTTTTCTTTTCTACCTTCCCTGTGGAATGTACATCCTTAAAGGGTGGATATTGTCTATTTACCACTAAAGGGGTTGTTTGGCTCATTGTTCAGTTCACTCAGTTGCTATCAAATACAATAAAAATCATCTGTGTAAGGATGAGAGACCCAGCCTGGGCAGCTACAGGATGATCTAGGAGTTTATTTCCACTAGGCCTCGTCATTTGAAGGTCTGAGGCTTGGGCGAGGAAGTGAGCAGGATTTCTCTTACTTTAACCTTCTTTTGTGTATATTCATTGATTCTGCTATTCCTGATTTGTTCATCTGCAAGTGCTTTGGTTACTTTGAACATACCTGAAGCCCTGTTTTCCCCTCTGATAAAGCTGAGGTGGTTCAATGCCTGCAGAATTCGCAGCAGTTATGCCAATGGGGAGAATCATGCTGGGAACTTGTAAAGTGGGCTCAGAGCTGTTGAAGGAGAGACTAGATAGAGCCACAAGCCCTTGATCAGGAGCCTTAGAAAAAGCAAATTGACAAAAGGTGTCAGCAACAGTTACTAATTTTTGAAGAGCATTTCTCAAAACTGAGAACATCTCTGGCTGTCAGTGGAGACCCTAGGTGGTAAGAAGTAACTAAGCACAGATGCTGTGACAACTTAGAGTGACACAGACTTCCAACATAGATTGTTTTCATTCCACTCTTGCATGGAAAGGTTCTTATAGACCAGAACGAACTTCTTGCAGGAACTAACCCATGTCTTTTGCTGTTTCCCGGGCCATGTTTTGGAGTGCATATGGAACTTTGTTTCAGAGGACTAGGGTTTTGGCAATCTGTGACTAGCTGCTTTCCAGATTATTGTGGGGTAGAGACAAACACTTGTGTGTTTTCAAGCACTTGCAGACCTCAGTTTCTTCATCTATAACATGTGGGTGGAAGATTAGTTGCTTTTATTTTTGCAACTGTTGCAAACTTAAAGTTTTTATTCATGATAAACAAATTTTTTTTATCGATTTTAATGTAGAGAAAAAGTGTGCCATAATTTAGTTAACCACCATCAAGGCGTTTACAACATAAGCTGTTATAAATGAAAACCCCTGTGAAAGTGCTTTGTACAAGTCATTAGTCTAATTTCATTTTCAGAATTGTACACATGAAGCAGTTCTTGTGGCTAGAAACTCTACTTGCTGGAATATTATGTGGACTCCTCCATCACTATTTATTTCAAAGTGAATAAAAGCCCCATTTTCATGGAATTGTCTTTGACACTGTAAATGCACTTTGTGTTGAGGAAAAGAAAGGTAATCGCTTAGAAGTTGGGCTAATTATTCATAGGCATACTCATTAGGCATGTCTTTTTAAACAACTTGGGCAGGGTGGCCTGTATTTCTGTTTTTCCCTCTTGCTTAGGTATGCCTTTAACCAGAGCCCTATGCATTAGTACTTTCTAAGCATGTTCAGGAATGAGGTGGTAGAAGCCAACAGAGTGTTTCAGACTGCAGGAAGTGGTTGAGGGTTACTCAGCAGTTGGTGCGTCTCCTTTTGTGTCCACATGGATCTTGAGCTGCCCTGTAGTTTCTGTTGGAAGTGATATTGTTCAGAAGACATGTGAAAACCAAGGCCTAGCTTGCTGTGGTCGCTAAATGTATTGCCTGGCTTCCTCTGAGCGATGTTCTTGTTTCTCCTTTCTAAATTTATATTATTTAATTCATCTGTATTTTCAAGTAATTTAAAGGCTGTATTTCTTTTCCCCTCAACAAAACTGGACAGGAGTATGCTGTAATTATTTGCCCTATAATAAAAATATTTTAAGAAAGGATGAAAGTGATTCTTTACTTTAAGGAAAGGACATTCATGAAAAGTCTTAGTTTTGCAAGTGATGGGGAAAAGGTTGATTTAATATTTTCTCTGTATAATTGTTAGCATACCTTAGAAATTGCCTCAATAATTTTTGAACTTTGTACTTTTTGAGTATCAACATTTGAAATGTTTTCAATTTATGTAGGATAACAAAATAGAAAGTATTTCATTAGCCCTCTGTTTAGACTCTGTCAAGTATTGCTTTCTTTAAGATACGATCTATTCAAATGTATACACATAAACTTAGCACAGCTACATACACAGACACACACACTCACACATAGGCTCTCTCTCTCTCACACACACACATATTCACACATACACACAGGCTCTTTCTCTTTTTCACACACACACACACATACACACACACACACACACACACACACACACACACACACACACACACTTCCTTTTGAGTGTTCTGAAAATGGTCAGATGACAAGGCAGCAATCTTCCCCTGAATGCTTCCTTATGTGAAGTTGGTTCTTTCTTAGTTCTATCCTTGCCAATTTTAAATTTCTTGCCAGAAAAAAATCTATTTTTAACATTTTAGGGTCTTATCCTTCCTTTCAAACCTAACAGGCACATTCTGTAGAGTGAAAGAAAGCTGATAGGGAGCACTTACGAGTCAGGATCCTCAGGATTTGCAATTTCTGTGGAATCAAAGCTATGAATGAGGAAGGCCAATTAGAAATACTTAAAAGATCATTTGTCACCACTTTAATCTTCATGTATTTTTAAATCATCATTTTCTTTGACTAAAATTATTAGAATCTTTGTCATATTCTTCTCAAGGCCAAATGGAAATGATGATGTTCATTTTCCATGCTCTGTATTTTGGAGTATTTTAATATGTCACACTAGATTATAGGTGGTAGATGGTGACTGTTTTAATGGAGGAAGTTTAGCTTGTGGCATATTCAGCATCATGTCGTCTCAATGTCATGTCTCTGATTAATGCTGTACTTCATATACAAATGAAGACTGAGGGATTTAAGAGCATTTGTTTAATTCAGAGATTAATATATCCTTCAACCCTGAAACAGAGGCCCTCTGAAACCTTAACCCAAAAAATTGGACACGGCCTACTAGCCCAAAAAGAACATGTTGCCAATTCTCTCCATGTTTATTTAAATATTTTGCTCTAAAGGAAGCAATCATTCCTTTATATTTCTTTAAATTTAGTATTGACATTTTTATTTTGGGAAAGGAGGTCTTTTTTTATAACATGGATACAGGAAAAGAAAACTCTCCAATAAAAATATTGTCTAAAAAGTTTGTTTTGTTTGCATGATTTACTAAATATGTACAATTTCAATTCACAGCGAAGGTAACAAAGATTTAAACAGCCAACATCACAAATGTCTCAAGTTCTAAAAAAAAGTTCACTGTGCACAGTTTGACAATTTAATTGAATAAAAACCAAAGCTAAGCCTTCAGTATGAATCTTTTTCATGATGGGCACAAGCCATGTATGGTCTTCATCTTTGTTTCACGATGCATATTCAGTGACTAAAAGCCCCTTCCCATTTTAGTATATTAGGTTATGTCAGTATACTGAGGAGAGGCATTAGCAGCCTCTTGGTTCACCAATACAATCTGTGATGTGTTCACATATATATTGTAATATTTATTAATATATAAAATGATCACAAGTCATCTGTGACTTTTTAATGTTTTAAGATGTAGGAATGTTTTTCTATATGTATAAAGTTTTAAATTTATAGTTATGTATGTAAGCCATAATAATTTACCAGTGTCCCTTTGATGTAAGGTGTCTGGAAAGAATATTATGCTTTTGAAGGATAGAGATGTCACATCTCTATCTGCTTCAGATTTGTAAAGTTTGCCATTATGTGAATCCAAATATTGTAGTCATTCTGATGTAATGATCAAGTGAGTGAAATAATTAATCATCATTAGAAACAAATGCCGGTGAGTACAAAATCATTGTATTTCAGTTAAGAAGGGAGCCATAGCTTTAGCTACCCTATAACATCTACAATAACATTGTTTTCACATATATTTTCCCCACGTAAATTCTTTGGTGTTTCCCCCTCTTTTAGTATTAGTGCTGTGAGTGATGAACATGCAATGTAAGATTCAAATAATTGTACTGAGCATGTTTATTTGAATAATTGCCCCATTGCACATCAAATAAATCTGCTGAGTGTGTTTGTTTGAATGCATTTTACATGTACATGGAAGCACATACTGAAATAAATGCAGCTGTGTTTATTATAATGTGCGGGGGCTTCAGAGCACACACATTTGTTTGTGTGCATATCCAGGGCTCACAGCCCGGAATGGCCACAGATCCTGGAGCAAAAAAAAAAAAAAAAAAAAAAAAAAAAAAAAAAGAGAGAGAGAAAGAAAAAGAAAAGAAAAAAAAACAAGGCTAACAATTTTTTAAAATTCAAATATATATATATATATAAACTTAGTGGACAATATCTTCAAATTTATGACTAAATTTTGATGCTGTTAAGGCGTATGTCCTTAGAAAGATAAAAATAACATTTTAAAGTTATCTGATTGTGAAAAGTATCTAATAAATTTATTAATACCTATTCAAATATAGTCCCTTCTTTCCTCCTTCCTTCAAGCCCTCCCATTCCACTGCAAGTTCAGTTCATGCTAAGGGAGATGTATGCTGTTAGTTCTGGCTGAGAAATACTTATTTCTTTTCCCAGTTTCTCAGAACTAAGCCTACAGTGTCATGTGCAAAAATGAAAGAACCTCATAGATCTGCTAGAATACAAAAGGCTCTTGAGAAAATGAGCAGGGATGTTCATTGCCAGCATGTCCTCACCTTCTCCCAGCGCCTATTTTCAGCCATAAAGGGTAATACTTACAACTAGAATATGGAAGCATATTGGATACAGAAAGGAGATTATGTGTCACGATTTAGAGGGCCTTTCTTGTTTATGACCTTGGAAAGGAATCTTAGGATAAGCCAAATGTTTTTATTCTTCCCTAGAGCTGGACGATTATGCAGCTCTAATGTGCAATGCTATTAGTGGATAAATTGCATAAAAAAAAAAAAAAAAACTTAAGATGTGGGAC
>NW_026126418.1:58295000-58340000 GCF_943737965.1 Phodopus roborovskii | reverse complement strand
AACCTATTTCAAGGCAGCTAATAGCCTGAAGATAACAAGTTTAATTTAAGACATATAACAACTAACTTTAAGTTTGGGATACTATGTTTTATATGAGGTAAACTGGATGACAGAACATTCTGGTAGTTTGGTAGGAATCTGGGTAGATAACAAGAGAAAGTAGAAGTGTGAGAAAATCCTTAAGAGTGTTTTCTTCTCTTTTTTTTTTAACATTTCAGAAAATATTCAAGCTTCTATGGTACCATTTTGGTTTTTTTGGTTTGTATGTGTACATTTAAAGTGATGATGTTACTGGGAGAAAGGAAGATACTAGTAGCAGTAGCCATTATGCCATTTAGGCAGAATGGTATAGTACTGAACAGGGATGATAAGCTCTGTAATTTCACTGAAATCGTCTTTTAAGACAGGCTGTGACAAACTCTCAGGTTTGTCAATTGCCTTGAAGATCAGAATCTTTGCAGGTAAAGGAAAAGTCATTTGGGGACTTAGCTTGAGGACTGGACACAGGTAGAATAATGGAGACAGAATATGTAAAGTGTTTAGTACAAGGACTTCATTGTGAAAGGCCAGTTATGGTTAAATCACTTAACTATGATCCATCAATACATGTTTAACCATTTCCTAAATTCTAAGCAGGATGCATGCATCAAAGAGCAGAGTACATGCAAAAAATAAATCTGGTAAGACTACACCTGAAATTTTTCTTGCTGCTTTAGTTAAAACATGCATGAGCAAAACTGTCCCATATCTTTTTGCTACTCATCAGCTCAGGTTCAAAGGTAGTCAACCAATTATGTCATTTCATAGAAAGAATATATGAAACATTTTGAATGATCTTTAAGTCAATAAGACATTATTTTCCAAAATAGTAAAACCAGAGCGGCATCTGGACAGAAAGCAACCATCCTCATACAAATTTCCAGACATTTTAGAAATGTGTGGGGGGGGGGATGGATTCTATGAGGACAGTCAGCCAACTTTCAAAGAATTCATTTGATGCTCTACTAGTAATAGAACTGCATTGATTCTCTATCATAAACTGACAACCTGAAAGGATAAAGTGCTCAACTGTGATGCCATACTAAGAACAAAATTGGGGAATGCCTGAGAGTTTTGACACCTTGCACTAAATATTCTACTAATTTTGAGAATGTCTGTATTTAACAGATTTATTTTAAAGGAGGAGCTAACTTGGTAATTTATTTCATTTTAATTTGTTTTATTATTTTTAACTGACTCAAACAAAAATGTTCTAGAATCACATTTCTATATGAACAAGGTTCAAATTGTTATTAAATGAACCAAAAAATTTGGGGGGGGGGACGATTTTTTCCACTATTACTTAAGTCCGTGACTCATCTGACAACTGGAATGAAGACTAAATTTAGTAACAAATAGAATATATATGGCATGAAAAATTGCCAGATAACTTTGGAGCAAAATTGACCAGGTTATTTAAATTAAAATTATTTAAAATTTAGACTCTGCCTAATCAAAAGTAGAAATATCATTATTTATTTTATAGATAAGGTGATTTGAAAGTACCTACCACAATGTCTCAACAAAGAAAACATTCAATAAATGTCAGATTAAAACTTTAGTGCAGTACAAATGAGTCCTTGACAGTGCCTAACAGAAAGTTCAGATCTTTTATTTCAGTCATTGTTTGTGACAATTATTCCAATTGAAGATAACATTTACATAGTATTTCCTTCTCTGTGCTATTCAGGGTACCCCCTCCCACCAAAATAAATAAATAAATAAATAAATAAATAAATAAAACCAAGCAAACAAGTAAGCAATAAGCCATTGGTAAGAGAAGTAAGCAAGAGGACTTTGGTAACTGCCTAGGAAATAAATTTAAAGTAGATTGAGGCAAAAGAACACAGAGTCCCAAGAATAAATAGACACTAATTTTCTTCTTAATTTATACAATTCTATAGACAGATAACAAACATACTTTATCAATGACACATTTATAATCAACATGTAATTATCAAATCACAATTCAACTTCATTGCCCAGCCTTAGAGTCAAGACAGTTCTCTCTTATAATATTCATTTTATTCATTTAAAAATATTACTAATATTAATATAAACAAATAAAAGGCTTATGGGGCCCAACTAGAAGAAAGTAAGTTAAATTTACACATACATCATACTGACAAATTTCATGAAGAATTTTACTTGGATGGAACCTAATACAATGACAGTAGAAATGTTGTGAGATGTTTGGTCAAGAGACCAAAAAGTTAACATACTGGAAACTTGACAAGCTAGGAAGCCAACAGGAGATAATTGATTGCCAGTTTAGAGAAACCGTTGGATGGTTAGCATCCTGTTGCTAGGCAATGTTTCTAGGCAGCAGATCTCTCATGTTAAAGGACAAGAATATTTTACTTTTAAAATAATGTGCCTTTTAAAAAATTAAATATACATTTGTTTTTTGTCAACTTTTGGGTCTCTCAACTAGCTGAACACTATGAAGTTTATGGACTAACATATTTATAGGAGATAAATATATTGACTAGATGTCAATATGTATGAGAGCCCTCACTAAAATAAAAGTTTTGCACTCACCATTTAGTAAATGATAGAGTTTGCATATGGTCATATAATAAGACCAATCAGAGAGGGAAAGATGCCTTCAGGGATGTGCCTATTGTAGCTGAATAATGAAATACAAAATATATTTGAGGTTGATTAAAATTAAAGTAAATTGAGGCATGAAAATTTTTTTTACTCTGTAAATACTTAAATAAGACTCAGTAGTAAAGAAAGTATAATAGATGAACAGTGTAGGCAAATTTTGATGTTTCAAATATATTGCTTAAGTATAAAATCTGTGTAGACTTATTAATCAATTTGGGGTGTTTTGAAAGTATCATTAATTGACCTTTTAAAATATTAGCCACAGAGATCATGGTTTGAGAAAAAAGGAGTTGAACTGGTTGGATGAGGAGCATGGCTGTTAAAACTGTGGTTCTCTTCACAAAGTTCCCTAAGCACTAGTGGTTCAACACATGCCAATTTCCCCCAGGGCTCAGCTTAATTCTGGTCACATGTGCTACCTCCAACACATGTGAGAAATCTGGGAAGATTCAGAGTACTTGTGTTTCCCAAAGTATCCTTCAATACCAGAATGTGTACTGCATCTGTAGGTAGTTAAAATATAACCACTACCTTGTCACTTTTGCCCTATCACTACTCCCAGCCCCCATAGGAATTAATGTTTTTTTGTTGTTGTTGTTGGTTTTTTTTTTTTTTTTTTTTTTTTTTTTTTGCCCTTGTTTAAGGTTTTCCTATACTTTCTTCTACAGCTTGCCACAGTTCTAATGGAAAGACTTGGATGGGGTTAGGGACAGGATGAGGCTAAGTTCCCTTTTTTTGGGGGGGGAGGAGGAAACATTGATGGAACTCTACCACAGAGCTGCAGATCTGACCTTGAATTGTGGAAAATAGTTTTTACATGGTGGCACTGTTAAGAAAATGTAATGCACCACCTCTTTAGTCATAAGGAACACTTGACTTTGTAACTGTTGCTGGTTAATGACACATGAATGGAAATATTATTTTAGTCTTTCAATTACAGGTAGATTCAGTAGCTTATTTAGTCTCTTGCTTTTGTTTCACAGAAATAACACATAATTGATTCAAAAGTGGCCAGTTTATGGAAAGCAAACAAATTTACCCCAAACCATGGCTTACTTGATGTTTGGATGATTATACTAATATATCATTGATCAGATTTACTGTAAGATTGTTTTTACACATATATAAATAATCATAGCTTAAGAATTATTTGAAGATATTTTCAATAATTAGCTCTTGTCATGTCATTTCATTACCCTGGGCATTTAAATATTTCTTTGACATGACACGTAAATTTGTTTTACAGATAACTTGAAAGTTAAGAAGACAAGCACACTCATAAACACATGAATGATCCAATAAACAGGCAACATGAAAGTCCTACTGAGTTATGCAAAAGCATTACTTCTTTCTTGTTGAAGGTATTAGCATATGCTACATCTTATGTTGCACAAGTATACTCATTAAATATTATGAAATGTACAGCAGGCCGGAGAGCTCTAGCTAGCTAGTCAAAGTCGCTCATACCTGTGTGTTCGTATTTATGTCGCAGAAGGGAACTGCTTTTCTGGAATGTCTTGTCACATAAGTCACATGCATACATGCCACTTTCTGTCTTCTTTATTTTCTTTCGAGACAGACAGGAATCGGAGTCTGTCAAGTCATCTAGGCCTGACATGTAGTCTTGTGCTCCATCAAGCAATTCTCCCTGTGATAAAATCACATAGTTCAACACAGTCTCTTCTTGTGTTTACACCAAACAACTATGCAGAGGTTGACATAAATATATCCTTAAAACTGCTGGGTGTCAATCTATCTTATGACTAAAATCTTTTGTTTTCTGAACAATATGTGAAGACTCACAATTCAACAAAAACACAAACCTTTCCTGACATAGATGGGGGAAATGGAGTTTTCTTAAATCTTCCACTTTTTATAATACCAGGGAAAATCCACAAATGAACATTAAATATTGGAATTGCTATAATTTCCAGTGTACTTTACTTCAGAAATGATTGGTAGCTGTAGAAACTTCATTTTAATTGAATTTTATATTTAGGTACAAAATATTATTATTATACAATCTATTTAAATGTATGTCTACCAACTAAAAGCCCTAAGCTATATTTTTATATTTAATTTTCTAATTTGAAAAGGGAATATTAATAACACTTTTTATCAATGTTCTATCTATGTTAAAACAGCCTTCAGCATTGAGCAATAATGAATGTAGATCAGTAAATTATTAAATTTCTTGATATTTATTTTGTCTTGGTCCAAAGGAGTGCAAACTTGCATGATCACATACATTTCCATTTGCTAGCCCACAGTTTAGTTTTCTTAGACTATATTTGCACTAATTAATACTAGAGAAGATTAAATAGGCTTAAATGCATTTACAAAGAGGGCAGATGTGTTGTAAATTAGAATACTGGACAGCTGTTACAGCCGTGCACTGCCACTTCGACTCGTATTTTGCAAATAAGGATTATACAAAACAATGCTAAAACAATGCCTACTTTCACATTCAACCACCTATGAATTATTTCATAATTCAAAAATTAGGAAATAAGTCCTGTGTAACGTAGAATATTTAAAAAAAAAACTCTTCAGAATTAACTATTTTGTATAAAACAAAATCTATATTAAAATTTAAATATGTAATTCCTTCAAGTTATGTACATCCTTCTAAGCACCTGGCTGTTACATACTTTAATTTCAAGCATCCAGGTAAACCTACTGACCATTAGCATCAATAATCCTCAAAAGAATTCTTCATTTGCTTTGTTTTGGTTTGGAGACACACCCTTGAACTAGCAATTAATTTTCTTGCCTTAACTTCCTAGAAAGCCTCCAATTCTGAATGGGCTACCAAAGCCAATGGCTAAAGCCCATTCAGAATTGGAGGTTCATGTTAAAAAAGACTTTTCTGTTTCTGAGTTTTTCTTTCACTGAGTGTTTCCCTCCACCTTGTACATTGTCTAAGCAATTTTTTGTTACAGTTGGCAGGCTGGGACTCACACTTTGGCATCATATGCACTAGACCACACTTTTTATCATCTTTCTTCAGAGCAAAAGGACACATCTCATTACCTGAAAGCCTTGTTTCCGCTGGTATTTCCTCCTTTGCTGCATGTCAGCAAAGGTAGCAGCTCCCGTTGGGTAGGTATAGGCCATATGTGGTAGGAAGCTCATCTGATCCAGCCCTGGGTATGGTCGTAGCCCAGGGATGCTGGTCTGGACTGGTGGCATGAAAGTGGCAGGGGGAAAAGCACTTTGTGCTGGAAGAGCTGTGTATAAAGGCTTGGCACTAAATGGGTTCATGCTGAACACTGGGTTAGTGCTTTTGTTGTCCAGATTATTCGAATTTGAAAACTCCTTCTTGATAAAAGTCAAATTCAGAGGTTCATCTGAATTTTCAGATGATGAAGAAACACTGTTATGGTCTAAATTTGTGCTAGTAGCTTTTGTTTTGTTCTTTGTGGCTATAATACTTTTGGGTTCTCTCATTTGTTTTGGTAATGACAGGTCCAAAGGCTCAGCCTGCAGCTCCTCAGAAGAGAAGCTATTTGGAGTGTATGAGCTACTGTGGGAGTTTTTAGAAGATGTGGAAGAAAGATTTAAAGGAGAAGGAGTATTACTCCTTGAGTGGTCCAATTTATCAACTGCTTTAATATTGGTAAAATGAGAAGTTTTTGATAGCCTGAGAGGAGGGTCACAATTTGTAACACTGTTGTGGAGCTCTGCTATAGATGGTGATGTTATGGAGTCCATAGGTTTTACAGGAGACCTGGGTAATAACGAGTCTTTTGTGGGGGGGTTACTGTTGGGAGCTAATGGCTTGGATGTCCTTTCCAGTGATGGCGACCTGGAATTTGAATACTGGTAGACTTTTCTTTGCTCAAACCATTCCTTCACAAATTCCTGAGGAAGGCCCACAGCAATGGAGATTTTCAGCAGTTCATCAGAGTTGGGCTCCATGTTCATAGCATAGTACGCTTTGAGTACAGACATGTGGTCCTTGTATGGGTTGATGGGGCTTGTCAGTCCTTTCTCAGAAAGTACAGATGACAAGAGGAGGGCTTTATTATCAACAAAAACTCCAGCTTTGTTGGGGACTATGTTTTCATGAGGTTGCAGGACTGCCTTGATCTCTTCATTCATTTTACACAGGTAGCGTTCATGCTGATGCAGGGGAATAGGGCCTGGGAAGCTCTCTTTGCAGAACTGGCATGAAAATGGAGTGGATATGCTGTGGTTCTCAATCATTTTATCATCGGTGACCAAATCTATTAACGTGCGCAGCTTCTCTTTCTTTATATTACTGATCTGTCTCCTTGAGTCAGTAGTCAAGCTCTGCAGGCAAGCTTTGGCTTCATTAACTTTTTCTAAGGTATAGTCAATAATACTTTTAGTGGCACCATTATGACTCACTACTGGAAGACCAACAGGCGGAATATTGGGAGAAGCAACTCCTTGTTCTTCTGGCTGAGAACATGGATCCTTCATGTGATAACCTTTCAACTTGGAAATTTCTTCAGTCTTGCAGTCCATCTTTTGCCTAGAAACCGTATTGTCCACAATCTGTAGAACCTTTTGTACCTCACTCAAGTTACTATTCATAGTAGGAAATCCAAGTAATGGGGCTTCCATCCCTACACCTAAGTGCTGCATTGGACTCTGAGCAGATGGGTGCACACCTAAAGGGCTGGTGGCTCCAAGGCCGCCATTCATAAAGGGACTAGTGCCACTAAACCCGTGTGTTGCCATAAGAACTTTATAGTCATTGAAGTCTAGTGGTTCTGTCTTAATCTTAAGTAAGCCTGTCTGTTCAGACATGCTAAGTGGTTTTCCATTTTCCAACTTGTTCCTTAATTGAGTAATGGCTGAGTTAGTAGGAGAAGAAGAAACAGAATTAGGGGAAGAACCCGTCTTGATATTGTTTCTCATTCGGCCATTTACCGAGATTAAACCAATACATTTCTTGCTGCTGATGTGTGAACTGTAGGAACCAGAATGGGAGAAGCGTTTCTTGCAGTTTGGGCATTCATAAGGTTTTTCACCTAAAATGATAATTAAAATTAACATTAGATTTCTTTGGTTAGGTAACAAGTGAAGTGTGCCAAGACAAGAATATGTGGAACCAAATGAAATGAATATAGGGAAATGGACCCTACATTCTAGATGTGCAAGTCAGGGTTCTGTCACCATAACTATATCTGGGCTTTATCTACCCTAGATGGGCATAATTCAAGATGTAAGCTGTGGAAGGTAAAGCCTATCCATGCCTTTTTCAGCTAGGATCCCAAATCTTGTCAGGCCATCTGTAGCCTCCTTTTTAAACAGAGTGTCAGATTAATGTGTGGTCAATAGCACAATAAAGATGTCACAGTATTAAAGAGAAATGTAGCTATGGCTTTAATCAACTCTGTGGAGGTTCCATTGGTTCTAGCAGTTCAACTAGTTCTTTGAATAGCATCCAATTTGGTAATAAAATGCTTGGCAGAGGCATCAAACTACGTATGAAGCAGAAATCTCAGTGGTGGGATGTGGGTTTATGCTGTACAGCTATTAGGAGTCAAGGGACATTTGGCATACACAACCTCTTGTCCAATTTTCTCTCACTCTTGTGTGAATTTAGATATCAAATATGAATATCTTTCAGAAGTCGTAGCCCAAATATCTGTAGGTCAAAGATACAGTTTGGCAAAATCTCTAGATTTGGCCAAAAAAAAAAAAAAAAAAAATCAGAATCCTTGTGCATTGTAAGAAGGATAAACACAGCACTTATAAAATAAATAATGCAAACATGAGTGTGAGCACCTCTGCTACTCACCACTGTGAATTCTCAGGTGTTCTTTCAGGTGGTGCTTGTACTTGAAGGCTTTGCCACACTCCGTGCATTTGAACTTGCGGTTACCTGCTCCTTGGGTTAGCATTTGGTGCTGTGAAGGGAGAAGAAAGGCCATCATTTTTGTTGAGGCAGCACAAAGTAGGCCTTTTCAAGGCCTCTTTTTCAGGCAGGCCAGGAGGTCTGAGTGCATTCTTCTTTATCCACTGTCTTTCAGAGTTGCAATAAAATTGATAATGCTACTAATAAAAAGGGACCTTTTTTTTTTAAGTGCTTCACATGAACATCTGACACTTGCATCACTATTCTGTCCATTGTCTGTTGTCTCTTTCCTAAAATGGTCTTTTTTTTTTTTTTTTTTGGCCCTTAGATGAGAAAGTATAATTGTAGAGATGTTTATGGCTCTTTGTGTTTAGTGCAGAATCTAAAACCTGAAAGTTTCCTTCTAGAATACTGCTATCTTGTTTAGGAAAAAATAGTTTCCTGAAAGTTATGAAAAAAAACTTAAACCCCCATTTACATATTTTTCACCGAGTTTTCGGTATCTGGGTAAAGCATATTCAAAAAAAAAATCCCTCCAAATAAAAATTCCCAAAGCCCTTTGACTATAAATATGTGGTATGCCTGTTTAAATATCCCACTCCCTGTGCTACTGGTCCACATCAACTCTGCTCTTAGGTGCTGCCTATCAGACTTGATCCATTATCAAAAAAAGACATCTTGGGTTATAGCTGCTTGAACAGTTTTATCACAGGCCAGAAGGAAGGACTTCGATGACTTTTCATTTTCTTTTTTAGTAGTGTGCAAAGATCAAAAGGAAAAAAAAAAGGTTGCTGAAAAGACAAGTCAGAAGCTGCACAGATACAATCAAACACAGCTGACCTTTTTGAACAAGGGATGGGGGGAAAGCAGTGTGACCTGGAATTCTAGGTTTAAAAAAAAAAAAAAAAACAGACAGACAAACTACAGTCATCCACTCTGGATGCGCAAGGTAGGAGACCAGCCTTTTTCTGCAGCAATGACACAAAAGCCTTTTGCAAAAAAGACAGCACAAAAACGGTATGACAACTGCTAGGGTGTGCTGAATCTTCCCACATTCCTAGTGAGACAGATGGTGTTACATGGGACACAGGGAGGGTTGTTCAAACAGCAGCAACCTTCAAAGATCAAGCGGAGCCCAACCCGCCGAGCGCCATTGAGGGACCAGCGCTCATATGTTGCTGAGTTGCATAAACAAACAGCAACAGCTGCTTTGTCTCCTCCACAGCCCTCAGAGGACTACTATAAACTTTAGTTGTGCCACTGTTAATATGATACAATCATTTTAATTTACTAATTGTAAATGCCATGAGCAAATGAGGGGACTTTTCAACACCAAAGCTACCATTCATAATGCGCCAACACAATCACACTTCTGCATGTGAAATTTAAAGCAGTTATACTAGATAAATATCTAGGCATTTTTCTTCCTAGAGTTTTTGTGCATAGAAGCATGAGAAGATAAACTGTTACATGAGTGTAACTATACAAGCATATTACTTATAGCTGATCTTTGGGAAACAGTCAAGTAGCAAGTCCAATGAGAAACAAATGGTGTGATTATGTGATAAAGTGCCTTAAATAGTCAAATTTCGTAGCATAGTAGTTCCATCCTTGCTAACTGGGTTTGTGCCTCCTTTTCCTTATTCAAACACAATAAAGCCTATAAGGACAAACCAGACTTTTATATAGAATATGAATATCATAGCTAGCCATTTTAAAAACATATACTATCAAAGTTCATGTAGGGCAATTCTATATCTGTAGGGCCAGTTATTGTGACTTATGAAACACCATTACTGTGACCACCCAACACATCATAATATCAACTTGCAGAGTCAGTTCTCCCAGGAGGACAGAAAGAGCAGTTTTGCTGAAACATTTAAGAGATATGTTGTGAATCAATCCTACTCAGATCCTACTCAGTCATTTCAAGGATTTCAGACACTCTCCTTACCTTCCCAAGACAGAGATCTTATTTTTAAAACAAGTAAGCCAAAAGAGGCAGAACAATTTTGGCATTTAACCGCATGCCATATTGAGACGGAATTGATTTAATTATAACCAATGTTTTATTGTTTTTCCAATTTATTATGTATATACACATATAACCTATATGCTTTTTTATTTTCCTATAAATAATTAGTTTTCAAAATTAGGAAGCTTGTAAAAGTAGTCTAAGTAATTTGAAAATGTTTCATGGCAAATGAAGGAAATATTCACTTCTTTTACTACGCATTAGGTCCTATATATATATTTAAAAAATGCCTAAGCAAAACTAGGTGAAAAATGGAATTAAAATTGCTGAGATGTTTAATAATGTATAATTAAAATGCTACAATTTCATTCACTTTTTGTGGAACATAAAAATGAAACTAAAGTCAAGTTAAAGTGCAAATAAAATTTCTAAATTAGAAATTAACACACTCATTCGATCGTGAACATAAGACTATTAAATCATATTAGAAGAGACCATCAAAAAATCATTTAGACCTCAATTAAAGCTATTACCATTAAAAGATCTGCATCTTCAAAATGCCATGAAAAATTAATAATGATTGCCAATCAAAGCAATATCGTTTCTCTAAGGGGTTATTATAGAAAGAAATCACTTAGAACCAACCCCCACCTGATCTGTCCCTGGCTTGTGCGTCACCATATGCCGCTCGAGCTGGGTGCGGTAGGCGAACGTGTAGCTACAAAGAGGGCAGGAAAAGTTCTCTTCATTCTTCTCGTGGCGGTACTTGATGTGCTCCTTCAGCGATGTCAAGCGCTTGTAGCCGCGGTCGCAGTAGGGGCAGGTCAGCAGTTGGGCAAAAGCATCTGGAGTTCCAGGTGGCAGGTCTGTAGCCGAGAGGCGAGAGGGAGAGGAGCGGGCCAAAAGGTCAGTAAATCAATGGCAGCTAATGGGCTAGCTGCCCGGGCTGCTATGACAGGAATCACTGCAATCTGCTCCAGCAGAGCGCCATCATTACGTCCGGACTCCTCACAACCAGGCCCCTTGCACACCCAGGGCAGGCTTGTCCGAATCAGTTCACACTGTGCTCGAAAATTAATTAATTACTTGAGCTTATTTGTGGGGAGGGGGGATTTAAACAGCTGATAAGTGAAGAAATTCCCTTTGGGTTACTGACAATTCCTCTGAACCCTAGACTCCTGTTACACAGGAATTCGCAGGAGGGAAGATTTTCAGGTGTCAGTGAACAAAAGGTGAGGGTCGGTGATCTTAAACTTTGTTTTTCCTCAAAAGTAAAATATCTCTGAAAGATAGGAATAAATTTAGATATTTTTATCTCTTAGAAATGGGCTGTAATTGTTCTTATTCTGTATTGGATGTACAAATGACACAAATTTGCTGACAAAAAAAAAAAATTCACAATACCCTAAAATTACAGTTCTAATCTTTGCTCATGAAATTCCATGCCTCCGCAGCTGTTCTTCAAATTTTAAGGTAAACACCCAGGCATGTAGTGCATTTGTAATTGTAACAGCTGCAGAGGTCAGTATAGTGGCTAAAAATGAATTACAGCCTTACCATTTTCTTCTTGCCCATTGGCCTCTGGCGTGCCAAGGCGAGACAACTCCTCCGGGGCTTCTGGGTAAATAATGGCCGTGTCACTTCGCTGAAGGTACTCTTCAATGCTGACTGCATGACCATCGCGTTCCTCCAGTTTTCTTTTGGCAAAGTATTCCTCAAAGTCTGATGTGCAATTTGCATTCTTAACTGAAATCATAAACAGAAAAGAAATGTCTTTCAGGCCTATTTTCCTAGAAGGCTAAATACTATACATCATTGCTAGCGACTAGTAAGACTTAAAGTATCTTCTTTGTCAGGAGGGAAGATGACAAACTATTGGTTAAACACTTATTTTTATAATACATGCAAAAGGGCTTACTTTGCTTAAGTTAGTAGACACGTTTGTTCTTGGAACGTTCAACTGTATAATTCACATACAAATGAAAGAAAACTTAAAATGAATTTATTAACTGTTTTAAAAAGTGGAACATGACATAATGTAAGCTTGCAGGTACTTTAATAGTTTACATAAAACTGCCTTTTGTCTTAAGAAAAGTAAATTTAGCTCTTAGGGACAGGGGAACCTCAAAGTTCTACATAGAGGGGGTAAGCATACAGTGTGGATCTCTTTAGACCTTCCCCAAAGCCTTTCAATAAAGTATTTTTACACACACACACACACACACACACACAGGAAATTTCATTTTCTTAAGGTACATTACACTTTATGTCCCTATCCTCAGATCCATCTGTTGCTAAATGTAAGATTTTTGCCATGTTCTTCTTTAAATATGACATATAGTCAGGTATACATATTCTGAGACAGATGTGAAAGGACAGACATCCTTACAAATACAATAATGTGACCTTGCTAAAGAGAAGTCACAGAATGACGCATTCTCACTGATATTAATCTTTGTATAGTCAATGGAAATAAAATTAAGCTCACAGATGATAGAAACAAAATAAAAAGTAATAGAGTTTTACTGATAAAACTGCAGCACAATTTCTATATGCCTTTGGCTTCTTTAGTTATGATTTTATTTCTATGAAATAAATAATAGTTGTGAGCCAATTTCAGTCATTTGTGTCACAAGACATGGTATATACTTAAAATCTCTAGATGCATCCCTGAAATTAGCTGTGGCTTACACATCCCAAATAAAAAATTTTGCATAATAAAGAGCTAGAAGAGTAGCTATTAGTTATTCTTCATGGTTGCTGGGAAAAGTGCTTTGCTAGCACGGTGCCTGGCGGACTCCTGATACCATGGTTTGAAAGCAATTCCTTGTGATTCCACTGGATCTTTCACTGTACTTTCTCTACTGCTGCAAGAAACGCTACAATGCTTGCTATAGGAAGCCTCCCGGGCAAGTTGTGATGTGATGATGTTCAACCAAGTTAGTCAATTTTTTTTCTTTCTTTTCTTTCTTTTTTCCTTCTTTCTTTTTCTTTTCTTGGTTCACATTATTGTAAACTTGTGGATTTTAGATAAGAAGACTAGAAAATGAAACCTGTATTAATGGAAAGCATTGACAAACAAGTCTCATTTTCCTAAGCAAAGATGAGAGCTAACCTTGCCCTTCAGGAAGCTATGCCAAAAACAAAACAAAACAAACAAACAAAAAACCAAACAACAACAAAACCCAAAACAAACGACACCATCCCAAAAATAAACATCTGGCTCAAACATGACTGGGCATTAAGACCAAAAGCTGTATGGTGGAATGAACGAAAGTAACAAGGGAATCCAGTGGATCTAAAAAAAAAATCAGGAAAGCTTTAATGGGGGAAGCTTGATATTAGTTTACTCTTTAAACTGGAGCAATGGACATCTCAATACCTAACTTGGACTGCAGTGTGAAACAAAAACTATAGGATGTTGGGAAGCAGAAGGAGCAGAAATGGGAACATGCAGGGGCAGTATTCCTACTAGGGATTTTTATTTTTATTTTAGAAGCAAGAAGCTGTGGAAGAATGTCAAGCAAGGACAGTTGTATGGAATGATGACACTTGTACTTTGTAATGATGACTCTGGCTGTGGTGTGGCAGGAATTGGAGGAGAAGAGCCGGTTCTGCTCAAAAAGTTGGCTGAGGCTAGGGTGGTATGGGTCCTGGGTAGGGGGAGGAGAAGGGGTGCTTCTGTCCAAAGTCACTCAAGAGACAGATTAAGGAAGTGGTGGCAGACATAAAAAAAAAAAAAAAAAAAAAAAAAGTGGCCTTTACAAAGTAAGATCTCTACAATTTGGGGGAAAATCCAGCTTTTGTAAGTGAGATGTTGAAGTGTCTCCTTTATCTTTAGGATATTCAGTCTGATAAATGGTTAGTATATTTGCCCAAGCAGGAACTATTTGAGTTCTAAAAAGATTTGAAGTCACAGGTAAACATAAGATCAAGCATAATTAAATCTGGATGATTATATTTTGTGAACCACCAAACTAGGTGCTAACAATTCTACATGCTGTGACCTCCAGTCTTTTTCTTTAGTCACTTCAACTTCTGCTAAATTTAACAAGAACAGCTGTCTGATCCCAAAGTGTGTGTTCCCCTTAAAAATAAATTTGGGATGTAAGGCAGTAGCTGAATACTTCTGCTTATATGTGCTCTTAGATGGATTTAATAGCCATTGGTTAAGATCATTGCTCTGCTGCTCCATTCACAAGGCCATTGGTGCTTTCAAAGGATATTGATACTAAGAATAATGATAATCTCATTGAACTTGCTCCATAGACTCCTAGGGAGTGTGTGGGAACTGCCAGTTTACGAAAACTAGTTGTCCAGTTTTGTGCCCAGTAAAATAGTTTTACAAAGAATTACTTTTTGCTTTTATTGATAAGGGGAGACAATGGGGCAGAATTTTAAATGAATGTTTTTATTTTTGTTTGTTTGGTTTTTCATGACAGGATTCTCTGTGTAGCTCAGGCTGTCCTGGAACCCACTCTATAGACTAGATTGTCCTTGAACTCAGAGATCCCCTGCCTCTACTTCCTGAATGCTGGGATTAAAGGCATGTACCACCACCACCACCACCACCAAGCTAAAGTGAATGTTTTTAAACATTGTGACTAACTTTAATCATGGCTGACATCTTTTTCCATACTATGATGATTCAAAGAAACGCTACAGCTGCATATGAACACATATATATTTGAATATTTAAAACAAAATTTACTTGAGGTTTTTCAGGCTATTGTCCCATTCCATGACCTTAGTGTAACCCAGTAAAAGTGGATGGATATACATTTAATATCCTAATTTTATCTTGATATTTCAGCAACTATTTGAATTATCTGGCTATCTTTGCATGAATTTTCATTTGCATATGAATGTTTCCATCAGAAATGTAATCAAATGCAAATTCAATTGGATTTGCATTAATAGTCTTTGGGCTTAAAAAGGGAGAAAAATTCTGATATTTCTGGATACACAAACTAAACTACATCTAGATACACTTCTGGTGTTTGGAGAGGGGATTTGACTGTTGAATCAAATTTTGTTGCACTTGATTTCTATATGACTTGAGGTGGGGACAAAAGGACTTGACATTACACTCTCTCTTTAAGGATCATCTTTGGTCATCCATGGATCCTGAACACTGAGTATATCACCAAGAAATTAGTAGTTTCCCAAGAAACATTTATGGAATGCATAAGGAAAATAATGTGACTTGAACACTGTTCTTGGCATTAAAAACAAAACAAAACATTAAAAAAGATACCTAATAGTTGAGCTAAGAATTTGGAGCTTTTGTCAACTTTAGGTAATATGGCAAAGTATTTCATTTTATTAATAAATGCTTGCAGGATTTAGACATGGCTTCAGTGAACACCCAAAAGGATTTTATGAAGAAAATGTCATTTAATCATTGAAGTCTACTGACTTCATTAGGACTTTCCCTCACTTGTGTGAGGTGGATCTGCTATTAATCATCTATCATCTAACTTAAAGGAGCCAGTGTATCCACCATGAAAAGCAGTGTAGATTTCTCCTTGGTTTTTATGACAGGTTTCCTTTGCCTAGGCACAACTCTTCATTTCCACGTGACCAAGCCTTAGAGTACCCAAGCAAGCTGCTGTTACAGTGTCATCCTGCTCCTAGTCTCCCAAATGCTTATTGGTACTTGAAGCCTAATCACTGATTTGCCCAGAAGAGGCCAGCAGATAAAATTAAAGCTCATGGATCCCTTCCTCATGATTTTAGGACTTTGTTCCAAAGTGAACATCAAGGCTTCTGTAGCTATAAGATGCCGAATGAAGGACCTGATGTCTTCCATTCAGAAAAGGAAGATTTATGAGACTGAAGGAAGCAGAGAGAAAGCAGACAAGAAGGAGCTCCTCTGTAGCTCCTCACCCAGTTGCTTGGTCTGAGGCCATGCTACATCTTCTAGTGACTGTACTGTAACCTCACCTCACATTATGTCATCCGAGAAACTTTTCCTGCTTTAAACTGTCTAGTGTTGTAGTCTCTGAAAACAAATCCACACTCACTCCCACAGTACTGCAGCAAGTGGCTGGAAGCATTTTTGCTTACTCCTCTTGGCAAGGATGAAATCTGGATTGTATTTGGAAGTTTGTATTTTTGTTTTAACAAAAATTTCATAGCACTGTGTAGTGGACACAGGAATGAGGTGGAGAACTTGCTACCAAGTTATAGAATTCCCTCTGGTATTTTTCTAGTATAATATCAACCTCATTTTTTGTTCTTTCCATAATCCTCTTCACTCCCTGGCCACCTTGGAAGAACTGCCAAAGCACACTGACAGAGGATATTTGCATGGCATTTATCATCAAACCATAACAAAAAATTCACAGGAAAGCTCAAGTAATTTCTTCCCATATCTTCTCCAGGGATTTTGCATTTAGTCCTAAAATTTACCCTAATGTCGTGCAAATATCTCAACCTTCCCTAAGGTTAGTTAAACTTTTCTCCATCCAAAAAGAGAATGTTAATTAAAAATGTTTCCTCATGGCTATATGTATTTTAATATCGGTAGATAAATTTCTAGATCCCTTCAAGCCAGCAAAGCCTTCTCTTTTAAATATGTTACTCACTATTACTAGTCATGCTTATTAATGATACTTTCATAAATACCTTTATGACTGTCTTGGGAAAATATTGATTTTTAAGGTAGATAATGTTGATCTAAGCTGACTTTTAAAATGATTGCCTAGAATCGAGCAGTGTTAACAGATCTCTAAGTGAAAAGGAGCCATTGACTGGTTCACGAGTCAGTCGGTTCCCATAATTGAGTTGCTTTGAACATGTTCTCAATGACATTAAAAATGTTTTTTACTTATAATTTACAGATAGTTGAGTTTATAGCATGACCCTGATATGTACTCTTTTTTTCTTCTGTTTCCTTTTGCCATTTGTTTCCAGCATTTAGAACAAGAAGGCAGCTACTCTGTCACTACCAGTTTACTATCTGGCATGTTTTCAATTTTCATTTAAAACTGAAGAAATATATTGACTATTATTGTTAAACCATTCTGGCAAATGTCATAATAAATAAGTAATTCTTTTGGGAAAATCTAGCTTATATTCACATTGTTATGTCAAGGCAAAGGGACTAGAAACTGTAGTTGTATATGTAACTGTCTTCTTCAGGTATGTGAAAAACAATTCCTTCAGTACTAGCAGATGATAAGAAGAAATATAAAGTTATATTTAATTTTACATTGAAATTTTTAGCTTTAGGAAGCACTTGCAGAGGTACATAAAGTTTCAAGGATACTCTGTATAAAGTTGACTGGTAAATCAATGTCAGCATACATATATTGGCACCACTAAAAGCTGTGAGGGAGGGGGATGATCTTTTCCTCACAGCATAGCCACACAGCAGCTTCCCAGAGCCTCCGACTGGTACAGAGGCATGTATAAAGCCTGGGAAGGGTCGTCAAGAGCAACAGAGAAGTTTCTTCTCTTGTTAAAAATAAGGCATCTTGGTGGTCTCTCCACCCCAGCTCTTATATGACCTTCTCTGGGGGAACATGTTCAAATGCCAGGGAGAGATCTATGCTAAAAGCTTTAGAAGAAAGAGGTGAAGAATGAATAGGAGGTGGGAATTTGTAGCAGTCTGCAAGATCAAATATTTCCCGCCACAGCAGGAAGTAGCCTAGCCAGGGATATGGTCTAATTTTCAAGTTTGATTTTGTATGAGAGCATTGTGAATATCAAGATCCCGAGACTTACAGTAACCTTTGAACGACTTTGCTGTGCAGCAGTACAAAATGACGCAGCGTATTGACTTTTAATTCCCTAGTTAAGCGGGATGCGTTCATCTTTCCCTTAACTATGTAATCTAACGATCCGGAAATAGTGTTGCTGTATTTTAGGAAGGTGATTTTGCTCAGTGGTTCATTCTTTCTTTGCATGGGAAGTCATAGAACAGTTGTATTTGCTCTACACATTCATTGTTTTTTTTTTTCTTCAAGGTATGGTTTGCATATCAGCGTCAATATACCTGGGAACTTACTTGAAATGCAAGTTCTCAGGGCTCACTCCAGAATCAGCAATCTGTGTTTTATCAGTCCTTGAAGGAAATGTTGTCCAACTTAAGAACACCTACTAGAAGCACTCACTTTTCTGTCTCAAGTAGTACACACATGGTTTTGAGTAAGATCAAGTAATTACTCCACATCAGATAACCTCCTGACAACCTCAGCCTGAGTTCACTCCCCTCTTCTTTGCTTGCTGGATGCCATCTGTAAATATCAATCATTGAATGTATCACAGCATATTAAATCTTTCTCTTTCACATATATAAGCTGATGGGGCATGGATCATGTGTCTCCAGTACTTATTAGGAAGTCTAGAACACAGCTAGTGCTGGATTATTGAAAGATCAGATCAAACTCAGAGCCTGCGACTCCCCATTTGGACTACTTATTTTGTGTTTGGTTCCTAATTTCCTCACCTGTGAAATGAGCTAGCATATATCTCCTTAAGTACCCTTAAAGTCACAGCCATCCATACTTTAAATTAATTAATTGCTGTAATCAATTTGCTATCTATTCCCTAGCTAAGTCTAGAGAGTTTAATCTGTATTCTTTTCTATTAAATAGTCAGAATAACACAGATTTCTGATGGGAGAACCACACACAATGATTAAGAAAAAAATATTTGGAGGTGCCTGGAAACCACAGGTAGCATTGCAAGGAAGACAGTGCTTATTAAATATTTGTTGAATGAATGAAGGAGGCATGCAGAAAACTAGTAGTGTTCATTATTTCTTGTGTAAAGTCTTGCTGTGAAGTGGAGGTAGCTGCTCCTAATCATAAGGCTAATAAAACCACAGCTTCCATGATGAGCCAGGAAGTGAAGATGCTCCTCTAGGTGAACACTGATGACAGCCTATGCCTGACAACTCCTGTCCATTCTTCCCAGTGCTCTTTCTGCTTTTAATTTTTTTTGTCATTAATTAAAAAAAAGTATGAACTTTACTGAACAATGTGAAACTGATGATTCCTATGACAGATACCTGACTGAATGACAAAAACCCTCTAACCTTGAAAAATGCAACATAGACTAGAGGAAAATGACATCCTTCACAGAAGTACAATATTGAAGTAGTGTGCATCTTCCTTGCTTTGTACTTAAGTATTACCTAAGCTCTCTATTCCTGCACTATTGCTAAAACTTCATTCACATTCTCAGTTCATGCTGGGAGACATCTGATGTTCAAACTTAAAGGGCCTCCGCCATTGTGAAGAAGCTAGCAAATTTCAAACGTTTCATCTATATCCCACATTTGAGAAAGAAGAGGCTGTTGGGGTGATTAAGCTATGAAGAAGATAGGCATAAAGCCTTTTTTGCTTTAAGAGTACCGCTTTCTTCTACGAGAATGACTAAAAGTACAGAATTTGAGCTTCATGGAGCCTATTGTTTGTCTCCCAGTTGACTCCCAGTCATAGGAGTCACATCACCATACTGTTTGCTCAGATGAGATTTCCAGTGTAGGTCTGGATCATTACTGAGGGTCCATTTCCTATGGGGACACCTGTCCTGTACATCAGAACTGAACTGTTATTTTCGGGATATAAATCCATGATCTGATTCCTTAGTATTCAGCTTATACTCTGCTGTTTGCATTCTGAGAAACAGCATCAGGATATGATTTGTAGGGCCAGGGAAAAATGAAACCATAGGGTACCTTGTTCAAAGTTGTGAAAATGATCAAGAATAAAAGCCAAAGACAGGACAATGTAGGGACCACTGTCATTACGAAGAGAACTTCAGAAATGAAGATTCTTAGGAAAGCAACACTTTTAGTTTCAGTTGGGGGAATGTGTTATTTTTCTGTTTATCTTAATTTTTAAAAAGTTATATACATGGTTTAGTTTCTGAATTAATTATTAAGCACTAATAAATTCATTTTTATTAACAAAGGTAACATGACAAAAAAATTAAATAAAAAGCAGAGGCCAAGTTCAAGATTTTCCTAAATGCAGGGCATGGTGCATGGTATAGGGCACACACCCTGTACCTCCTGTAGGGCAGGAGGGCCTAACTTTCTCATTTAGTAAGCTGATGTTACCAAGGTGTGCTGAGGTTAATAATTCACAGAGTTACAAAAGTAGTTTCTACAAGAGCTGGGTGCAGAAGTCACATATCTTGACTCCTAAGTCATTGTTCTTTTAACTACATCACAGTGATTCAACATGAAAGAGAAAGACATCTGTGTAGTCTTTGTTGATCATGCCTGATTTAATAACATTTGAAAAGGACCTAGATGCTGAGAAGATCACAAGGACATGGATAATCCTAAATGCCACATTTTTACATTATAAAGTTAGTATGAGAAAAGCCAATTAAAATGTCCACTTAAGTGGTAGATGATATTAAACTATTCTGTCATTTTATGTCTATACATTTCTTTTGTGAATTTACATTTATTTATTTACTGAAAGTGTCCCTACTTTTATGAATTCTATATGTTTTATCCTTTCCTTTTCCTGCTTTTCTCTCTCTCCTCTCCCCCCGCCCCCCGCCCCTCTTTCTTTTCTTTGTTTCTATGGTAATCCAGATTGAGTTACTGGCTGGCATGGCTAACTTTGGCTGTCAACTTGACACACATGGGAAGAAGGAAACTCAATTGAAGGATTGCCTCCATCATCTGGCCTGTGGACATGTTTATGGGGCTCTTCTTCTAATGCTAATTCATGTAGGATGGCCCAACCCACTGTGGACAGCCCCATCCCCAAACAGAAGAACCTGGATTGGATAAGAAAGGAAATTGAACATGTCTGTTAACAAGTCAGTAAACGGCATTCCTCTCTTTGGTTTCTACTTCAAGTTCCTGCTTTGGCTTCCCTCAACCTGTAATCTGTAACCAAATAAACACTTTTCCACAAGTTGATTTTGATTGTGTTGTTTGTCATAGCAACGGAAAGCAAACCAGGTGACTGGGCAGAAGGAAGAATTCTTCAGATTCTCACCTAGAGATTCTTTACCTTTCTATTTAATATATAAGAACTGTATTTTCCTAATTTTAGTGTTTCTTACTTTTAATCCAGTTTCAAATGCACTCAATAATTTATAACTCTCCAAAGCATCTCACAAAGATGAATTACTATGAACTATTGTTTATTGGATATTCTGAGTGTATAGTAAAGAAAATATGACTTAAGCTTAAGTAAGAGACTAAAAAAGAACTTCATTCACGGTTCATTTTGCTTTCCTATTTCACATACTACTTGTTTTCCCCCTCGTGCTTAATGGCACCCTCCTACATGTGTTCCACTTCTTCAGATTAAATGAAACTGTGTCAGACCTTAGTAATATCCCATCCCTTATAAGCTTTTCCTGCAGAGCCCTTCCTGCTTGCATCTGTCTTGACACACAAAGAGGCTAGGTAAAACTTCTTCTTAAATTCCCTCTGCTGATCCAAACCACTGTTCCCTGTTTTACCAGCTCATTCATCATTAATTTATCCCTGCTCATTAACTACCGGCACTTTGTAGAGTACTATGCATATTGAGTGCAATGTGGAGAAAAACAAACTTAGTATCTACCTTCAGAATCTCCACTCTATAAAGTTCTTGAACAATTTTGTTAGTTTGTTTAAGACAGATTCTTGAACAGCAAAAGCTGGCCTCAGACTCACCATGCCTTTGTCTCCAAAATGCTAGAATTAGAGGTGTGTTCTGCCATGCCTGGCTGTAATTATAGCATTCTGTCTGTAAGTTTAAAGTTACCTTTATTTGCATCAGGTTTTAGGGTAGTGTCTATCAGGTTCAAGTATAATGACCTTTGTCCTGTGATTACATTTCCTTCATGCTGTCGTTAGTTTAAAGGTAGCAGTTCTGCTGGGTGTGGTGGTGCACACCTTTAATTCCAGCACTTGGGAGGCATAGGCAGATACAACTCTGAGAGTTCAAGACCAGCTTGTTCTTCACAGTGAGTTCCAGGACAGCCAGAGCTATTTAGTGAGACGCTGTCTCAAACAAACAAAAACACAAACAAACAAACCAAAAGTACAAAAAATTGTATTTTTCTCTTTAGTCTGACAGTATGGGTGGTTAATCTTGCTACTTCACGAAGCTCAAAGACAGTTCAGTCTCTCAGAACCAGAAATCAGGGACATATGCACACTAATTCTTCCTTTTCCCTCTCATCATCAGTCAATTCATCAACCCCACATCTGACAGAGAGCTCATACACAAAATACATAAAGAACTCACGAGACGAGACATCAACAAACCAAATAATCCAATTTAAAAATGGGATATAGATCTAAACAGAACTTTCAATAGAAGAATCTCAAATGCCTGAAAGACACTTAAAATGTTCAAAATCCTTGACCATCAGGGAAATGCAAATAAAAAAATACTCTGAGATTCCATCTTACACCTGTCAGAATAGCTAAGATAAAAACACATCTGACAGCTTATGCTGGAGAGGATGTGGATCAAGGGAAAACATTTCATTCATTGCTGGTTGGTGTGTAAACTTGTACAGCCACTTTGGAAATCAATATGGTGGTTTCTCAGAAAATTAGGAATTGATGTACCTCATGACCCAGCTATTCCACTCCTGGGCATATACCCAAAGGACACTCCATCCTACTCCTACTACAAGGTCACTTCTTCAGCTATGTTCATAGCAGCTTTGTACATAGTAGCCAGAAATTGAAAGCAGCCTAGATGTCTCTCAGCTGAAGAAATGATAAAGAAAATGTGGTATATTCACACAATAAAGTATTACTCAGCTATGATGATGATGATGACTTCTTCACCATTTCCCCATAAAACTTTTTGTTCCATAAGGACACAAATTAAATATTCTGCTTCATTAAAGCTTATCTCCCCCCAAGCCTCAGTTTGAATCCTGCTTAAATGAGTAACAAGTGAAAAGTTTGTTGATGGTTATTCAAGATGGGAAAAAAATGAACCCTGATGATAGTCAGTTATGAAAAAATAGTTGACAGATTTGCCATCATTATATATAAGTGATATTAAAGCTTTATCTCCTATAATTAATTAGGGGTGCTAGTGAAAGATGAAGTGAGGTAGAAGACTCATTGAAAAAATGCAGGTAGTAATTGACAATCTCCCTGATTTTTTCTCATACTTGGACTTCAAATACTACAGCAGAATAATGGAAGTTCAACTTTCGGGATATTCCAGGATGTCAGAAGCTTTCAGACTTGTCTGGTCAGTGGCTAGGGAGATGGCTTAGTTGGTAAAGTGCCTATTTCTGTAAGCAAAAGGACCTGGGTTTGATCTCCAGGACCCATTAAAATGTTCCTTATGGTCAGGCCTAGTGGCACACACCTTTGATCACAGCACTGGTGAGGCTGAAGCAAATGGATCTCTATAAGTTGAAGGTCAGCCTGGCCTACAGAGTGAGCTGCAGGCCAGCCAAGTCTACATCATAAGACCCTGTTGTAACCTCTGTCTCTAGCCAAATGTGTGGAGTCTGGTGGATTGCTGGCACCTGATGACCAGTCAGTAAAGTCTACCCTAGTCAGTAGTTTCAGGCCAAGTGAGAGACTGTCTCAAAAAAAGAAAAAAAAAAAAAAAAAGAAGAAGAAAAAAAAGGAAAAAAAAATGGACTGTTCTTAAGGAACAACATTCAAGGTTGACCTGACCTGTGGTTTCCTGGTTCACACACACACACACACACACACACACACACACACACACACACACGGGTGTGGGAGAGAAAGATTGATGGATATCAGTCATTTGTTATGTATAGTATGTGGGAGAACCTACAAAGATGGCTCAGTTTTGGATTTCCAGTGAAAAGTCAGGCATGGCAACATGTGCTTATAGCCCCAGTGCTAAAGGTATACTGGTGGAAAGCAGCAGATGCCTGAAGCCCACTGTCCAGCCAGTCTAGCTATATTAATGAGGTTTAGGTTCAATGAGACATTGTTCACAAGTTAAGGTGGAGACCAATCACACCAATATGGATCTTTGCTTGAATATGAACATGAACACATGTGCACACATTCATACTAATGAGTACATGCATATCACACACACAATTTTTAAAAATGTATTTTTTGTTTTCTAAGAAGTTAATGAGGAGCGAATGTGAAAGGAAATACCCTCATTTCATTTTCTTCCTTCCTTCCTTCCTTCCTTCCTTCCTTCCTTCCTTCCTTTCTTTCGCTTTTGTTTTTGTTTTTCGAGATAGGGTTTGTCTGCATAGCCCTGGTTGCCCTAAAATTCATTCTGTAGACCAGGATTTCAGAGAAGAAAAGGAAATGGTATTAAAAAAAAAAATCCAAGGGCTGGGGATCTATTCCAGTTGGCAGAGTGTTTGCCTAGCATGCATGGTACTCAGAGTTCAACCCCCAGAATGACATAAAAGAAGGGGGAGGTAGAGGAACCCCAGGCATGGTGGTGCATGCCTATCATCCCCACACTTGGGTAGGATTAGAAACCCTGACTCCAAAAGAAAAAGAAAGAAGGGAAGGAAGGAAGGAAAACGAAGGAAGGACCCAATGGAAAAGGTACATTAGCTCAATTTCATTTCAATTAATGCTCAAAAATATGTGCCAATGTTAAAACTTACTAAAGTTATGTCTGTGAGGGGGAAAAAAAATCTCATTTATTCTCTGAGAGGACCAAGTCATAAACTGAGAAGTACCAGTAAATTTCTAATCACCAAGTCCAATGTGTTGGCTCAGCATTGCAGTTATTTGAAGCTTTTAATTAAGTTGACCATTTTATAAAACCTTTCTTTGCTTTAGGATTGGTGTTTTCTCTTTCCCTACAATCTTTTATTTTTCAGTGAATTTTATTTTTCTTTCCACCTATTAAGAAGCCCATTCTTAATACTCTAGTTCCTTCAATAGATCTTCTCTTTATTGTAAATCTCACAGTTCTATCATGTTAAATACTATCTGAATATATTTGCATGACTCTCACATCTTCTCCAGGCCTTGAATTTCAATTAAAAATGAGAAGAAACACTCTCCACTCTGCCTCATGCTCCCACGCCATATACACTTACATGCATGTATAACGTTTATATGAAAATATTATCTGAAGACTGATTCAAGATCTTCTCAAAGATGAGTAGACCTATAGATCCACAAGTAGAAAGTATCACTATGCTCCTGGGGCTACTTTACTCATGCCATTCAGTTATTAAATGGTCTTGTTGAAAATTTCCCTACTTCACCACCTATGACAAACTTCTTTCTTCCTTTCTTCCTTCCTTCTTTTCTTTCTTTCCTTCTCTCTCTCTCTCTCTGTTTTCTTTCTTTCTTCTTTCTTTCTTTTTTTTTTCTTTTTAAGTACTTATGGCCACATAACAATGGTTTATAGGGCTTCTATCTAAACTCTAAACTCTACGTCTGGTTTCCCCAGAGACATCATGGCAGTAGAAAATGATCCAACTTATTTCTTCTGATACATTCTTTATATCCTCTAATATATTATATTCTGATTGCCTTCAATTTACCCACTATCCTCTGACTAGATAATATATTTTTTTCCTCTTTGGCTTAGCTATTCTACTTCTTCTTTTCCTGTACCTTCCTGACTACTGAAACTATACTTCATTCAAATTCAACTTCCTTCATAAAACCTATACAAATTCCCACTTTGAGGGTTCTCTCTATTTCTGTAATTCAAATAATTATGGCTCTTACCATTTGTTGCATATTTATCACATATTTTCACTTAATGTTCATTATTTTTTCATGTGAATTAGGCTTATCTCCCAATTTAAATAATAACCATGGCTCAGTCTTCCTGGCCCATCTTCTCCCACACATACACACAACAGGGACTATATTGAAAACACTCAATGAACATGTATTGATTTGTTTATTGACTGAATACGTATGAAGCTTAAGGAACAGTGAGTATTAGGAGAAAAGGGATCTTAAAGTCTGTTGAAAGGGTGTTCAAGATTGATTTGTAACCCTCATGGATTGGAACAATTTTTGTTAACTTCACTTTGGAGTCAGGTATTTACAACACTATTAAATTGTTACCTTGTTGCACTTTCAGTGCTCTGCAAAGGAAACAAAATCAGCTTTTATTAATGCTGGAAGCTGACACATAACATTTTACTTTAAAGGAATCTGAAGCCATTTTGTAACTTACAAACTGAATATTTTTGGAGAGTCCTTAATTCATGGTATATTACTATTATATTTTAATGTGAAATTATTTGGTTTTGTTTCAATTTCTATAAGGCAACAGTATTCCAGCAACATATAATAATAAAACTAGAATTATTCTGAGCAGTTAACTAGTTTAGCATATGCACTGGACAGATATGGAAACTGAGTTCCAAAGAAATTATTGATTTTCCCAAGGTCATAATCTAGGTATTGCCAAAGCTGCATCTAGAAATTAGAGCTATCAGTGCATGATACTATGAATTTTCTAGAACCATGTGGTTGTATACTTTCAGTTTTGTACTCAATTTCACATTATTCAAATCAGTAAAAACAAAAGTTTTTCAAAATCATTTATTTTACTTTGCACCCAAGATAGTGAGCTGGTTCCTCTTAAGTCATTAATGAGAGTATGTACAGACAGCATGAGCAATACATTATGACGTATATCAAGTTAAGGAAATTGTGAATATCATCTTAATTATTTACACTTTTTGTTTGTTTGTTTTTGTTTTATGTTATTTGAGACATAGTTTCTCTATGTCAGCCCTGACTGTCCTGGAACTCACTCTGTTGACCAGGTTGGCCTCAAACTCTAAGAGATTTGCTTGCCTGAGTGCTGGGATTGAAGTAATGTGACACCATCACCGAGAAATTATTTACAATTCTGAAGCCACATTTTTTTTAATTGGAAAGTTGAAGGAAAACAGTTATGTGATTTTTGTTGTTTTGTTTTAAGAGATGACTTTGTACTGGGTCTGTGCTAATATTTGCAATGGTGGTATGGAAGACTGAAACATGAATATAGTGTCATACAGAAAGAGATGTACACATAGTGAATCCGTGTCACTTTGTACTATGGGAAGAGATGTTGTTCAGTATTTGAGGGAGAATACTTAACCTCTCTTCTCCCGCAGGAGCAGAGCCAAGCAAAACACCATTTTACTGGCTTCTCCCGGTTATTCATTAGTTCTTTTAAGAAGAAGTGAAATTTTCTACTCTTGTTTAAAAGTCTGTCTGAGAAATATTGTTTGGTACCTCTAGCAGATGCAGAGATTTAGAAGTGAAGAGAGAACTTGAGAGAAATTAAATGATTAACTTTTATAAGGAATGTTCATGGAAATTTGGCTTTGGGAAAACACTGTGTACTCTATAGTACATCATCTCATTTGAATTTTCAATGACAGATACCAAGTGGTAGCTAATATAAGCGTATTGGATTATAATTTAAAATGACTTTTAAAGCAACAATGACAACTAGAAATTCATACAACACATGCTGTGAAAGGATCCATTCATACAATTCAATATTCCCTAGCTGTAGAGGCAAATTAGGGTAAAGAATGGAGGACAAATTTGCTTTAGTAAAGCAAAAGATGTGGTAAATTCTAATTTAAAAAACAAAAAACAAAAACAAACAAACAAAAAACAGATTTGTGAAGTCTAACTTCTTGTTATCCATGGAGGCAAAAATGATGGGTCCGTGTTTTATCAGATTCGGGAAACCATGGTACAGAACAAACACGATGCTGCTATATAAATGGCACTTACCTGTACCATTGTTAATCGTGGTCTGGATCGTGGCTTCTGGCCCCATAACATCATAATCATCCTTCATTTCTTCTGCAGGGGAAAATTATCTTTAGCATTTGGAAATTATAAAAAGGCTAACTACACTAAGCATGCCAAACATAGGAACAAGGAGGTGTCTTTGAAGGAAAACAGAAAAGACTTGTTGTAGAACAATAGCTTTGTTCAGCAACTGAATGAACCCAACGGTGCTGGCTGTACAAGAACTTATTTACTTTAAAGCATTATTGCAAGCTGTGAAAAAACAGAGGTGCTTATTTGAAGCAAACGAAGGGCTTTTCTTTTGGTGGCAGTTCTAGTGGCAAACAGGGGGAGAAGTTATTCTTTTCAATTAGAGCTGAGTCAAAAGTGACGAAGTATTTGATCTTAGGAAGAGACATGGTAACTGGGTGCTTAGTGGCAAGGTAGAGTTTCTCATTTTATTTACATGCTTTCCTTCCCCTTGGGGTTGCTATGATGGTGTTAGTATAAGCAAGCATACTTTTTAAAAATCCCAAATTCTAGAAATCAAAACTTGGAATGCCTAGTTCTACAAACAAATGTCTCAGATATATTAAAAACATCCATTCACCATTTTATGTAAAATTCTAAGGTCTGATTTCCTTATTCCTTTCTCCCATCTTTCGCAAACAGCTTTTTGGTTTGGGCATTTATGCTTCCATGAGTATTCATACTCACTTTCTGATGAAAAATATAGAGGAAATAATATCCTAATGTTTTAATTAAGATGAAAATATGTAACATTGAAGGTGAGACTCATGAATGATTGAAGGCCATTTTTGAAAATGGTAATAGTTTCAAAGGAGAATATAGGAATTTTCTCTTTCTACTACATTGTAGAGTATGTGGAAGGCAAGCTGCCAGTTAAAAATATTTCAAATAAACAAACATAACATGGACTTTTAAAACCTGTAGTTTTACAGTGACAATACTAATGAGAACAGGACATGATCCAAGATGAGGAGTTCTGTGCTGTAATCATTTCATTATAACATGAAGAGCTGTAAGTAGAACTCTCAAATTTACCCTGATCATGTTCTGCGTCTCACATAATACACTATTGTGGTGGAAAAACAGTCACTAGAAAACATTACAGCAAAAGTGACTGTATCTGTGTGAGATCAAAGCTGACATGGCATGTTCCTGTCAGATGCAAAAACACACATAAATGCTAATTTAATGCCATTCTTCAAAAGAGTCACATGATTTTTAATAACACTTATTTAGATTGTGCACCCACTTCAAATTAATCCCTGACCCTAGGCATGTCCTTTATTCCAGGAACATGTTTACAGGGACATTTTGCATGAAACACTTAGAAGTGTAGTACACAGCAACATTATATGGACAATTGTAATAATCAATGGTTTGAGAAACTCCTTTTGGTATCTTTATTGGTCCCTGAAAGAAACTAAATGAGTGTTTCTGAGTTCAGCACTGGATATAAATATAGCTTTTGTGCCTTTTGTTCTCAACTCATCTCATGTGATTTCTGGTAGCCAAGAGTCACAAGAACCGTAAGTTTTCCATCTGAGAGCACATCGAGCCACAGAGGAGAAAACGGTTAACAGCTTCTAGTTTTTTTATTTTTACTTTTTGCATAATGGTGGTAATGTTCAAGATCTCTGCTGTACTTCCTTCCTCATTGTCATTTTCTTATGAAAAGGTAAAGAGAAGTTACAGTCATTGGCTACTCCCCAAATTTATAAATTTCAGTTGTATAGACACATAGTAGGCCCTTTGTGCACAGTGCATTGTTTACTTCTAACCATCTTTTACCAACGATTGCACAACTGGTCAGAGGCAATGATGCACCTTTTACCTGGAATATATTTTACTTCAACTTTCTGAGCTAAGGCTTTTCCTTTTTTGATTATTAAGTTCTTCTATTAAGATGAGTCACTGACCCTTTTCAGATGTTGGGAGTCTATGTAAATCCATATTCAAAAGGACATGACAAGTACTTTAGGTATACCTCCTCTGAATTATTGGCAAGTCTTGCTGGCTTCCTTCCACCTGTCTAACCTTTTTCAAGACACCTTTGACTCAGCATTTCTGTGTCTAAGACCACATAGTATATTTATTTTTCAAACACTTGTAAAAGTTTGCATTTTCCAGTCACCCTTGGGCTAAAGGTTTGTAAAAATAAAGAACACTTTCTTCTGTAGGATGAGGAATCCTTGAATAAGCAGAATGAGGCCAAGATGCAGGTGATTTATTTAAGTCTGTGTCAATGATAATGATGTCATGGTTTCCAGCACACTGTGTCCACCCCATTGTGGGACGAAAGAATGTCAAGGACAGCTCCAAACACAAAACTTTGATTGTGCTAGGACCGGAAAGGCACAGTAAGAACTCTACTACACTCTTCAGTGTGAAACCTGCATCCTGCAGACAAACTATACAGCGTAGGGGAGAAAGAGCAATGGAGAGGGGCCTTATCTCAGGGGAAAGTTATGTGCTGAGGTACGACCGCAGACAGCCAGGCACCGGGGAGAAAACACTCCTAAATAAAACACACCAGAATTAGAATTATTGTCTATATTGTGTGTTTTGAACAATAAATAAGAAAAATATTTTATCAGAAGAAAAATGTGTTATCTACAAGTCAGGGTAAACAATGAGGAGCTTTTAAAAACTAATTTCTTTTCATTAGACATCAAGGCACCACATCAGAGCACTTTTAGAACAATAATAAAAAAGAACAGTAAATCATCACTAATCATTAGAAGCAGACAGGTAATAGCTGGGTAACTTTCTTGGTCTAAATAGCCTAATGAGATTAGGGATTTACATTTTATTTAATTATTGTGAGTCCAGAATGCTTGTGTATTTCTCTAAAGGTAAGAGCACTTACATCACAGCCTCCATTAACCACAGGTGACAGCAGGGTGTGCAGGACATTCGGATGGATCTCTGTGTATTTAGATTGTCCATGACCAACACCAAAATACAAGTCACCAAAATACCAAGTCACAAGGTCCTACTACAGCCTGACAGTGCTGTTTTGGCTCTTTTTCAACTATTGATCTTTTTTTTTTTTTAATTAAACTTTTTAAGAAGAAGTTTGGGGCTGTACATTTGTTATACTGTTATTAATTATTCCTTTAAGGGTGAAAATTCTGGTAATTGGTCCTTACCCTTGATTTCTAGATATTAAAATTTAAAGCATCAGAACATTCATTCTTATAGCCCTGCATATCTAGTTCATTAACAAATATGAATAGCTAACACCAGCTCATTTAAATAGTATGTCTTACATGAGTTCTCGCCACACTCTGTTTCTGTCACACTGCTCCCAAGAATCATTGGCTCTTATTATACATGTAAATGGCTATCATAAAAATAAAAATTTCATTTAAGATTGTTAATGACTTCTGCAGCAGTCAGACTTCCTTTAATGATCATCCTCTGCCCCTAATTAAACGTATTTATCTTTCAAGCATCTTTGGCTGAGTTCTCCCTCATAGTTGAAAATCTAAAACCTTAAGTCTTAATGGATATAACGATAAATGTTTATGTGTGGGATTGCTGAGATTCGAGAAACCTTCACTGAAAGCAAAATTGGAAACAGAAAGAGTACCAAACTTGGCACAGTATGTTAGGAAAAGGAAAAACAAATACACCACACTCAAACTGCCCTCAGTCCCCCCCCCACATCAACACACCATACACACATCACATACACACTACACACACACACACACACACACTTAATTTTCTTCACCAGTAGACCTGATTTTATTATCCTTTCATACACTAAACAATTACTCTGCCTCTGTCCAGTGTTTGGTAGCTTGCAACATCACAATAACAGATAGGTAGACTCTCTCTGGCCCTCTACACATATTTATAAAAATGATACAATTATTTATATTGTGAAAGAAAAAGTACATAATAGTACTACATAATAGTAGTCCTTATTAGGCTCTGGAATAGAGATTAAGGAGACACAAAGTCTGAATCAGAGGGGACAATTACAAAATTTTTATAGGCCACTTAAGTTTATGAAGCAGAACCCTCTATACTTTCACCAACACATCATAGGTTAGTGAGGTTCTGCTATAGGTGAATTTTAGGTTAAGACATTTCCATTTGTGCAGTGACACCAGAAGTTTTAACTTGAACCTAATCTGTTTTCCTTTTATTAAATTTGGCATTGGACCATTTTTATTTCCCTTAAGATTACTGTCAAACAGGAGAAATCATTATCAAGTATTTAACTGTTAAATAATAAAAAGGCTACCTGACCAGGTAAAAGTGTGAAATTACATTCACACTTAACAAAGAGAAATTATTATATGGTTATATTACAATAGGAGATGTCAGGAATGAACTAAAGTAAAATGACAGTTTGAAATAATATGATTTCCAAATAGCACACACACACACACACACACACACAGACTCAGACACAAGCCTTTACGTTTCTTTCTACTTTCAGTCATGAGAACATAGATTTTTGATTGTGTTCTGTGATTTTCACTGTTCAAATGGACACGTACTTCATGTTATGTGTTTATTACAAACATAGTTGATATCCAGCTTGCATTGAAACCAGCCCACAATGTTTTCCTAAACTTTAAGTGCTGTAATGTGACCACATTGCTTTCACTCCATACTCTGTCAACAGCTCTGCTCTCTATTCTGGAGGGGCAACGAAGAGAAGTATTTTAATTATTGTGGCTGCAGGTGTTCCACTAGGCAGCATAGAGGAGTTGGAAGGCACACAGGAAGGGCCGCGCTGTTCTAGACACTTACCTGGACCATCTACAGAGGCTTGCAGAATCTCACTGCTGTGCCAGCTGTGCTCCACTCCACTCTCCCTTATCTCATCCTCTTCTTCCTCTCTTGGTAGCAGAGCTTGGCTCATATGTGGGGAGGACTCATGGTTGGGCATGCTAGCTGGACTGGTCTCTTGGTCCAGAGGGTTTGCAAGACTGTCATCCTCCGCAATATGAAGCTTGTCCTCCTCATCTGTTTCAGAACCTGTGTCCACTACATTGTCATAGTTCACCACTGTGGAAGAGACACAGAGACATTCTAAGTGCTGCTTTGAAAATGTCGGTGCTCCCAAATGTTTAGTTTAGTTTAGAAAATAATTAATATTTTCATAACTAAATTACTCAACCATGTTAGGAAAATATAATTATTATCCATAATATTTTAGCATTTGTATCCTTATTCCATCGATTCTATTGTAGCTGGGTACTCTTAAATATTTTACTAAAAATGATGGAAATTTTAAAAAGCAACAGAAGTACAACCACTTAACATATGCTTATATTGCCCACATAACAAGACATAGTGCAGTTTGCACTTTCCACACTTCACAAAAACTTATAAAATAGATCTACAGTTGACAGTTTTATTAGATCAGTGACATGACATGTTTACTATATGAGATTGTACTATAAATACAAGATGACTTCAGTATTTTAACTGTAGTTTTGTTCCTAGAAACAGTATAGACATTCTCTCTCTCTTTCTCTCTCTCTCTCCATTTGTCCAGTGCACAGACACATACACAAACCTGTTCAATCTGAAATGCTTACTTTCTCTTCTATGTTAACTGTCATGAGCTAAGGTAATTTATATCCCAATCTTTTAAGCAGAAAATGAGGAAAAGCCATATCTTCTGGGCCATTAATACTGCTATTGAGATGTCTTCATAGTGTCATAATTACAGAAAATTTCAAAGTGACACAGGCAAGACCAACACAAATGTTAAAATAACTCACAAGAGAGAGTGAGCTGCTTCTGCAGCCCTCAGTCCCAGCAACGCTCAGTAGCTTTTCTTAAAATAGACAGCCTGTAAATAAGGTCTGTGAACTCAATTGAAGGTGGCTGTTTCTGAATTAGTCAGCCCTCACAGGCTCTCGGCCTACATGCTAGTACATAAATTGTCCACTTTACCACCAGACAAGAAAGATTAGAGTAATAAACACGGGGTATTAGCTCAGCTAGAGAAACACACCAGCCGTTACACACACACAGGATTGCCAAGAACTGTTAACCCAACTCTCCAGAAACACACACAAAAAAACAAGTCAGAACCATGACATCATGGGAACAAGAGGGAGAGAGAAAGAGGGGGGAAAAAAGCCAGTGGGGAAAAAAAAAAGCGCAAACAATTTTCAGGTTCATTTTGATTTCTCTGCGCCTAATAAAGCAATCCTCCGCTAAGTTATCAACTGAGCTATCTCAAGTGGCTCTTGCCAGCTATCGGATTATACAAAAGTGGCGGAAAAGGAGGAAAAAAAATTGAAAAGGATTGTGTGTCAGGTTCATAATGCTTTTGGAGAATTCTGGAAACATGTCTAGTTACAAATTTTAGTCAGTCATATCTGTTTGCTTTGACAGGTTCCCAGGGAGTAAAAAAGGAACAAAAAGAGAGAGATTTTTTTTGTCATGTGAGGCTGGGGACAAAAAGATTACACCGTGCATATCTGCTCATAATATGATCTTTGTATAATCCGCGGGTCTGCACTTGCCTTCCGAACAACTGCACAACAGGTGCAAATTAAAATGAAAACGGCAGCGGAGCCGGGCAAACAGAATCTGCTGACCTGGTTTGAATACCAATTGACGGGGGAAACAAAACCTTTTCAAGAGGTGTGACCACAAGGGCTTAGGCAAGTTCAGGCTGGGTAATGCCCTCAGATCTACAAAAAGAGAGATATTCCAACGTCTCTGCTCTAGCTGTGTGGCCCACATATACCTTAGTACAATCAATAATGTGCTGCTTTCTTCCCCCTGGTGACTGAGATTTAACCACTTCTTAGCAACAAGCAGAAGATTCTTTACAAATTTTCTGAACACTGAGTGGGGGCAGAGTGTGTGTGTGTGTAAGGGGGGGTATTCCAACAAAAGCTCCTAAGGCCTGGGAAGCCTTCAATCCACGTCCTAAAAACTGATCTCTGGGCACAGGAGGGATAAAGAAAGGTCCAGAGGAGTGAATAAAATTATCTAAGGCTGGACAGGCATTAAAAGGCCTTTATCCTGCAAAAAAAAAAAAAAAAAAAAAAAAAAAAAAAAAACATGCCTTTTAAGGTCTTTTTCTGCATGGACTACAATATCCCGTGTGACACGTGAGTGTTCCTGCAGCAATACAATTGAAATATTTTCTCGTAGAGAAAAAAGAGAGAGAGAGAGAGAGAGAGAGAGAGAGAGATAAATGATTTATGAACAGCCCTTGAGGAGTCCCAAATATCAGAACAATCTAAACAAGCAATGAAGTCATGTCTCACCATATAGGGTCAGGAGTACAGCATCCATCACCTTCACAGGCCAACAATACTTCACAACCTTTAGGGTTTCCACTCACAAATAGTAGTAAATACTTTTAAACTAAATAAATAACTGCTGTCAAGTTCACTTACAGATGCAGTATGCCATCTTTTCCAGAGCTGTGTTAACTAGGATCGCCATTCTAATAAGCCATTACATTAGCCCCTGCTCTTTTGTTGTTGTTGTTGTTGTTGCTGTTAATCCAGGTAAAGCAATTTATAGAAGACTTAGTTTTCATATCTAAATTCAAGTGAGAGTACGTTTCTTTCTGTTCTTTCGGGTTGACCTACTGATGATCAAAATTATATCCAACAATACAGTCCTGGATTGCACTCCTGTAACTATCCCCATTTCTGAACTCTTCAGATTTTCTTCTAAACATTTCCCTCAGGTCTAATTGGTAGATTTTTCTCAGAGAAAGTTTTGGGACAATTTTCATCAATTTTTTCCCCTAGGTAAAGGCCAGTACATGGTAGACTTACCCCATTTAAATTTTTAATTAAATGTAGGTTCATACCATGTGAGATATTAACAATATACCTTAACCTTATCTGTAAATAAGATGTTAAATTTTATATAATAACTAAGCATACACTTTTTTTTTTAAAGACAGGGTCTCACTATATAGTATTGGCTGTCATGGAGCTTGCCACGTAGATTAGTCTGGCCTTGAACTCACAGAGATCTGCCTGCCTAAGTCTCCCAAATGCTTGAAAAAGGCACACACCATCACACTTAGCCCATGAGGGACACTGGGTTTCTGCAAGCACCTATTTGTTGAACTTGCACTCCAAACTGTTCTAAAAACTTAAAAGCATAGACCTTGGCTTAGTTTATTTGGTCATTGTATTAGGTCATATACATCACCCCTAATATAAGTCTCAATGCAATTGTATACATGTATTGGAGCTACAGGCTAGCACAAAATAGTTACTTCAAAAGCCACAAAGAAGTGAGAGCCCAAAGAATTCCTTTCTGCTATTAGATAAACAAGAGGGAAGATGTACTGTTCGCTGGCTCAAAATAGACACTAATTTTACAACTGTCTCTGAGGCACAGCAAAAAGCCAACTAAAGAGCAGTAATAAATGTCCAAAAACAGCATCATTATCCAAAACTCTCACAGTAATCTTCAGAGAAATTAATTACAATTCTGGGTAACAGTCGCATTGGCAAAATACACCCATAATTATGTACAGGTACTGTACTGTATTACAGGGAAATATGCCATGTGATATCATGTTTACACAATAATTGATGGATAAGATGAAACTATTTGCATATGAAGTGCATATGAATTATTGGCATGGCTTACCGTTTTATGTTGAATCATATTAAAGTTTCATTTGCTCTAGAACTGTATGTGTGATGTGGGGTTACCAAAGGGTATAAAGACGATACTTAAATTTGCTTTATAGCAAGAGGGTCTGGAAAGATATATCTGAATCTGCATTACTAAAAACTTGTATTTAAAAGGTTGCATAGTTGATCTATAATAAGCATTATTTTCACCTTGCCAGATATCATTATATTAAACCCACTCTCTTCTTCCTCCCAAGTAAATAATACTCTAAATTCTATAGATGTGACAATTAATTTTATAGTCAAAAGCAAAGTAAGTAACAGCTTCTCTTTATTGTCCACAGCTGTAACTTATATTTTCAGAGTTTTGTATTCTGGTGACATGTAAGAGAACAGTAGCAAAATGTGACATTTTTATAATGTCTATACCTGCTGGAAAATTTCAACATTTGCAAAAATGGCCTATTATAGCATTTAAACATTGCCGATAATTAGCTTGACATTTGAAATTGCAGAACTATTGTTTTGAAGATGCCCTATACAATGTTACCTAACTAACCCCTCTTCCTATTTAGGCTCTTTCTCTCTCCATTATCCTGTCAGTTACAGTACAAATAAGATATCAGTAGCTAATGTATTAACATTTGAAAGAACTGATGTGAGGGGCAATACTTCCTCTACACCAAGAGCAGAAGTTTTATTGATGTAAAGGAAAATTACATATGCACATTATAGACAGCTAATTGTTAATAAGGTGGTCAACAATGATTTCCTATAAATCTGCTCAAGTTAAGTGTACCAATAGGACCTTCAATGCCATCATCAAACATTTATTAAATACTTACAATACAGTAAACTTATAAAAATACAAGGAGGCGCTATAATCACTTTAGGAAGCTTACAGTTATTTTACTTAGAGAAACAGAAACATGAAAGTGTGCTAGAGGAACAGTAGAAGTCAGCTTGTGAGTTGTGATAAAGCTGGTAATACAGGCAGAATGAGGCCAAGTGACCCACCAAAGGCCACATGACCATTTGGTGGCAATGCCCCAACAAGAAAGCATATCTTCAGGAGAAAAATGCATAATAATACAACTTACCAGCAAAGAAGGCAGTCTAAATTTTAAACTACACAAATCCAGAGTAAAAGAATGGAAATCCTTGGGATTTTAGGGGGAGGGGGATTTTTGTGGCGTAAGATGGAGATGCTTAATTTTAAATTGTTTTGATGATTGTTACTTTCATGGATCCCCTTAATTTGAGTTATAGAAGCCTACCAATTTGATCAATTACCAGAATCTAACAATACACCCTTGTTTCCTGCAGTAGTTTGGAAACAATAGAAATAAAGAGGCAGTTCACAGAATTACGAGCTTGCAACTTGCCTTCTTGTCCCAGCACCAACATGTAACCAGCTGTGTGGTCTTGGTCTATCACCCAAGGAAACTTCATTCAAATGGGTAAAAATAATGGTAATAGGTTCCCTGCTTATGAGATTGCTACAGGAGTCTAGAAAATTGTGCACGTGGTGGCATTTTGTGAAGCATGACACACTAATATGAAAATACAGGGTGATATAACTGTTAAAACAACTGAAATCACAAAGTGTCTTCCTTTGCTTGCTGCTTGAAATTTGTAGATGTTATAAGTAAAAAGAGGTGTGGCTATGTAGATGTCCCTACTTAAGTATGGTGCCACACCTTTGATGTTATTGCAAAAGTAGCTTTAAGTGAGAGGCCATATTGGCCAGAGTACTCTCTAGCCTTCTGTTAACATGGGACAGAGACATGTAGCCTTGTTTTTAAAATGTCTCTGAGATGATACAGCCTCAAGTTTAAAGAAGTCCTTTGGAATTCTGAGTCATTTTGGTTTCCTCATTTTTCAGTGCTTGGAGGTCATTTGACCTCCAAGTTTGGGTAAAGCATTAAACAAAACCTCTGTGCTTTCTTTCTTAGATGGTCTTTCTGTGTGAGAGTGTTGCTAGGGCCTCCCTAGACTTTCCATCTGAACTCTGGCCTTTATTTTATCCCATCCCTATGCATCATGCTTTCCCAGTATCTGCTACTCAGGACAGGTGTGGTGCCTGGTTTCAAGATTTTTAACCAGTGATTCTTGTTTTTTTTCAGGGATGGTTTATTGTTGATACATTTCCCTCATCACAGGTAACTTGTTACCACCTCTCTCTGCAAGGGGATGGGCAAAGATCACATGACCAAATTCAAGGTCCAATTTCTCACTTTATATTTGGGTCTAGTGACCACTACAAGGCAAAGACAAATTCAGAGATTTTCTTCCTAATTTGAGCATATGTCAAGGTGTCAAGGAAGCACATAAACTTAAACTTCCAAATTTAAAAGTGGGAACAGCTTTATCACTCAGAGATGGAAAATGAATTTATACTAGAAAGAGACTATGTCAATTCAAAATATTCAAATGGAATGTGCTATTAAGTGCAACACACTGTTGTAAAAGAATTACTACCAATATACTATAGTCAGCCTTTATAAACTAGCTTGGTCACTTTAATTTTTTATCCCAGGAACATTCAAAGGCATTAAACCTGCATTATAAATTAATGAGTTGTAAAATGTCAGCTGATAAAACAAAAGCAGTTTTGTATATAGAGATAAAAATGTTTCCATTTCAGATTAGCTATGTAAAAATATGCATATTAAGTGAAATGAGATAGGAATTTCTGCCATGCCACAATTCTGTGAGGGAAGACCAGTTTGAGGTTCTCCCCATTGCTTGTAATAGGAGCATCTTGGGGGCAATGGCAGTGGCTCATCCAACCGGAATCATTACTCGCTTCTTCTGTTACACCTGGAAGGGTTTTCAAATTTCTGTGTGCTAGTAAAAAGAGGTTCAAATTTTCATAAAGTTATAGAGACTCTGATTAAACTTGCACATGTAGGTAGTGGCGTCTTAGTTACATGATTTCCCCTCTAAACTTCTTGCTTAACATAGGAAACAGTAAAAGACAACGGCGGATGTGAATAAAAACAAGCCTCTTTTGCCGTCATCATAAAACAGATATTACTCAAAGAATGTGCAATAGTGAAGACAGTTATCTTGTAATACAAGACACTTTATTCCTAGGTCACCGTGTTCTAAGTGAAATTCATGATTTCCCAAAGACTTAACATCTGTGTTTTTTTTTTTTTTTTTTTTTGAGTAAATATGTTTGGTTTTCCTGTGTATCCATGAGTCATAATGATTTTGATCACCTTGCTCAACTGCTGCAAAGGAAAGCAGTCATTCATTGTACTGTTGACTCCAGCATGTTCCATTCTGTTTTCCTTCAGCGAGGTTTGTAGCTGTCATTTCCATCCTTCAGATTTTTTTTTCAACTTCACGCGCTGTTTGCATCTAAACTACAGCTACACTCCAAGGATATAACACATAGCTACCCCCATTAGTGGCTAAACGTATCCAAAAGCACCTTTTTTTCAGTAAGCCTTTCCTAGATGGTGCATTCCTGGAAAGCCTCAAAACAATTGCGATGTGCAAATATTTTATAGACATTTCATATCTATTTGCTATCAGTTGTTTAATGCTTTATTAAATACATCAAAAGAATTTATACCTGTTAACAATATGCCCAAAGGAAAAGGAATTTTAGGAGATTCTCTAATTGTTGGACACCATGATCATTCAATGACTTGCTTTATATAAACCACCAAAAATGAAGAAATAAGAGGCAATGTGGAAAGCATATTCACTGCTATTCCTGAGGCATATGAAAACCGTAATTTATTTAGGATCTGTTAGTATGGAATAATGGGCTTCTGAACCATCAGAATTGTTTTGGAATTTTTCTTTTATCTGAAATGAGGGTGGACCTTGTCTAGCTTTAAGTTTTATAGTCACAAGGCCTTGGGAATAAAACCTTGAATAAAACTGAGTATCACAAAAGGGGAAGTGTGTCCTTGTGTAATTAGATATTGTGTCTATCACCTTCCTCTGAAAATGTTACACAACTTTCAAAGTCCATAAAAGGTGTAAAGTCAGTAACTGCCAGGATACATTGGAATGTTTGGTTAAAACACACACACACACACAGAGAGAGAATAGAAAAACTGTAACATTTTCTCCAATTGTTATACAGTTGGTCCACTCCTAAACCTTAGCTGGGGATTTGGGCATTTTTCTAAGATACAGAATCTGATATACACTTAGCTACTATATCCCACCCAATTAACCATTTCCACACAAGGTAACTTGAATCTATATTCTCATGTGAAGTAAAGACAGTTTAAGGAAATGTTTTCTCTGCAAAAGATTTTCTGTGCTTCCCTGAGGCAAGGGACTGTGGTTCTAGCCTATCCATAAAAAAATAACTGCTTTCAAATATTTGTCAGGCGGACAGACCTATTTGGTGAGTTTCTTGGTTGCTGCAGTTTACCGGTATCAATAATAATTCTTGGGTCTAAGTAATGTTCTGTGGGGTTACTGCACTGCTTCTAGCCCAGCTGTGAAATAATGGGAAGGGACAGCTTTTCCAGAAGAAAATAATTCCCTTTAAGGCAGCTAGGGGTGTGGACCACCTTAATAAATCTTGGTGGGTAGGGGGCAGGGAAATCATTGGGGGGGAATAAAGAGTCATCTGTCTTTGAAAGAGGTGTGGCTCAGCAGAAGGCATTTGTGGAAGATTTTGTTCCTGGTAGAGATTAAATCAGTAGTTTTGTCCTGATCACCATGGCTTAAAAACATTGGTCATTACAAACTTAATCACATGCAGAGAATTTTAATCTTGGTAAATCTTGTCTTCTTCCCAAAAGAAACACCTAAAACAGGATCATGCGAGTGAGTGAGTAGTTCCTCATACTGCCCCTACAGGATTTGTCATAGAAATCTGTTTTATGTTACATCTAATACCTGGGGATAGCATCAAAACTTTATCTCCCTGCCCAAAGGATTTGATTCAGGTCTGTGGGGCTAATAAAATAATTTACTGTGCAGTCACCTCAACTAACATAGCAATACCCTTCTTAGAGGCCTGTTTGCAAAATAGCGTCATTGCACCTCACAATTGACAAAACCAGACAACGGTGAAAGGGACAGTGACATCGCAGACACAAAAGCTCAACACATTATGGCCACTCTAAACAGAGTACAAAAGGAAGGGAGTCACTGATGTGTAAACCAAACAATGTGAGGAGAAAAATATTGAATAATTTCTGTCATGAGGCACTGACTAAAGCCAGGCTCTAATTGAATTAAACTCCCATTTATTTGCTCAGGCCTAAACAACAGGCTGGGAGGAAGAAAGAAAGGGGGGGGGGACCCAAAAACAAAACAAAACAAAACAAAAAAAAAACTTAAGGTTTGCTCAACTGTTGTGAGGTACCACCTTTCCTCACCCCTGTATAAATTCACCATCTGTGCTCACAGGCACACATGTTCCCTCTCTCAACAAATGCACGGAGACCCTACCAAGCACAGAAGCCAAAAAAGCACAAGGCACACAAAGGCTCCCCAGGCTGCCCCAGGCCTAAAGGAGCAGAGGGGGAGAAAAGAGCCTTTGCTCATTGCCCAGGTGAGACGGCCTGGTGCGGCCTCTCAGCCTCGACACGCGTCAAGTAAAAGAAAGGTTAAAATTAGAAAATTCAATTTATTTGATAATTTCCCAGAATAATTAGAGTTAATATGGGTTAATTAATATGCAAATCTCTCAGCAGATGTTCTGCAGCAGGGCCTGTGTGAGAAAACAGCCTTTGCTTTCTCCTACGTGATTTTGGCTGTCAGTTATTGGGTATAATTACTGTAACTAACCGAATACACACAAAACCTTTGGAATATAAAATTGTTACAGTTCTAGCTCTGCACAAGCTGCTACTTTTCTGCAATAAAAGCGAACAATTTCTTTCAGAAAATAGGAGCCTTTTTGTTCCTTTCTTGATTTAAAAAGAAGAAATGAATCAAGTAAATGGCTTATCTTTTTCTATGCATAATTAGGTCAGTATTATATGAACATTCCAATGAGCAGTGGTACAAACGTACATATAAAATGATAGCTCAAACCACCTGCAAAATCACATAAAATTGTTTTATTCAGAATCTTTTTTTTTTTTTTGCTCCTCACCAGAACTTTGAAATGCTGAATGCCTTTCTTTCCAACATTGCCAACATTTTCTGAATTCAAAAGGACCCTACAACTTTATTAATTTTTTTCTCTTCAAAGACACAAAGGAATAAAGTGGCTAAATGTTTTTAAAGGTACATAAAAGGGTGGGCTCTTTTGTAAAAGAACTTGTGTGGAGTTTTAAACTTTTAAGACTGATTGCACTCTGAGTAGCTCTCCGTTTCTACACTGGCCTGTTCACCAGGCTGGGAAAGGCACAAAGCTTTACAAGCTGCTCTGCTTGGTCCAAGCTAGGGATACTTTTAAATGCTGTACTCAAGAGAGTACTCACTTTGTAGAATTGAAAACTTTGTTGAAAATTATTTTATTCTGGTGTGTGTATCCTTCTAAAAAGTGAGAGCTGAAAAAAAAAATGACAGGCTTAACTTTACAAATTTAGATTGTTAAATATTTGAATCCATTTTATGAGATTATCTCCAGAATAATTATTTAACCTCAAAAGTGGGATGTAATATTTTTACATTGGCTGGTATCTATAAAGTACAATTTTCCATCCATGTTTTGGATGAAGTCACTTGTCCAAATGCAGTTTTCAGAGAGGGACTTATGGATGGTAGTCATGTGACATTCCCTTTACCCTTCTAACTAGCAGTCTAAATAGTTTTCAAGTCTTACTTCAGTAAAGTGTCCTGAGGTTCACATTTCTGGTGTAACCTACAATCAAAGTCAATGAGTTAAAAAGAATAATGTTGAAACTCAAAGGTAAGAGAAAGAAAAACAGACAGCTCTATGTCTTAACCTACAAAATATTTAAGCACTTGAGACCTGAGGGTTAGAAGTAACGTACATACACATCTCTAGCAGTGAGTTTCACCCAGACTTGACCCTTTCTGATACCCCAACAGCATTCAGGCTAACAGTAAGTTTGCAGGAGCTGAGTGAACCTGAAGCCTATAAGTGTCAATGACTGTCAACACTGTGTTTCTGTGTTTGGATACACTAGGACACAAATAACAATGGCCATATTTTCTTCTTCTTTTAACAGGGAGAGAAAGAGAGAGAGAGAAAGAGGGAGATGGAGAGGGAAACAGAGAGGAAGAGGGAAAGCGAGGTCACAATCATAAACCTGGTACCTTTCAACTACCTTTATCTGTGTGAACTGTGTATTCCCAGGCAGGGCCGCAGCTGCTCTTCCTGCCACCTTCAGTCTGTCCCAGGTAGTGGAACTGGCTGACCCTGACCACTTGGTGGCAAAAGTCAGACAGTCACAGTGCAGAGCACAGTGCACACCCACAAGAGGGCTTTCATTTTACCTCCAGTGCGGTTTAGTAATTTGTATGGACTTTCCTCCCTTGCTGTAGACAGAGACTAAATCACATGCTGCTTCTCTCAAGTAACAAGTTACACAAATTAAACAATCACACCAACATTCATTTTCCCCCAAAAAAAAGAGAAAAGAAAATTTTCACTCTTTGAGGTGACAAGGAAACTTCCTCAGACAGCTGAAGATGCCTTGCTACTGCTGTAAACAAAGACACCTATTTTGTTTTCCCACTTTCTAATTCTTAGTTTTTCCTAAGCATTATATTTAAGTGTGTGTGTGTGTGCGCTCTCCCATACTAGATGAATATGGTGAATATTCTGGCACCCTGCTATGTCCTCACACCCACCTGAGTACCTTGGGTTCAAGTCACATTTGCCTGTTGGTTTCATTTCACTCCTTAAGACTGTCTTTCAGAGACAGATGTATGGTCTATGACCCAAGTCCTTACAAGAGGAGCAGTTTGAAGACAGCTATGAGTTTTACCCATTCTCTGGCCACACTTATCTCATAAGGAATTGATAAACTTTATCCTTCTGAGCAGAATAAAGCTGCATAAAATGATACTAAGAGTTTAAGACTCCTGCCTTACTGCAAGTTATTATTCAGAAGTTTATATAGTCTGCTAACACTTATCAGAAGTCCTGGGCAGAAAGGACAGATCCTCCATTTCATTAAGATACAAGGGAATGTTGGAAGTTTGGGGAAGATAATGGGCAATCCTCAAAAGTTCAAAATCTTCCTTGAGATGGAACAATTTCATAAAAAAAAAAATGATGGCTATTAACAATCTCTGGAGTCTTATCTGGGCCTGCTTGTCTTAACTT
>NW_026126418.1:58287500-58292500 GCF_943737965.1 Phodopus roborovskii | reverse complement strand
GGAATCCAAGGCCAGATTTCATCCTAATAAAGAATATTTAATTGTTAGCTGAAGGTTCAGTCAGGGAGCAGAACACTGACTTTCTGATACAAAGGTTCCTCCCCAGCTCCTCACTGCCCAGTTCCTCAATAGCCACAGAAAAGTAGCTTGGTAATTAGTAGTCACTGACTTTTAATGATCTGATCTTTTCTCTAATGGTGCAACCCCAAAATTGCCAACAAGACCAGCAATTCTCACCTTCCTCTCTTCTTTTAAGTATCAAAAAAAGGGCTGATGAGATGGCAGCCCTCTTGGAAGCCTGGTAGTAAGTAATGTTTTACAATGAAAACAATTGCAAATGTCTAATCGCCTAAAATAACAACGGCAGAATCAAGAAGACCCATTATTTATACTTTTAAATGTAAAAGAAAATTTGATCTAAGACTATGTTTCACCTCTAGGTTCATCATCCCCTGCTTCTATCATGCCTTCTCTCTCTCTCTCTCTCTCTCTCTCTCTCTCTCTCTCTCTCTCTCTCTCTCTCTCTCCCTTTTTGATCAGAGGCATGAAAGAGTAAGTAAGTGTGAACGCTTAGGTACCTGGGGTATGGGAAGGTGGTAATTAGCACAGCAGGGTAATTGATGTGTAGATTGCAGCATGAACAAATGCTTTGACTTGTTTGTTCTTCCCACTCTTCCTCTCTCTCTCTCTCTCTCTCTGTGTGTGTGTGTGTGTGTGTGTGTGTCTGTCTATCTCTCCCTCTCTTTCTCTGTCCTCTCTCCCTTTATACCCCTCTTCCTCTCTGTCTCTGTGTGTGTCCCTCTGATTCAGTGTGTGTGTGTGTGTGTGTGTGTGTGTGTGTCCCTTTCTCTGTCTCGCTGTCTCTGTCCTCCCTCCCTCTATCCCTCTCTTTCTCTCTCACCCTCTCACTTTTTTCCTGTTTCTCTGTCTTTGAAATTCAGCCTGGTGAATGATCATATTACCTGTTTAGTTAAGCTGATCATGGGTACACTTGTAAGTTAAAGGGAGCATCCTATCCGTGAGAAAGACACTTTTATTCTCAGTTGCAAAACAAAATTGTTCTCCCACCTTCCATCCTCAATCAGGAAAAAAAAAGTTACCCAATAATACACATATTAATAAACAATGTCCCTTCCCTTTTCTTGTAAAACAAGAAAAAATTTCACAGTACAAATTAGAACCAGAAAATTTCTTCAAGACCATTCCTGGGCAGCAAAACCAGTGGCATTTCAGGTTCTTTGTGGGACATGGTACTTTAAGGTATCTCAGAACCACAGTTGCTGGAAAGTCTGCAGCATCTCAGAAAGTGATTAAATTGAACCTTTCAGAAATAAACTAAATCTTTTTAAAAGTTATGTGCATGGCTGTTTTGCCTGCAGGTATGTCTGTGTCACCATTGGATTCCTTGGAACTGGAGCTACCATGTGGGTGCTGGGAATTGAACCTGAGTCCTCTGGAAGGGCAACCCATACTTTTAACCACTGGGCCATCTCTCCAGTCCCTATAAATAAGTTTAAGGGTCTGGAGAGAAAGCTCAGCAGTTCAGAGGCTGTATTTTGAGAGGATCTGAGTTCAGTTCCCATCACTCACAACTGCCTATAACTCTGGTTCTAGGAAATTCAACATCTGCCTTCTGTGGTCACCAGCATATACCCCAACACACATACATAACAGAAATAAATTTAATACACATCAATAGCTCAGTATTTTTACTGAGTCACTTTTCCAGGTGGTGCAATGTGAATGCAATCATATGTCTCTTCCTTCTCACCTGAAACTCAATGCACCCAACTTCTGTCTTTCACTCAAGCAGCTGAACGTGGGACTTCCTGGTGGAACATTAGCCTACCTGCCTCAGAACATACTTAACATGTGCTTTTACAGAGTCATAAGTTTTTCCAGATATGATACTTAAGACTTCCTCCATTTCTACAAATAACCCCACCACCCCTATCAAGAGACAAAGGATATTGAATTAACCTTTCTTTTTCCTTTCTGCTATGTATTTCTCCCTCCTTCCTTCCCTTTTTTCTTCTCCACATTGCTTCTTCTCCCCTTCCTCAATTTAGTAAGGGAACATTTGAGGCACTTAGCTTCAGAGCTGGGACTCTGTGGACAGATTCTGTCCACCTTATGTCTGGTGCTATTTACTAGGGGCATTCTCAGAGTACGTTAATGAACATTAATTAATCTGTTTTCTTTTCTCAAAAAGTTTCAAATGGGTTTGTTTGGTGACTCAACAGAGTAATCACACCCAAGATTTAGGACTAGTTTTATTAACTGTAAATTTCAGAAAACTAATATTTAAGTTCATTTTTTAAGATGTAATAATTTGCTATTTAAAAGTTACCAGATTTATTTTAATTTCACATCTCAAGCCCTTCTGGCCACTCTTCTATCTTGCAATCAACAATTCTCCATCTAAATACCAGGTCAGCAATAGCCTTCCCATACAAATCAAAGGTTCTGACTACATTGGTCTCCTCAGTACCTATAATAATAGCAAAAAGAAGAGACTGAGATCTGGGTCTAGCATATGACAAAGTGGAGGAAATATGTATTGCTATTTCTTCTTGCTTACCTATAAAGCACACACTGATAGTTTATATGTCTAACACATCATGTGCATTATTTCTTTGATCCCTGGCTTCTTGTCTAACAAGCGTCACCTTTATTACTGTCCCTGACCATGTCCACAACTTATTCCCTCCTTGTTCATTCAGCATGACTAGAAAAGCAACACATTTTCTCAGAACTCTAAACTTTGTCAATCTTGGTTCAATTAAAGATAAACTAATGAGCCATAGAAGATGTGCCATGGTACCTGAGCGTGTGGAAGGCATTGACTGTCCCCTGTAAAACAAGACAAGTAGCCAGAAGCTTTACATGCTTTCTCACTGCCCATTTGGCCTCTCTAGGGGCAGGCATTTCTAAAAAGGAAGTATGAAGAGAGGAAACAATGTTGTATCAGAACTAGAGCGGCTGAGTGATGAGCAGGCTCTTATCTTGCATGCATTTTATCTTTCTGTAGGCACTTGACTCAAACTGCTTAAAATCGTATTCTAGCTCCCCAGTATACTAACTGGCAGTTTTTAGCAATATGTTTAGCGTGCCTTAGTGTCCTTTTTATTAAATGGAGGACATCAATAGTATCTCTCTACTGCTTGTGAAGATTCAGTGCAAGCATCTAGAACTCAGAATATAGTAAATGCTTAGTAAATGTTAGGTGCTGTTATTATTTGATGCTTCCAGAAACAGCAAATGACAGAGGTTTCAGATAGTAATTTGCAACTGAATCCTGCAACTTGCAGCTGCCACACTGAGATGCTGAATTTTTTTTTTAACTCTGCGTCTAAGTGTAAAGCACAGAAAGGTCATGACCTTTAGACATGAAACATACAATTTAGGATGTTTTGGGGGTACCTGCTATGGATAGGGGCACCCCAGGTGCTAAACTAGGTATTGCACCACTTTCCCCCCACCCCCCATGAGGTTGGCAGTGGGATTCCACTTTACAGAAATAGCTAAAAGTTCAAGGTGACAAGAGACTTGCTGAAAGGTCATGCATTGAGGTGGTAGAGTTGAATTTTTTGATTTTCATAATATAAGCTTTCACTCAGAGCTCCACCATGCTTTCCAAAGCTGTGCACTCAAGGTACATCTTAGCAAGAGCTTCTTAGGGTTCTGCCATTTATGTTGCACACATTCAGAGGGATAAAAATAGGCTCCATTCTGCTGATATAATTACTAGAGTCTATAAACGCCGTGCAAAAATCTGGAAAGGAGATGTAGGAATAGTTAGAGAAAGAACATAAATAAGTAAGTGGTGACACAAACTAGGACTACATACTGTCCTTAATCCTTCACACAACTCCACACAGCCCTGTAGTGTTCCACGATGGAAGATCAAGCCTTCCTTCTGAATTGGAAAATTAGCCCATCTGCAGGCAGTGTCAATGCCAGCAAGCTACAGGTGGGCACCACAGGAGCAGGTGAGAAATGCCCCTGGAAGGGGGAGGCTGAGGACTTGGTATCTTTCAGAGAGTGTACCCATCCCGTTTTCCTGCTTAGGACCCTACTTATGTCATATGACGTTGGCAGTTTAGGAGAGTTTTAGATACTAGCTTTAGGTGAGTGCTCGTTAACATTCTGAAAGGAAAGATGACACAGCCTTGGAAGGGAAATTGGCCTGGCTCTCAGTGTGCCCATTGGCCTTAGGAGGCCATACTCCGCTGAGCTGGCATAACTGCTACTGGCCCAGTACATAGCCTCAAGACCTGAGAGGAACCTGAGACTGAATGTCTGTGCAGCACCTCAGAAGGAAGAAGGGTGGAAAGTCAGCAAGGCTCTGAAGAGAGGAGAGAGAGAGATTCATTCAGGGACCTGCCTTCTGAATCTTCTCTCAGTACCACTCTACTTTTAAAATATAAGATGAAATCCATACTGACACGAACATCTTAAAGACAAATTAGAAGCACGGAGGGCTCTCTCTTCCACCCAAATACTGCTTACTCCTTCCTTCACAAACTACAGGAACAAAATCATGGATACCTCAAAAGCAAATCTTTGGCTTTCCTGGCTTTCAGACTGAGTCAGGCAGAAAGCAGTGGCTCAGCTTCAGCGTGAACCAGACAGTACAAGATGAAGGTTTATCTCGAAACTTTGTACAGTTTGGGCTGATTAGAATGAAATGGACACCTTAACACAGAACCCGTGTTTCTTCTAAGAGCTGGCCTTGCTCTGGGCATTCCATGTGACTGCATCCTTCAGCAGTAGCCATGAAACCAAGTTTGTCATTTGAGGGGAAAAGGTAGAAAGTGGGGTGAAGCGCTTTTCCTAAAAGCTATAAACTGATTCAGGGGCAGCCAAAGGATTCACACTTGCAGCCCTCTGATTAGCAGGTTACTATAGGATTTTTATAGTTCTCCTTTACAAGTGTGGTTAAACTCCAGCAGGATTTTTCGGATAGGCTAGACAACAGGATATTTGGGACTTGTAGT